>NC_140021.1:8292134-8612514 GCF_964263955.1 Coregonus lavaretus
CCCTACTTTCTCTCTGTTTTATATTGGGTAGATAGCGTTGTGGACATAAGTTAAATGTCTTTCTCCAACGCTGTCTGTTTAGATTGGCTAGAGCAGGCCTATGAACATAACATTTATCTGTCTCTCTCTCTCTCCTCTCTCTCTCTCTCTCTCTCTCTCTCTCTCTCTCTCCTCTCTCTCTCTCTCTCTCTCTCTCTCTCTCTTCTCTCTCTCTCTCTCTCTCTCCTCTCTCTCTCTCTCCTCTCTCTCTCTCTCTCCTTCTCTCTCTCTCTCTCTCTCTCTCTCTCTCTTCTCTCTCTCTCTCTCTCTCTCTCTCTCTCTCTCTCTCTCGCTCTCTCTCTCTCTCTCTCTCTCTCTCTCTCTCTCTCTCTCTCTCTCTCTCTCTCTCTCTCTCTCTCTCTCTCTCTCCCTCTCTCTCTCTCTCTCTCTCTCTCTCTCTCTGTTCTTATCCACTGCCAGTAACACAGCATGATCCAATTATTCCAGCTTGTGGAGAGATAGAGTGAACTATGTTAGACAGGGAGTGGGTGCTGCAGGTGAAAAGGCTGGGTCTACTGCAAGTCTGACACGCAACATCACAGCCGAGTGAATCTGAGATCCGCACTACATGACTGATGGAGGTGGTCAGACTAGAGTGGTGTAGGGATTTTTACTGAAGGAAAGAGGAGCAAAGCAAGAAATGTTTAAAGCCTGATTTTAACGTAATGGATTTTGAATCTAACATTGTACTGTATCCATTTTATATAGGATGTAAATCACAGGCGGCCGGTGGCATCTTAGTTGGGGAGGACGGGCTCATAGTAATGGCTGGAACTGAATAAATGAAATGAAATCGAACACATGAAACATATGGTTACCATGTGTTTGATACCATTCCATTCACTCCATTCCAGCCATTATTATGAGCCCGTACTCCCCTCAGCATACCCTGTGATATAAATCCAGTGAGTAGGCTAATGGAATACCAGAGTTGACCAAAACAATTCTGGTTGACTGAATATACACTTATTTAATCATCCTGATATAAAGTCAAACATTTGGATTTCAGCCAAGCCAAAATATGTAGTTTTTTTTGTTTTGTTTTTTAATCTTCAGCACATGGCCAATTGGTCTATAATTTTAAAAAAATACATTATATTGTGATACAATGCTAATGTTATGATAATTAAATCAGAATCACTTGTACCGAAACTGTGCTCTATAAGGGCCTGGAGTAAGAATTAGTACAACCCAACACCACACTGTCTAGTGAAATAATGTCTAGTAACACTTAACATCAACCCGTTCCCTTTCTACAGTACTAGTGTGATATGTCACAAGAAGTCATGAGAGCGAATGTATAGAGTTACAGAACTCAGCCGTATGCAATCTAACCAGGTCTTACTCTTTAGCTAGCTGACCATTTACCCAAAATCGCCTGTGTAAAGTCAGTTGGCATAATCTGATATCAGTTATTATTATTCATGTTTATCACATGTTATGTAATCACAATGAAAGCAGAAAGACGATTTATAATACATTAATAAAATAAGACTGGCCTAGAAATACAACAATACAGCATTTAGCGTGTATTAGAGGGACACTCAAGTGAGTCTACCTTTAAAGGCCCAGTGCAGTCACAATTCTATTCTTCCTGTGTTTTATATCATATTGTACAACAGCTAATAAACTAGTACTGTAAAAGTGTGATTTCTTAAAAAAATCAGTGTTATTTCCTGATAGTTGACGGTTGGAAATACAATCTACACAGGACCTTCTAATCAGCAGGTTTGCATGGGCGGGAGTGTCGGCTTTCCATGGGTAAATTTGTTAATAGACCAATAACAAATAGAGTTACAAACCTCTCTGCCAATAACAGGTTTCCTCTCCGCACGTATACCACTCCCAGACAGTCCTAGCTAAATTCTTGCTTGAGAAATATTTTTTTGCTAAAAAGCTACTTTTAACAATTTTAATGGAAATCTATTACAGTAAGGTATTTAATTGTAACCAAGAAATGATTTGATATTGAGAAATGATTTGATATGATATAAAAAACGGCTGCATTGAGCTTTTAACTGACCTAGGTTCAGCTCTCCTGACCCACTTCTTACCCACTATATAACAACAACCGAAATAATGACAAAGTGACAGGGAGACCCACCAAAGATCCTCTGCCACCAGACCAGCATGCCAGAGAAGCCCAGGAAGATGAAGACCCCTCCCAGTACCGTCTTCCATTCACTGGAGCCTCTCCTCATCTCTGGGTAGGTCAGCTCATAGGTCAGACGGTACACTATCAGACAACAGGGGGAGGGAGGGAGGGAGACGGAGAGAGAGAGAGAGAGAGAGAGAGAGAGAGAGAGAGAGAGAGAGAGAGAGAGAGAGAGAGAGAGAGAGAGAGAGAGAGAGAGAGAGAGAGAGAGAGAGGAGAGAGAAGAGAGAGAGAGCGAAAGAAAGAAGAAAGAAAGAAAGAAAGAAAGAAAGAAAGAAAAGAAAGAAAGAAAGAAAGAAAGAAAGAAAGAAAGAAAGAAAGAAAGAAAGAAAGAAAGAAAGAAAGAAAGAAAGAAAGAAAGAAAGAAAGAGAGAGTTAATCAGGATTGCATTCAACTTTGAAATCATTTTTTGTAACGATCTGATTGAAAATGAAAAGGGTTTGATACATTATGTAATTCAAAGTATTTCTTTGCATATTGCTTGATCCAAATCATATTTAATATTTAATTGTGATCCAAATTCAGGAGTAAACTAGCTTATCACAGCCTTCATTATGAGTAGACAATATTTATTTTGATTACAATATTATATGCAATATTATTGTAGCTTATATCAAACTGGTAAATAATATCTCTTTGAGTTGTCATTTCTCATATGGAGAGCCTAGAATCTGTTCATAACAATGAATGCAACATGAGAAATAACTCTTGCATAAAGTGAGTTTATATTGCCACCTTGTGTTTGATCTACAATTTTGGCAATATTCAGGTAATGTTAATGCAGATTCAACAGTAACAGTGATCTTTCACCTATTTGTGAACGTTAGTGGTCAGTATTATACATTTACACCTAATTTCCTAAGTAATCCTATGAAAAAAAATAAAAAATAAAAATCTAATTAAACTAATGTAGTCATAAAATAAGATAGGAAAATGGCACCACATTTATACTGCATTAGAAGATTCCAACGTTAAACACTCTGAATTGGGAGCTGTATCAATTGACAGCTGAATCTATTGAGAGCTGAATCTATTGAGATGAATCTATTGAGAGCTAATCTATTGACAGCTGAATCTACTGACAGCTGAATCTATTGAGAGCTGAATCTATTGAGAGCTGAATCTATTGAGAACTGAATCTATTGACAGCTGAATCTATTGAGAGATTAATCTATTGACAGCTGAATATATTGAGAGATGAACCTATTAAGAGCTGAATCTATTGTACCTTTGGAGCACTTCCAGAACATGTTTTTCAAAACAGTATTCCCACCCATCCACCTGCTATAAATGCAGTGCAGCCCAGTACGCCATACTGTGGATGTGTCTCTGAACTAAAACCATACTATTACCAAGTGAGAGTTCCTAAAGAACTGTTTACACCCCTTTCTAACATAAAGGGAGAGCTTTCTTATCATGTACCAAACACCTGGGGCCAAAGTCCCTCATTGTATTGCGTGAGGAAATGTGATTGTAATTTCTATATGACACTGTCAAACACTTAGAAATAGTTACATTCCTTCGTCTTCATTTTCATATGAAAGGATATTTGTTGACCTACCTAGGTCATTTTCATTGGCCACCAAACGGAAGCAAACTAACTGAAACAGGGGGTAACTACCTGGACTTGCCCAACAAGAAACTGCAATTGTCATTTTCCGTTACAAAACAATTTAAAACATTTTCTGTTGTGTGCCGTGATGAACATGATCCAGTTGTGATTGTATCACTAGGATTTACATGCAATTATCTCCTCCTTGGTGAGCTTGGTCCAGGGTCCATTCTCCTTCTCCTTGAGCTGCTTCTGCTCCGAGTTGAGGTTCCTAACGAATGGAACGTCAGAGAGAGGCGTGTCCAGGCGGTTGTTGTACTGTGGCACTGAGCAGTCAAGCACATCAAAGCTCATATCTATATATTCGGACACAAAAAACAGAGACAGACAGTGACATCAATGGTGTTTGGTAAACTGATTGGAAATTGTCTTTATTTGTAATGTTCGTGATATAACGTATTTCAAAGATCCAATCATATTTAGCCTACATTAACTCACGCAGGACAGTCAAATGATGTTATCACTCCCTCTACTGGCGAATAGTGTGAAGTCTGCATCAGCACCGTTTGCACTCTTGACTGATATCCAACCACAGGTTGTTGGTGGCACCTTAATTAGGGAGGACGGGCTCGTGGTAATGGCTGGAGTGGCATTGGTGGAATGGTAGCAATACAGCAAACACATTTTTTCCATGTGTTTGATGCCATTCCATTCGCTCCATTCCAGCAATTATTATCCCCTCAGCAGCCTCCACTGTCTCCAACAGCCTGGCTCCAGCGCCATACAGCACTCCCAAGACCTTTTGACATGGTTGGCGCAAAGCCCAGACCATGTGGAATATGATACCCATAGTTTCTGCCTTAACTGTCTGAGTGGCTCCAAAGCAAGGGGCACTTGACAGCTTAATCATTATACTATACCAGTTATGTATGGCCAGACACCCAATTTGCCCAGACACCCTTTTAGTTACCAATTCCCACCCTGCATATATCATGAAAACCAAACAACACTTTTTTTAATGTAGCCAGTGTGCATTGTGTAGCGTTGTTGGCAAGCGCATGTAAAAGTAACAGCGCGCGTATTTACAAATGCATTTACTCAGGGGTAACCTATCAAATCAGACCTCGGGAGATCACCACTCTCTAATGTAGCCTGCACTGTGGGACATGAGACTTATAGGAAGAGCTTACCTTTTCCATGAGCAGCCTGCACGCCGCTGGTAGATGAAAGTGGTCTCCAAAACCCGCTCTTCAGCCCGCGCACGAGTGCTCGAGAGGTCAACATCTGGCAGGTACAAAGCTATGTTAAGGACACTTTACACAAAGCAGTTGCGGTTAATGGTAGGACATTATACTTTAACAGTTGCATAAAATACATGCACCTAGTTTCCACGTACGGTATTAATTTGGGGTGAAATTATAAAATATTCAAATACAACACCTTATTATAATTTTGAAGTTGATTTGGCCGTTATTTGGCCATCACATTATGGATGGCTTTCCAAAATGAACAAAATTAATGTTTCCTATGCACCACTAATGGAGTGCACATACAGTATTTGGGTCTGTTGAGTCAATCAATACACCATAGACAGTAAACGGCTGCAGAAGTTGATTTGGAAATAGCGTCTAGGCTACTGTGCCTCATATTGAGCAGGTGTTCTGCAAAATATCAAACGGGCAAACTAAAGAATGCTGCTAACTCGAGTGTGGATGTGGGCGCACCGACTGTCACGTAGTGCTTTGGGTGCTAAGGAGTTGCAACATTTACAACAAGGGGGCGCATGGATGAGATACTTTGTATTTTGATAATGTTGTATTGTCAATTCTGCAAACCAAAAGGCATTTTATTGTAAAGAAACAAATATTATCCAAGTATTACAGGTAGCCTATATCTATTGATAGTTATATCTGAATGTTGCGCACTTGTTGAGTAAACGTAAGTGTACATACAGTTCCTGTGGAATTAATAACAAAAAAACAAAAACTTGATGAAATAGAAGGCTTTATAAGAAAATCATGAATTCTAAAATAATTACCTTTATATCGTGCTTTTATTCAGCCCTCTCTGTCCGTCCGATGTGCCTACGTGCTATCTCTATGGGAGTGTATGGACAATTTATAATGTCTATGTAGAGTTTTCAGTCAGGTGTCCCTCACTATCAGTAGAAACAACCAATGAGATGCTTTCAGGAACCGCTCCAACTGAAGTTGTTCTACTTTATTCCAAGCGTGAAGCGTCTGCGGTGTGACAGTCAGTTGAACAATACCAGGATTGTGTCTACGTGAGGTTGATCAGAATTACATTCTAATAGCTCATATCAATAGGCTGTGTACTGCAAAGTATATCTAGTGTACTTTGTTGCACATATCATAGGCTAATACGCACACATCTGCGCGCGGATAGTCCGCACAAACCACTTTCGGATGTGATACTTCCTGCTCATTTATCTCATGCTTTCATTTTGAATTTGTTTAAAATAACAACCTGATTTGCCATACATGTTCAATTATTGAGAATTCTCCGTTATAGATAATGACCATTTTGCCAATCAGCTTGACCATTAAGCGTTCCAATCATCATGGATATTTTCATTGCAACTAAAATTGAAATTAGGCTGTGTTTAAAATGCAGTGGAGCTAATAGTAGGCTTACTTTATTTTCAGTGGCACTTAATAGCATTAACCATCTTGTATTCTAGCAGCCTACCCACTTACATAACTAGGCCTAAACTTTCTCCCGCTCTTATCATCCTCCCGCTCTTCTAAATGTGTCTGAATTTCCTATTTGTTGCGGTCAGGGCAGGTAAAACATTTTGAATGATCAGGCAGATTTGAAAACCCATCAATTTCCCTGGCCCCAGTTTTTCAAAAGTTATCATCGGATTTCAGCAATTGGATAGGATTAAATGTAACAATTGGGTTTTTCAAAACTGAAAAATTAGACTGATCCTCCTCATATTTTTAATCTAGATACCTTTATGTAGTTTACTAAACATCAGACTGTTACCATACATGATGCATAATATGTCAACAATAGCCGAATGTAACCGAACATAGTCGACTGAAGCGAGTTTCCTCGTAATCAGCTGGAAGGGTTTGTGGAATTTGCCAACTGATCGCGTGGGACAATGTTCGGTCTGTGGTTCGGTTAGGCTTTGCTATATTTTGCAATCGTTTTTTGCGTGCGAAAAAACTATAACAGACCCTCGTACTGAAGGTCGGGTTGATAATGCTTCCCTGTGAATATTTTGTCTCAGATTACCTCCAACATAGGGACAAAATCGGCAGACAGCAGGTAAAGTAATTTGAAATGAAGTTTGTTCAACATTCTGAGTTGTAATGGGACTGTTCGGGAATTCTGAGCCTACATGTTAGAGACGAGTGTAAGATTTTCACTCTCGGATTCTAAAGCCTGTTTCCCTAACAGTGTAGCAGTAGTAGCATAACCTGTCCAGTAGATGGCAAGGTGTAGACCTGTTCAAAATAACTGAAAATACAGATTCTTTGATTTTGATACCATGGCATCTGGATCAGAATATTCCTATCCGATTTTCTGAAAAAACGGTTCAAAAACAGCCAGATGGATCTGATCCAAAATTGCAAAAAAGAGGATTACAGAATCCAGATAATTCTGATCCTGATAAATTTTGAAAAACTGGCCCCTGATGATCTGGGCCCTGATGATCTGGGTCTTCTCTTGGTGGGCGGCAGGTAGCCTAGGGGTTAAGAGCATCGCTTAATGTGTAGCCTAGTTCAAGGTGTCTTTTGCACCTTTGTGCCACTAGGTGGTATCATTATACCTAAATTAAATACCACAATCATACACACAAAACAAAAAGATTCAGTAGTATGTTTTATTACTTTTTTAAACCGCAAAATAAAAAATTAAATAACAGAAATCTACAACATATATTATGTCGTACTCATGCTGTTCATTTTCAATGAATAAACCACTTAACTGAGACTATCAACAATATACTCCACAACCTGAATGACAAGAAAAGCAGTAAATATTACAAAGAATATGATCTTACAGTATTGACTAAACAGAAAAATAACTGTCCTTTCTCTGGCATTTAAAGTTTCCTCAGTACAAAGGTTTCTCTATATTTACAGTATGATTGATCCACAGTACAAGATATATCTTGCATGCCTCCAAGTAACTGGAGAAGTATAGATACATTTAGGATATACTGTATACAGGCAGCCGCTGCTTCTTGAATTGCATTGAACAACAAAGTCATCATATCATCACCTCTCTTTCAAAAATACTTTTTCAAAAATCTCTCTCTCGAAAGGCACCAATGAAGTTAAAGGCAGGACAGCCAGCTCCGCCCACTGTCACAGGGACATCATAAGTTGCAGGGGGGGATTGGTATAGTTTTCGGAGAGCCACCGACATCCCTTGGTTCTGTTCACAAAACCTTGTGCAAATAAAGAAAAAAACAACTCAATACTCTTTCCCTGAAGGAGAGCAGACACGATCATGATAAAGATGGAAAATAAATACCCTGAAACTAAAAATAAGCTTATAATAACTCAAACCACCTCGAGGGCCTAGGTGGAATATTATCCATATTGCTAATACCTTTCCACTCCTGTCAAGTCTAAACAAGGGGGTAGGGGCTAGGGGTTATTTCTGGAACATCCTGGGGGTAAAAGTAGAGGGGAGTGATGGTGCACAATCTTCAGAAAAGGGAGGACGAGGGGGGGGGGGGGGGGAGAAGAGGAGGCACAGCCGCCTCCCCAGACCCTCTAGTAAAATGATCCCTGGTTGATCAGCCCGAGTCAGTCACCTATGTGACCATGTCTCCCCTATCACGGGGGGAGGGGGGTGGGTGGGGGGGTGGGCCTCAGTCTCTACCTCTACCAATATTTATGGTGGAGCCTCGGTCTCTACCTCTACCAATATTTATGGTGGAGCCTCGGTCTCTACCAATATTTATGGTGGAGCCTCAGTCTCTACTTCTACCAATATTTATGGTGGAGCCTCAGTCTCTACCTCTACCAATATTTATGGTGGAGCCTCGGTCTCTACCTCTACCAATATTTCTGGTGGTGCCTCGGTCTCTACCTCTGCTTTTGATTGTGGTTGGCTGCTCTTCCTGCCGATGCCTGGAGAGAGAAAGAGCCAGAGGAGTTGGGTTAGTATGGACGTGTCTCAGGGGCTCTTGACCATCCTCATGCAGCTGCATTCAGAGATGTGTAAATGACCAGTTAGCAGTGGAAATCTAGTTCTGTTCTCATTAAGTCTAATTAGCTGCATACCCATTCTAACTTAAGACCTGGGTTTCCTGATTAATGCATTTAGATAAGATAATCTAAATTAAAGCATGAGGCTAAATCTATTTGGCCGTAAATGGCTGTGATCTCACATCATGTCTCTATCCAAGTCAAAATATTTGTGATTCAATTACTGCTGCTGCTCAGGAGAGGCCGCCTGTTTGTTTGTTGGTGGCATCTCTGTGTGTGTTCTTATATAAAATGTATTACACAATTGTCTTAACCTCAGAAATGTGAGGTCTTGCATTTCTGTTTTAATACGGTGCGTGTTAATATTCACCACACTTCCTCAAGCAGATCATTAATATGCAGTGTTCTACATCTAGATACACAGTAATCAACCCAACGCCTGCACAACTCCCTCATCTCTCTGACAGGCTGAAAACTGGGGTTGGGAACACAACAGAAAAGGGTTTTCAAATGTTTTGCAACAGATAATGAAAATGAGCATTTCTTATTGGACCAGTCCAGGTGTGTGGCTTTTCTGACAAGGTTTACTTAGAGATGGGCCACAGCAGTATTGATATCAGTATTGATAATCCTTGGCACTCTGGTGTTCCTTAGCCAACTTTAGTCGTGTGAAAAAGAGACATAAAATGTAATAGTTGTATGGAGAGTGAGATAATTCTGCTTTGTGGAAGATTCTAGACCTCCGGTGATGTGGCTCATCTGACAAGCAACTTAGGACCTCCGCAACATGGGATGTTCCTTCCTGACATTCGAGATGAATCACAAGGAAATGTACTGATACATGGTGAGCTCTCACAATAATACCAATGAGACGGTATGTCTTCTCCAAATAAAACATCTTACATTTGAACGAACTGAAGGTGTAGAGTCTGTGTTGAAAGAAATGCTTTGAGTGTTTTAAGCCTGTCTGAAGTGCGCCAGGCAAACTCAATCAAGCAAAGCTGAAATATTTGAAAGAAAATTACTATTTAAACCAATTCTGGATGGTTATAGCAGGGGGGAAATGTGTTGACATGTAGAGATGAGAGAGAGCCTCTCTGATGGATAGAGGCTGGGATCAGACAGTGGGTCTGGAGGGGAGGAGGGAAAGAGGAATGGAGGGAAATAGGAATGGAGGAAAGGAGGGAAATAGGAATGGAGGAGGGAAAGAGGAATGGTGGAGGGAAAGAGGAATGGAGGACAGGAGGGAAAGAGGAATGGGGGAGAGGAAGAGGAATGGAGGAGAGGAAGAGGAGAGGAGGAATGGAGGAGAGGAGGGAAAGAGAAATGGAGGAGAGGAGGGAAAGAGGTATGGAGGAGAGGAGGGAAAGAGGTATGGAGGGGAGGAGGGAACGAGGAATGGAGGGGAGGAGGGAAAGAAGAATGGAGGAGAGGAGGGAAAGAGGAAAGGAGGGGAGGAAGAGGAATGGAGGAGGGAAAGAGGAATGGAGGGAACGAGGAATGGAGGAGAGGAGGGAACGAGGGAACGAGGAATGGAGGGGAGGAGGGAACGAGGAATGGAGGGGAGGAGGGAACGAGGAATGGAGGGGAGGAGGGAACGAGGAATGGAGGGGAGGAGGGAACGAGGGAACGAGGAATGGAGGGGAGGAGGGAACGAGGAATGGAGGGGAGGAGGGAACGAGGAATGGAGGGGAGGAGGGAACGAGGAATGGAGGAGAGGAGGGAAATAGGAATGGAGGAAAGGAGGGAAATAGGAATGGAGGAGGGAAAGAGGAATGGTGGAGGGAAAGAGGAATGGAGGACAGGAGGGAAAGAGGAATGGAGGAGAGGAAGAGGAATGGAGGAGAGGAAGAGGAGAGGAGGAATGGAGGAGAGGAGGGAAAGAGAAATGGAGGAGAGGAGGGAAAGAGGTATGGAGGAGAGGAGGGAAAGAGGTATGGAGGGGAGGAGGGAACGAGGAATGGAGGGGAGGAGGGAAAGAAGAATGGAGGAAAGGAGGGGAGGAAGAGGAATGGAGGAGGGAAAGAGGAATGGAGGGAACGAGGAATGGAGGAGAGGAGGGAAATAGGAATGGAGGAAAGGAGGGAAATAGGAATGGAGGAGGGAAAGAGGAATGGAGGACAGGAGGGAAAGAGGAATGGGGGAGAGGAAGAGGAATGGAGGAGAGGAAGAGGAGAGGAGGAATGGAGGAGAGGAGGGAAAGAGAAATGGAGGAGAGGAGGGAAAGAGGTATGGAGGGGAGGAGGGAACGAGGAATGGAGGGGAGGAGGGAAAGAAGAATGGAGGAGAGGAGGGAAAGAGGAAAGGAGGGGAGGAAGAGGAATGGAGGAGGGAAAGAGGAATGGAGGGAACGAGGAATGGAGGAGAGGAGGGAACGAGGGAACGAGGAATGGAGGGGAGGAGGGAACGAGGAATGGAGGGGAGGAGGGAACGAGGAATGGAGGGGAGGAGGGAACGAGGAATGGAGGGGAGGAGGGAACGAGGAATGGAGGGGAGGAGGGAACGAGGAATGGAGGGGAGGAGGGAACGAGGAATGGAGGAGAGGAGGGAAATAGGAATGGAGGAAAGGAGGGAAATAGGAATGGAGGAGGGAAAGAGGAATGGTGGAGGGAAAGAGGAATGGAGGACAGGAGGGAAAGAGGAATGGAGGAGAGGAAGAGGAATGGAGGAGAGGAAGAGGAGAGGAGGAATGGAGGAGAGGAGGGAAAGAGAAATGGAGGAGAGGAGGGAAAGAGGTATGGAGGAGAGGAGGGAAAGAGGTATGGAGGGGAGGAGGGAACGAGGAATGGAGGGGAGGAGGGAAAGAAGAATGGAGGAGAGGAGGGAAAGAGGAAAGGAGGGGAGGAAGAGGAATGGAGGAGGGAAAGAGGAATGGAGGAGGGAAAGAGGAATGGAGGAGAGGAGGGAACGAGGAATGGAGGGGAGGAGGGAACGAGGAATGGAGGGGAGGAGGGAACGAGGAATGGAGGGGAGGAGGGAAAGAAGAATGGAGGAGAGGAGGGAAAGAGGTAAGGAGGGGAGGAAGAGGAATGGAGGAGGGAAAGAGGAATGGAGGAGAGGAGGGAACGAGGAATGGAGGGGAGGAGGGAACGAGGAATGGAGGGGAGGAGGGAACGAGGAATGGAGGGGAGGAGGGAACGAGGAATGGAGGGGAGGAGGGAACGAGGAATGGAGGGGAGGAGGGAACGAGGAATGGAGGGGAGGAGGGAACGAGGAATGGAGGGGAGGAGGGAACGAGGAATGGAGGGGAGGAGGGAACGAGGAATGGAGGGGAGGAGGGAACGAGGAATGGAGGGAACGAGGAATGGAGGGGAGGAGGGAACGAAGAATGGAAGAGAGGAGAGGAAGAGGAATGGAGGAGAGGAGGGAAAGAGGAATGGAGGAGAGGAGGGAAAGAGGAATGGAGGAGGGAGAGAGGTATGGAGGGGAGGAGGGAAAAGAGGAGGGAAAGAGGTATGGAGGGGAGGAGGGAAAGCGGAATGGAGGGGAGGAGGGAAAGCGGAATGGAGGGGAGGAGGGAAAGCGGAATGGAGGGGAGGAGGGAAAGAGGAATGGAGGAGAGGAGGGAAAGAGGAGAGGAGAGAAAGAGGAATGAATGGAGGAGGGAAAGCGGAATGGAGGGGAGGAGGGAAAGCGGAATGGATGGGAGGAGGGAAAGCGGAATGGAGGGGAGGAGGGAAAGCGGAATGGAGGGGAGGAGGGAAAGAGGAATGGAGGAGAGGAGGGAAAGAGGAGAGGAGAGAAAGAGGAATGAATGGAGGAGGGAAAGCGGAATGGAGGGGAGGAGGGAAAGCGGAATGGATGGGAGGAGGGAAAGCGGAATGGAGGGGAGGAGGGAAAAGGGAATGGAGGGGAGGAGGGAAAGAGGAATGGAGGAGAGGAGGGAAAGAGGAGAGGAGAGAAAGAGGAATGAATGGAGGAGGGAAAGCGGAATGGAGAGGAGGGCAAGAGGAATGAATGGAGGAGAGGAAGAGGAATGAATGGAGGAGAGGAAGAGGAATGAATGGAGGCGGGAAAGAGGAATGAATGGAGGCGGGAAGTGGTAGAGAAGCAATCCATCAAGGAGGAGATAAGAGGAGAGGAGAGGGTGGGCATGGATGCATGGAGAGTGTCAGGATAAATAGAAGGGCCTGCTACTCATTATCAGCCTTCATGACATGGCACACACAAGGAACATTGTCACTCATGCTAGAACATATATTTGAATACAACAGAAAGACACCCTTAGCCACAAACCATACTAAAAACACACAAGCTTGCTTATGTTGAAGCAAGCAAACCCTGTGTATTCCACATAGAGTGGTCCCCTTGTCAGTCCCTTCATCCAGCATGCTTCAGTATCCCAGAGGGAAATCCCAGTCACACTCCACAGCAAGTTAAGAGCCTCGGTCAACCCAGACTAGACCTTGGTTAAATATATAACTAAAATACTTTCAAATACGTTTAGGAGGAATGCTCAGCGTTTATACCTGCAGGGGTGAGCACCAGGGCCTGCAGGATGTCCGACAGGGACACGATGCCCACGATGCGGGCATTCTCCCCCACCACCACCAGCCTGTGGACCTGGGGATGAGAGAGGAGGAGAGAGGGGTGAAAGGAGGAAGAGGGGTGAAAGGAGGAGGAGGGGGGTTATGTTATTAGGCTACCATGTCAGACTGACAGGAGAGATGTTATGTTATTAGGCTACCATGTCAGACTGACAGGAGAGATGTTATGTTATTAGGCTACCATGTCTGACTGACAGGAGAGATGTTATGTTATTAGGCTACCATGTCAGACTGACCAGAGAGATGTTATGTTATTAGGCTACCATGTCAGACTGACAGGAGAGATGTTATGTTATTAGGCTACCATGTCAGACTGACAGGAGAGATGTTATGTTATTAGGCTACCATGTCAGACTGACAGGAGAGATGTTATGTTATTAGGCTACCATGTCAGACGGACAGGAGAGATGTTATGTTATTAGGCTACCATGTCAGACTGACAGGAGAGATGTTATGTTATTAGGCTACCATGTCAGACGGACAGGAGAGATGTTATGTTATTAGGCTACCATGTCAGACTGACAGGAGAGATGTTATGTTATTAGGCTACCATGTCAGACTGACAGGAGAGATGTTATGTTATTAGGCTACCATGTCAGACTGACAGGAGAGATGTTATGTTATTAGGCTACCATGTCAGACTGACAGGAGAGATGTTATGTTATTAGGCTACCATGTCAGACTGACAGGAGAGATGTTATGTTATTAGGCTACCATGTCAGACTGACAGGAGAGATGTTATGTTATTAGGCTACCATGTCAGACTGACAGGAGAGATGTTATGTTATTAGGCTACCATGTCAGACTGACAGGAGAGATGTTATGTTATTAGGCTACCATGTCTGAGGCTGTGACAGGAGAGATGTTATGTTATTAGGCTACCATGTCAGACTGACAGGAGAGATGTTATGTTATTAGGCTACCATGTCAGACTGACAGGAGAGATGTTATGTTATTAGGCTACCATGTCAGACTGACAGGAGAGATGTTATGTTATTAGGCTACCATGTCAGACTGACAGGAGAGATGTTATGTTATTAGGCTACCATGTCAGACTGACAGGAGAGATGTTATGTTATTAGGCTACCATGTCAGACTGACAGGAGAGATGTTATGTTATTAGGCTACCATGTCAGACTGACAGGAGAGATGTTATGTTATTAGGCTACCATGTCAGACTGACAGGAGAGATGTTATGTTATTAGGCTACCATGTCAGACTGACAGGAGAGATGTTATGTTATTAGGCTACCATGTCAGACTGACAGGAGAGATGTTATGTTATTAGGCTACCATGTCAGACTGACCGGAGAGATGTTATGTTATTAGGCTACCATGTCAGACGGACAGGAGAGATGTTATGTTATTAGGCTACCATGTCAGACTGACCGGAGAGATGTTATGTTATTAGGCTACCATGTCAGACTGACAGGAGAGATGTTATGTTATTAGGCTACCATGTCAGACTGACAGGAGAGATGTTATGTTATTAGGCTACCATGTCAGACTGACAGGAGAGATGTTATGTTATTAGGCTACCATGTCAGACTGACAGGAGAGATGTTATGTTATTAGGCTACCATGTCAGACTGACAGGAGAGATGTTATGTTATTAGGCTACCATGTCAGACTGACAGGAGAGATGTTATGTTATTAGGCTACCATGTCAGACTGACCAGAGAGATGTTATGTTATTAGGCTACCATGTCAGACTGACAGGAGAGATGTTATGTTATTAGGCTACCATGTCAGACTGACAGGAGAGATGTTATGTTATTAGGCTACCATGTCAGACTGACAGGAGAGATGTTATGTTATTAGGCTACCATGTCAGACTGACCGGAGAGATGTTATGTTATTAGGCTACCATGTCAGACTGACAGGAGAGATGTTATGTTATTAGGCTACCATGTCAGACTGACAGGAGAGATGTTATGTTATTAGGCTACCATGTCAGACTGACAGGAGAGATGTTATGTTATTAGGCTACCATGTCAGACTGACAGGAGAGATGTTATGTTATTAGGCTACCATGTCAGACTGACAGGAGAGATGTTATGTTATTAGGCTACCATGTCAGACTGACAGGAGAGATGTTATGTTATTAGGCTACCATGTCAGACTGACAGGAGAGATGTTATGTTATTAGGCTACCATGTCTGAGGCTGTGACAGGAGAGATGTTATGTTATTAGGCTACCATGTCAGACTGACAGGAGAGATGTTATGTTATTAGGCTACCATGTCAGACTGACAGGAGAGATGTTATGTTATTAGGCTACCATGTCAGACTGACAGGAGAGATGTTATGTTATTAGGCTACCATGTCAGACTGACAGGAGAGATGTTATGTTATTAGGCTACCATGTCAGACTGACAGGAGAGATGTTATGTTATTAGGCTACCATGTCAGACTGACAGGAGAGATGTTATGTTATTAGGCTACCATGTCAGACTGACAGGAGAGATGTTATGTTATTAGGCTACCATGTCAGACTGACAGGAGAGATGTTATGTTATTAGGCTACCATGTCAGACTGACAGGAGAGATGTTATGTTATTAGGCTACCATGTCAGACTGACAGGAGAGATGTTATGTTATTAGGCTACCATGTCTGAGGCTGTGACAGGAGAGATGTTATGTTATTAGGCTACCATGTCAGACTGACAGGAGAGATGTTATGTTATTAGGCTACCATGTCAGACTGACAGGAGAGATGTTATGTTATTAGGCTACCATGTCAGACTGACAGGAGAGATGTTATGTTATTAGGCTACCATGTCAGACTGACAGGAGAGATGTTATGTTATTAGGCTACCATGTCAGACTGACAGGAGAGATGTTATGTTATTAGGCTACCATGTCAGACTGACAGGAGAGATGTTATGTTATTAGGCTACCATGTCAGACTGACAGGAGAGATGTTATGTTATTAGGCTACCATGTCAGACTGACAGGAGAGATGTTATGTTATTAGGCTACCATGTCAGACTGACAGGAGAGATGTTATGTTATTAGGCTACCATGTCAGACTGACAGGAGAGATGTTATGTTATTAGGCTACCATGTCAGACTGACAGGAGAGATGTTATGTTATTAGGCTACCATGTCAGACTGACAGGAGAGATGTTATGTTATTAGGCTACCATGTCAGACTGACAGGAGAGATGTTATGTTATTAGGCTACCATGTCAGACTGACAGGAGAGATGTTATGTTATTAGGCTACCATGTCAGACTGACAGGAGAGATGTTATGTTATTAGGCTACCATGTCAGACTGACAGGAGAGATGTTATGTTATTAGGCTACCATGTCAGACTGACCGGAGAGATGTTATGTTATTAGGCTACCATGTCAGACTGACCGGAGAGATGTTATGTTATTAGGCTACCATGTCAGACTGACCAGAGAGATGTTATGTTATTAGGCTACCATGTCAGACTGACAGGAGAGATGTTATGTTATTAGGCTACCATGTCAGACTGACAGGAGAGATGTTATGTTATTAGGCTACCATGTCAGACTGACAGGAGAGATGTTATGTTATTAGGCTACCATGTCAGACTGACAGGAGAGATGTTATGTTATTAGGCTACCATGTCAGACTGACAGGAGAGATGTTATGTTATTAGGCTACCATGTCTGACTGACCGGAGAGATGTTATGTTATTAGGCTACCATGTCAGACTGACCGGAGAGATGTTATGTTATTAGGCTACCATGTCAGACTGACAGGAGAGATGTTATGTTATTAGGCTACCATGTCAGACGGACAGGAGAGATGTTATGTTATTAGGCTACCATGTCAGACGGACAGGAGAGATGTTATGTTATTAGGCTACCATGTCAGACTGACAGGAGAGATGTTATGTTATTAGGCTACCATGTCAGACTGACAGGAGAGATGTTATGTTATTAGGCTACCATGTCAGACGGACAGGAGAGATGTTATGTTATTAGGCTACCATGTCAGACGGACAGGAGAGATGTTATGTTATTAGGCTACCATGTCAGACTGACAGGAGAGATGTTATGTTATTAGGCTACCATGTCAGACTGACAGGAGAGATGTTATGTTATTAGGCTACCATGTCAGACTGACAGGAGAGATGTTATGTTATTAGGCTACCATGTCTGAGGCTGTGACAGGAGACGGTTTTCAGGTCAGGTCAGGGGCGTGTGTCAATCTCACCTCTGCTTTGACTATCCTGTCCACGATGGTCTCCAGTGTCTCGAGCCGGTTGCACTTCATGACGCCCTCAAAGTACTGCGAGCGATGCCTCAGAGCCTGGGTCACTGTGATGTCCAGGTTGTTGTAGGTCTTCTCAGCAGCAAGGTTCTACACACAGCGAAGACAAACAACTAGTTGGTCCATCTCTGAATGTTCACCGTACACTTATGATAAGGAATATTCGTCAACAACAAATTAGTTAACTTCTTCAAAGGGTGTTCCATGAAGTGTTAAGAAAAGGGATTACTTACAATGACATCAAACTTGGAATAGATATCCACAACTTTCCCTGAAAAGAGCAAAACCAAAGAGATTCAGAATCCAACTTCACAAAAATCATACAACACCACAGACATATGCTCTGCCTGATGCACACACATACCCGACTCGTCCACCACTGGTAGTGCGGACACCCTCCGGTCCACAAAGATGTTGAGGGCCTTGATGATGGGTGTGTCAGGGTGGATGAAGGCGATGTTGTGGTAGGTGCCAATGGTCAGCTCCTCCAGGGTCTGCTTCATAAAGGCAGGCTTTGGCATCTCACACACCTAGGATATGTTCAGAAGCGAGATTTTTTTGGGGAAACGTTAGAAAACAGACTGAAACCAGGCAGCACTACCTGGACATGGCCAATGAGAAACACTCATTTTCTGTTCAGAAATGTTGCAAAAGTTTTTGTTGCGTGCCCTAATAAACACAACCCAGAGATAGGAGAGACAAGACATTTGAGTATCAACTAAACGGTTCACCTCCATTTGACCGTCTAATGTAGTGTGTCAGCTCAGTCTTTTTCTAGCAGTGTACCTGTCCCATTTGATATTGTCCATGTCGGTCTGTCCGGTTTATCTGTCCTTCTTGCAATATGCCCTTCTCATATTACTAATGAATGTGTGTATTTTTTCCAATCTGTCTCATATTCTCTCTGTCCGTCTTATATTCGGTCAGTATCTGTCCCTGTGTGTGCAGTCACCTCTGGTCTATCATTTCGTCTAACGCTGGACAGACGGATGTCCTTCGGTCAAGTGGGTTCATGTTTCCAAACGTCTTTCCTGCTGTCTATTTCATTATCCAGAGGTGGTTTACATTTCACACTCACTTCTACAGGTCAGACACCTTACATTTCGACAACACTGCTTCTCTAGCCAGCAGACTGCTACAGTGCTACCCTGTTAACACAGTCAATTCAGGAAATCGAACAAAATGGAATACAGTTCACAGGAATTCAAGGAATCCTCATTGGACTCCAACTCTCAAACCGATTAAATTAATTTAAATTAATCTCCTGTATTTAATGGATTTGAAACGGGTAACTACATTGTATAGTCATCACACTCTCTCCTCTTGACTGGCGAGGTGGTCGTCCCAGGCAATCAGATAGATTCAACTAATCCTCTACTGAATCAGCCAAGGACAGCTCTCTAGGCTCGGTCTTCATCCTTTCATCACCCTGCCTTTGTACGTTTCCTTTGCCGCTCTCGTCAGATGGGGCGGCAGGTAGCCCAGCGATTAAGAGTGTTTGAATCCCCGAGCCGTCTAGGTGAAACATATGTCAATGTGCCCTTGAGCAAGGTACTTAACCCTAATTGCTCATGTTAGTCGCTCTGGATAAGAGCGTCTGCTAAATGACTAAAATGTCACTTTAACTCTACCCACATGTACATATTACCTCAACCACCTCAACTAGCCGGTGCCCCCCGCACATTGACTCTGCAACGGTACCCCCCTGTATATATAGCCTCCCTACTGTCACTTTATTTTACTTCTGCTCTTTTTTTCTCTCAACACTTTTTTTTGTTGTTGTTTTATTCTTACTTTTTTTGTTTAAAATAAATGCACTGGGGTTAAGGGCTGTAAGTAAGCATTTCACTGTAATGTCTGCACCTGTTGTATTCGGCGCATGTGACCAATACAATTTGATTTGATTTGATTTTGATTTGATTTAAAATGTAAAAATTGAATCTTTAATTCTTTTGAAATCCAACAGGGGGCAGCATGCTCTTACATTCCCATCCACAGTGTGTGTATTTATATGAGAGCCCAGCGCTAGGCCTACTTACGAAGAGCTGGAGGAACTTGAGGATCCTCTTGTGCGTGAGGATATAAAGTGCGTTGCCGCTGACCGGGTCGAGGACAGGCAGCCGGTGGATCTTGTTCTTGATGAGCGAGTACACCGCGTCGAATATACTGAGAGAGAGGTTAAGATAGAAGATCAGGTTAAAATAACAGACAACTTGTTGTTGCCAATAAAGCACTGGAGACAGAGGGTGTTGATACATTGACTCTCTTCATCAGTCAATAGTCTCCATCTTTAAAACAGCACATGCCATGATGGGGTCTTCTCCAAAAGAACAGGTTCACTGTCTAGGTTCCCTTTTTAAGTGCAGTCGTTCATCCTACTTAGTCAATCCGTTTGATGTTAAGAGCATAGAACAATAACAGTGAGTGTGCTGCAAGAGAGCTCTTCTATTGAATTAAAGTGATGGTGAATAGTTTGAGAGAAAAAGCATAGATTTACACTGAGTATACAAAACATTAAGAAGAGCTCTTTCCATGACAGACTGGCCAGGTGACTCCAGGTGAAAGCTATGATTGCTTATTGATGTCACCTGTTAAATCCACTTTAAATCAGTGTATATGAAGGGAAGGAGACAGGTTAAAGAAGGATTTTTAAGCCTTGAGACAATTGAGACAGATTGTGTATGTGTGTCATTCAGAGGGTGAATGAGCAAGACAAAATATTTAAGTGCCTTTGAACGGGGTATGGTAGTAGGTGCCAGGCGCACCAGTTTGAGTGTCAAGAACTGCAACGCTGCTGGGTTTCACACACACTCAACAGTTTCCCATGTGTATCAAGAATGGTCCAAAGGACATCCAGCCAACTTGACACAACTGTGGGAAGTATTGGAGTCAACATGAGCGAGCATCCCTGTGGAACGCTTTCGACACCTTGTAGTCCATGCCCTGACGAATTGAGGCTGTTCTGAGGGCCAAAGGGGGTGCAACTCAATGTTAGGAAGATGTTCCTAATGTTTGGTACACTCTGTGTATATCCTGAGGGTCTGACCATAACTAAACTGAGGTGAGTTTGCAGAAAGCCTCGTAGCTAACTTTGCACATTATTTCTCCGGACAACCCTGGCAGACAGCCGTGAAAAAGTAACAATTCTAAAACCGATGTTTGACAACCAATCTTCTGTGCGTGAACAAACAAATTAGTCAAATGAAGCAGTTTGCTGTGCGGTACTAAATGGGTCCAGGATGTAGAGAGTACAGTACAGTGTTGGCTACGAGGCTTTCGCCAAACTCACCCCCGTTTCATAACCCCATTTGTTTCTTTCACGTTTGCCCACTGACAAAGACATGATCAGTCTGTCATTTTAATGGTAGGTTTATTTGAACAGTGAGAGAGAATAACAACAAAACAATCCAGAAAAATGCATGTAAAAAACATTAGAAATTGATTTGCATTTTAATGAGGGAAATAAGTATTTGACCCCTCTGCAAAACAGGACTTAGTACTTGGTGGCAAAACCCTTGTTGGCAATCACAGAGGTCAGACGTTTCTTGTAGTTGGCCACCAGGTTTGCACACATCTCAGGAAGGATTTTGTCCCACTCCTCTTTGCAGATCTTCTCCAAGTCATTAAGGTTTCGAGGCTGACGTTTGGCAACTCGAACCTTCAGCTCCCTCCACAGATTTTCTATGGGATTAAGGTCTGGAGACTGGCTAGGCCACTCCAGGACCTTAATATGCTTCTTCTTGAGCCACTCCTTTGTTGCCTTGGCCGTGTGTTTTGGGTCATTGTCATGCTGGAATCCCCATCCACGACCCATTTTCAATGCCCTGGCTGAGGGAAGGAGGTTCTCACCCAAGATTTGACGGTACATGGCTCCATCCATCGTTCCTTTGATGCAGTGAAGTTGTCCCCTTAGCAGAAAAACACCCCCAAAGCATAATGTTTCCACCTCCATGTTTGACGGTGGGGATGGTGTTCTTGGGGTCATAGGCAGCATTCCTCCTCCTCCAAACACGGCAAGTTGAGTTGATGCCAAAGAGCTCGATTTTGGTCTCATCTGACCACAACATTTTCATCCAGTTCTCCTCTGAATCATTCAGATGTTCATTGGCAAACTTCAGACGGGCCTGTATATGTGCTTTCTTGAGCAGGGGGACCTTGCGGGCGCTGCAAGATTTCAGTCCTTCACGGCGTAGTGTATTACCAATTGTTTTCTTGGTGACTATGGTCCCAGCTGCCTTGAGATCATTGACAAGATCCTCCCGTGTAGTTCTGGGCTGATTCCTCACCGTTCTCATGATCATTGCAACTCCACGAGGTGAGATCTTGCATGGAGCCCCAGGCCGAGGGAGATTGACTGTTCTTTTGTGTTTCTTCCATTTGCGAATAATAGCACCAACTGTTGTCACCTTCTCACCAAGCTGCTTGGCGATGGTCTTGTAGCCCATTCCAGCCTTGTGTAGGTCTACAATCTTGTCCCTGACATCCTTGGAGAGCTCTTTGGTCTTGGCCATGGTGGAGATTTGGAATCTGATTGATTGATTGCTTCTGTGGACAGGTGTCTTTTATACAGGTAACAAGCTGAGATTAGGAGCACTCCCTTTAAGAGTGTGCTCCTAATCTCAGCTCGTTACCTGTATAAAAGACACCTGGGAGCCAGAAATCTTTCTGATTGAGAGGGGGTCAAATACTTATTTCCCTCATTAAAATGCAAATCAATTTCTAACATTCTTTACATGCATTTTTCTGGATTTTTTTGTTGTTATTCTGTCTCTCACTGTTCAAATAAACCTACCATTAAAATTATAGACTGATGATTTCTTTGTCAGTGGGCAAACGTACAAAATCAGCAGGGGATCAAATAAATGTTTCCCTCACTGTAGGAGTGAAATGCTACAGTACCTAACAGAGGCAGCATAAAACGTTAAGTGGACCTGATTGAGGCGGTAGGTAGCCTAGTGGTTAGAGAGATGAGCCAGCAACCGGAGAGTTGGCAGTTAGAATCCCGCGTCTGATGGGAAAAATCTGGCAGGAAGTGAGCTGGCAACTGGAGGGTTACTGGTATCAAATCCTAAATGCCTTGATCGCCCATTGTGGCAGCCCCCCGGCACCTCTCCAAAACTTGTATGTGTTTCTTTGTGAGGGGTTGGGTTAAAAGCAGAAGTCAAATTTCAGTTGGACATTATATGCAAATGACCAATAAAGTTATCTTAATCTTGATTCAGCAAAGGGCTGAAGCAAATTGACCAGATGATGTGCGCAAACAAAGCATCCATGCGTGTTAAACCAGGAACCATACAGGAAGTCATCAGAAACAAGGGGCTATCAAGGATGGCTAAGAGCATCTGCAATTTCTTTCTCTCTCCATCTCTCACCCTCTCTCCTTTCGCAAGCCTTAAAGCAAATACCCTAGAGTACATCAGAATACCTGGCCATGAAGAGAGCTGAATCAGTCATAAGACCTGGCCATGAAGAGAGCTGAATCAGTCATAAGACCTGGCCATTAAGAGAGCTGAATCAGTCATAAGACCTGGCCATTAAGAGAGCTGAATCAGTCATAAGACCTGGCCATTAAGAGAGCTGAATCAGTCATTAAGCAATTAAATGACGCTGGTGTTCTCCCAAAAGGAGACAGAAAATGCCCATAACCAAACCAGAGGCTTGAGTTGGTTAACCTGGGATGATGCAGTAGTTGAGTAGTATTTTAAGTCTTTTCACGAGATGGACTTTCATTTATTCAGAGTGAGGAAAATAAACTATGCCCCCAATTGGAGAGCATGGGGAAAGGTGCAGAAATACGAGGGTAAAGTACCAGACCTTCCCCCAGGGGAAATGTAGGGAATGGATGGCAAATATAAAACTCTACCTGGGAGAGTGTATTGACAGTAAATGACTCTACCTATAACCTATGGGAGAGTGTATTGACAGTAAATGACTACCTATAACCTATGGGAGAGTGTATTGACAGTAAATGACTCTACCTATAACCTATGGGAGAGTGTATTGACAGTAAATGACTACCTATAACCTATGGGAGAGTGTATTGACAGTAAATGACTCTACCTATAACCTATGGGAGAGTGTATTGACAGTAAATTACTCTACCTATAACCTATGGGAGAGTGTATTGACAGTAAATGACTCTACCTATATCCTATGGGAGAGTGTATTGACAGTAAATGACTCTACCTATAACCTATAGGAGAGTGTATTGACAGTAAATTACTCTACCTATAACCTATGGGAGAGTGTATTGACAGTAAATTACTACCTATATCCTATGGGAGAGTGTATTGACAGTAAATGACTACCTATAACCTATAGGAGAGTGTATTGACAGTAAATGACTCTACCTATAACCTATGGGAGAGTGTATTGACAGTAAATGACTCTACCTATAACCTATAAATTCAAGCGGAGTGAGGAAGTGGGTTCCCGAGTGGCGCAGCGGTCTAAGGCACTGCATCTCAGTGTTTGAGGCGTCACTACAGACCCCCTGGTTCCATTCCAGGCTGTATCACAACCAGCCGTGATTGGGAGTCCCATAGGGCGGCGCACAAATCAAATCAAATTTTATTGGCCACATGCGCCGAATACAACAGGTGCAGACATTACAGTGAAATGCTTACTTACAGCCCTTAACCAACAGTGCATTTATTTTTAATAAAAAAAGTAGAATAAAACAAAAAAAGTGTTGAGAAAAAAAAGAGCAGAAGTAAAATAAAATAACAGTAGGGAGGCTATATATACAGGGGGGTACCGGTGCAGAGTCAATGTGCGGGGGCACCGGCTAGTTGAGGTAGTTGAAGTAATATGTACATGTGGGTAGAGTTAAAATGACTATGCATAAATAATTAACAGAGTAGCAGCAGCGTAAAAAGATGGGGTGGGGGCAGTGCAAATAGTCCGGGTAGCCATGATTAGCTGTTTAGGAGTCTTATGGTTTGGGGGTAGAAGCTGTTGAGAAGTCTTTTGGACCTAGACTTGGCACTCCGGTACCGCTTGCCGTGCGGTAGCAGAGAGAACAGTCTATGACTAGGGTGGCTGGAGTCTTTGACAATTTTGAGGGCCTTCTTCTGACACCGCCTGGTATAGAGGTCCTGGATGGCAGGAAGCTTGGCCCCAGTGATGTACTGGGCCGTACGCACTACCCTCTGTAGTGCCTTACGGTCAAAGGCCAAGCAGTTGCCTTACCAGGCGGTGATGCAACCAGTCAGGATGCTCTCTATGGTGCAGCTGTATAATTTTTTGAGGATCTGAGGACCCATGCCAAATCTTTTCAGTCTCCTGAGGGGGAATAGGCTTTGTCGTGCCCTCTTCACGACTGTCTTGGTGTGTTTGGACCATGATAGTTCGTTGGTGATGTGGACACCAAGGAACTTTAAACTCTCAACCTGTTCCACTACAGCCCCGTCAATGAGAATGGGGGCGTGCTCGGTCCTCTTTTTCCTGTAGTCCACAATCATCTCCTTTGTCTTGGTCACGTTGAGGGAGAGGTTGTTATCCTGGCACCACATGGCCAGGTCTCTGACCTCCTCCCTATAGGCTGTCTCATCGTTGTCGGTGATCAGGCCTACCACTGTTGTGTCGTCGGCAAACTTAATGATGGTGTTGGAGTCGTGCCTGGCCATGCAGTCATGGGTGAACAGGGAGTACAGGAGGGGACTGAGCACGCACCCCTGAGGGGCCCCCGTGTTGAGGATCAGCGTGGCAGATGTGTTGTTACCTACCCTTACCGCCTAGGGGCGGCCCGTCAGGAAGTCCAGGATCCAGTTGCAGAGGGAGGTGTTTAGTCCCAGGATCCTTAGCTTAGTGATGAGCTTTGAGGGCACTATGGTGTTGAATGCTAAGCTGTAGTCAATGAATAGCATTCTCACGTAGGTGTTCCTCTTGTCCAGGTGGGAAAGGGCAGTGTGGAGTGCAATAGAGATTGCATCATCTGTGGATCTGTTGGGGCGGTATGCAAATTGGAGTGGGTCTAGGGTTTCTGGGATAATGGTGTTGATGTGAGCCATGACCAGCCTTTCAAAGCACTTCATGGCTACAGACGTCAGTGCTACGGGTCGGTAGTCATTTAGGCAGGTTCTTAGTGTCCTTGGGCACAGTGACTATGGTGGTCTGTTTGAAACATGTTGGTATTACAGACTCAGTCAGAACATTTTGAAAATGTCAGTGAAGACACTTGCCAGTTGGTCAGCACATGCTTGGAGTACACGTCCTGGTAATCCTTCTGGCCCTGCGCCCTTGTGAATGTTGACCTGCATAAAAGTCTTACTCACATCGGCTACGGAGAGCGTGATCACATAATCATCCGGAACAGCTGGTGCTCTCATGCATGCTTCAGTGTTGCTTGCCTCGAAGCGAGCATAGAAGTGGTTTAGCTCGTCTGGAAGTCTTTTGTCACTGGGCAGCTCGCGGCTGTGCTTCCCTTTGTAGTCTGTAATAGTTTTCAAGCCCTGTCAGAGCCGGTGTAGTACGATTCAATCTTAGTCCTGTATTGACTCTTTGCCTGTTTGATGGTTCGACGGAGGGCATAAGATGAAAACTCTCTTAGTAAATAGTGTGGTCTACAGCTTATCATAAGATACTCTACCTCAGGCGAGCAAAACCTCGAGACTTCCTTAGTATTTGATTTTGTGCACCAGCTGTTGTTTATAAATTTACACAGACCGCCACCCCTTGTCTTACCGGAGTCAGCCGTTCTATCCTGCCGATGTAGCGTAAAGCCCGCTAGTTGTATGTTGTCCATGTCGTCGTTCAGCCACGACTCGGTGAAACATAAGATATTACAGTTTTTAATGTCCCGTTGGTAGGATAACCGTAATCTTAAGTTACCAATTTATTCTCAAATGATTGAAGATTGGCTAATAGGATTGATGGGAGCAGCAGTTTACTCGCTCGCCGTCGGATCCTTTCAAGGCACCCCGACCTACGTCCACGATATCTCCGTCTCTTCCTCATGCAAATGACGGGGATTTGGGCCTTGTCGGGTGTCTGTAGGATGTCCTTCGCGGCCGCGTCGTTGAATAAAAAATCTTCATCCAATACAAGGTGAGTAATCGCTGTCCTGATATCCAGAAGCTCTTTTTGGTTATAAGAGACGATGGCAGAAACATTATGTACAAAATAAATTACAAATAACGCAGAAAAACACACATAATAGTACAATTGGTTCGAGGGCTGTAAAACGGCAGCCTTCTTCTCCGGCGCCATTATTAATCAACAATTGGCCCAGCGTCGTCCGGGTTTGGCCGGTGTAGGCTGTCATTGTAAATGTTCTTAACTGACTTGCCTAGTTAAATAAAGGCAAAATAAATAAATAAATATATATATATATATATATTTTACCGTGCTTATGACCATAGAATTGTATTTATATTATGTGGGGGGGGGGGGGAAATGTAGGGCAAATTAGATTTAAAATTAGATTTCTCAATCAACTATGAGATGATTATGTATTGTTTGTATAAACAGACTGATTAAACCCAATGGAAGATCCTCTATGTAATAATGAGCAAAGAGCTCTGAATGGGTCACATACTGTAAGTCAATCATGAATGGATCATTACTATCCTATTCATGGATCTGCTGGTTCATTTTCCCCCATCATAACTTATTTAAACTACATAAAATAAAGACAAATAGGAAATGCAGGTGTCATGTATAACAGGATTACCTTGCATCAGGTGATATGTTCACTAACGGCTTAAACGTTTCTTGTAGGTAGAGCTCTACGTGACAGAAATAAAATTAAACACCACATCAACAAACTACAAAATACATGTATTTATTATTTGTTGAACAACTGATAAACATTTTGGTTTTGAAATGGGAAGGTTGCTGTAAAATAGTTGGAAAGTTCCCATACCTCTCCACGTTTCAATCTTATGTTCCTCCAGCTCATATATTTGTACCTAAAATAGACAGAACATTCAACTATTAGTGATATTTAACATTCATTCCATGATTTGAACGTGGCAGATATTATTACATTTGCAACGTTTTATTTTGTAAAAAGAAGAGTTTGATAGAATTAGTAACTTGATAAACAGAAAAATATATAAAATCACAGCAATTCCCTCTGGAGAAGAAGAAAAACACATAAGCTACATGTAAGTAAGTGCTGGCGTCATGAAAAATCAAACCAGTTCCCAAGAGGGCCTCAAATCAGGTCCACCTCAGCCCTCTCTGACGTAAAGCAAGACAGTTATGAGAACTGCTGTTAATAAATAACAACCACAGCACGAGGAGAGGACAGAGTAGCAGGTCCTCAATGATTTCATTACAGAAACAAAAAGGCATTTTCTACAGCACCCATGGCTACATTGAGCACATTAGACGATTATGAACAGCTGGGGACGTGCCATTTGCTAGGAAATGTGTGTTGAAGGACCTTTTTTCTTCTTCTGTAGAGTGGTTGCAGTGTTTCCCCTATATGCATTTAGCAATGGCGTACCGCCTGAGGCCTTTTCCAGTCTCCTGTAAACAACAGCTAAATCAATCATTAAATTACAGATCCAGGAGTGAGTGAACGTGGTGTGTGTGTTGGACAAATTCAAGGTTTTTGGCTATCCCACTCATCATAGTAAGGTGGGAAAATTCAGGTATCGTTCCAAAATGTGAAAGTTTTCCAGAAATCCCGGTTGAAGGACTCCGGATTTGTTGCATATTGAATCTTCCAACCGGGATTCCTGAAAAACCTGGAAATTTGGGGAAAGTTACCAGAATTTAGCAACTATATCTCTGAGTTAACTCTCTGTCTCAGCCAATTACAGAGGTACTGACTCCAGTTCTGCATGAATATACATGAATCTGATATGGAAGAATTAACGAACGCTTTCACTGCACTGGTTGTTCTCTTGACGATGGATTAACTCTAACAATAGGCATTAGGATAACAACAAACTATGTCACCGTCTCCTGGCCTAATAAATACCAATGTGTATTTGGGCCAGTGGAAATCCCAAGAGGGCTAGCCTCACTAGTTTGGCTCTCTGTGATGGGCGTAACATGTAGGTGGGACTACTCAGGTAACAATGGAACCACTGACAACACTTCCACTGAGTCAAATGAGATGATTGAGAGATTTTATTTTTCCTTTAAAAATTGTTTTTGTCAAATGTATTGTAAAATGCTATTTTGACCAGGCATATCTTGCAAAATACATTTTTACTTCTCAATGAGACCAACCTGGCAAAATAACAAATATGATAATACTGCACTCTGTCGTTATAGGGTTAAGCTGAGCTGTATTGGGGAGGACCCCTAGAAAACAGCCTACATGGAATTGGCTCTCATCACAGAACAGAGCAGCGCAGACACATACACACATACAGTGAGGGAAAAAAGTATTTGATCCCCTGCTGATTTTGTACGTTTGCCCACTGACAAAGACATGATCAGTCTATAATTTTAATGGTAGGTTTATTTGAACAGTCAGAGACAGAATAACAAAAAAAATATTCCAGAAAAACGCATGTCAAAAATGTTATAAATTTATTTGCATTTTAATGTGGGAAATAAGTATTTGACCCCTCTGCAAAACATGACTTTGTACTTGGTGGCAAAACCCTTGTTGGCAATCACAGAGGTCAGACGTTTCTTGTAGTTGGCCGCCAGGTTTGCACACATCTCAGGAGGGATTTTGTCCCACGCCTCTTTGCTGATCTTCTCCAAGTCATTAAGGTTTCGAGGCTGACGTTTGGCAACTCGAACCTTCAGCTCCCTCCACAGATTTTCTATGGGATTAAGATCTGGAGACTGGCTAGGCCACTCCAAGACCTTAATGTGCTTCTTCTTGAGCCACTCCTTTGTTGCCTTGGCCGTGTGTTTTGGGTCATTGTCATGCTGGCATACCCATCCACCACCCATTTTCAATGCCCTGGCTGAGGGAAGGAGGTTCTCACCCAAGATTTGACGGTACATGGCCCCGTCCATCGTCCCTTTGATGCGGTGAAGTTGTCCTCGCCCCTTAGCAGAAAAACACCCCCAAAGCATAATGTTTCCACCTCCATGTTTGACAGTGGGGATGGTGTTCTTGGGGTCATAGGCACCATTCCTCCTCCTCCAAACACGGCGAGTTAAGTTGATGCCAAAGAGCTCGATTTTGGTCTCATCTGACCACAACACTTTCACCCAGTTTACATTTACATTTTACATTTTAGTCATTTAGCAGACGCTCTTATCCAGAGCGACTTACAGTTAGTGCATACATTATTATTATTTTTTCATACTGGCCCCCCAGTTCTCCTCTGAATCATTCAGATGTTCATTGGCAAACTTCAGACGGGCCTGTATATGTGCTTTCTTGAGCAGGGAGACCTTGCGGGCGCTGCAGGATTTCAGTCCTTCACGGCGTAGTGTGTTACCAATTGTTTTCTTGGTGACTATGGTCCCAGCTGCATTGAGATCATTGACAAGATCCTCCCGTGTAGTTCTGGGCTGATTCCTCACCGTTCTCATGATCATTGCAACTCCACGAGGTGAGATCTTGCATGGAGCCCCAGGCCGAGGGAGATTGACTGTTCTTTTGTGTTTCTTCCATTTGCGAATAATTGCACCAACTGTTGTCACCTTCTCACCAAGCTGCTTGGCGATGGTCTTGTAGCCCATTCCAGACTTGTGTAGGTCTACAATCTTGTCCCTGACATCCTCGGAGAGCTCTTTGGTCTTGGCCATGGTGGAGTTTGGAATCTGACTGATTGATTGCTTCTGTGGACAGGTCTTTTATACAGGAAACAAGCTGAGATTAGAAGCACTCCCTTTAAGAGTGTGCTCCTAATCTTAGCTCGTTACCTGTATAAAAGACACCTGGGAGCCAGGAATCTTTCTGATTGAGAGGGGGTCAAATACTTATTTCCCTCATTAAAATGCAAATCAATTTATAACATTTTTGACATGCGTTTTTCTGGATTGTTTTGTTGTTATTCTGTCTCTCACTGTTCAAATAAACCTACCATTAAAATTATAGACTGATCATTTCTTTGTCAGTGGGCAAACGTACAAAATCAGCAGGGGATCAAATACTTTTTTCCCTCACTGTATATACATACACACTCCAGCCTACTGTAGTCTGCTGCTGGCACATCTGCTGTGGTGAGTGTGAGTGAGTTCAGTGTGTGCGCTATACTTAGCAATAAGGCCCGAGGGGGTGTGGTTTTTGGCCAATATACCACAAACCCCCGAGGTGCCTTAATTCTATTATAAACTGGTTACCAACATAAATAAAACAGTAAACAAGTATTTTTACATTATACCCATGGAATATTGTCTGATATAGCACGGCTTTCAGCCAATCAGCATCCAGGACCCAAACTACCCGGTTTATACTTGACTATAATCACTGTGTGTGTTTGTATGAGAGATGGAGTGTGGATGAGTCTATGTGAGATGTGTACAGAGCAAGGCAAGACTGTGTGTGTGTGTGTGTGTGTGTGTGTAAGCCCTGGGTCAGAACAGAGAGACAGTGCTGCAGCACCACCATCTTCTCATGACTAGAGCTGTGGCGGTCATGAAATTGTGTCAGCCGGTGATTTTCAAGCAAACATCTGCCGGTCTCACGATAATTGACCGGTAATTAACATAAACACATTTAGCGTCTCCTGGCTTCCACGCAAAGCCTACAAGCCACTGATGCAGACCTTTGGAACATCTAGATTTTAAAAAGTCTAATAAATCCATGTAATATAGCCTACACCATCACAATAAATCCATTATTTATTTTAGACAGGTCTAAAGAAATATGATATGAAGAAAATGTTATCCATTTCAGAAGAACAGAATAGCATACTCTGAGTTGTCCTTATGTTAGGCCCTGATCTGCCATATGGCTGTGGGCTACACTAGTTCATTTAGCAGACAAGATTTGCTTAGAATTCCATGGCATTATTTTATATTATTTTATAGTATGAAGAATACAATTGAACATAGCTGAATAAAATAGAAAGGATATTTTCTCCAAACGATTTCAGTGCACACATGCGGCTACTCTGTGTTGAGCAGTTAACAAAGAAACAGGTACTCCTATGTAACTTTAGTTGTGATACAAATGTTGGGCTATATGTTTTGATTTTTAATACATTGTAAGGCTGCATGATGCGACTAATGATAATTTGAAAAAAGTTGCATGAAAGGCATGAGCTCTGCTTTGTTTTTTGCGCAGGCTGTACACACTTCATCAGTCTCTCATTCACAATTTGACAAGTACTTGATAATGCCTCGAATTTCCCGGCAGCATCCCCTTTGTGTGGCCGTAACGCCCTCTAAAAGAAATGCCATGCCTTTTGCGGCCAGTGGCCATTGTACCCTTGGGCTGAATATAATAATCATAATTCCCTTCTCCCGGCTGTGTGCCAAAGCTCTCCATCACAGGCTACAAGTGAAGACGGACACATCGGGGATGCAACTGCGTGCGTCCTTATCCAATTCCGAGGTGCATGTTGAAGATATTGGAAGAACTGTCCCACATCTACTTTTCGTCAGCCAACAAGATGAGTAGGCCTAACGAACAGCAAAATCACCAGCCTATGTCAATCTACTATCCCCCATAGTACAAAAGTTGACCTATTCTATTCTGTGCGAGAAAAAAATATTCCAAACATTTTCTGGGACAGTTGTGGGATGCGATAGAGCCCAAATTAATTCAACCACTAGCATCAAAAAACCTGTTTTAAGCAATGAGCCTGACACAACAGATGAGAACGTTTAGCAGAAATGCGCACACGGCAGTACGCTATAAGTGCGAATGTTCCATTCTCAGGAAAAAACACCATTCTCAAAAGTGTCCACAAATTTGATTATGCATGTACTGCTTTTATTATAAAAGGTGCATTTTGATGGTGAAAATTATCTTCCCCAAACTTGAAACTCACGCGCTGCGTATGTATGCCAGTTAGGCACTACACCCGTTATAAAGCAGATTAATTTGAAAAAGTCGCCCAAAAAAGAGCATGTGCTGTTTCTTGCCTTATTACACACAAGCTGGGCATCATTCACAAGTGATAATATATCATTCACAAGTGATAGGCTAATATTGTCACCCATCACACTATTCTTGATTTAATCTTGTCTTTACATATACTAAATAATATATGTGTGAAATTTGTTTTGATTTAGAATGGACCATTATCATGCACCTGTCTCGAAACAGGGGCAGCAGAAAAAAAATACAAGTCACCTATGCACTTAAATAGCGAATGGAGGACGCTTTTCCTGTGGTTCATTTTCATGCCAGCCAGGTAGGCTATACTCCTGTTGTAAAGATAAGCAATGTGCTTAATATTAGGAAAGTTGAGAAATAAATATAGTAGGCCTAGCCTTTAGAAAGCTGATGGGATCCTCCTCTTTTTAATAGAGGCCATCACTCTGTTCTCCCGCAATTTCATAGCCTTTACAAATGTTGCGCAACATGAGCTCATGGGATCTAAAGTGTTTGATTCGATTTTTGATTACATTTGCATTGATGTCATAGTGATTAGAGGGACAATAGAGTGCTGAGTACCAGGCAGTTAGCAAGTTTGGTAGGCTACTAATGACCATCAGCAGCATCAGAAGCCTAATTACCGTGACTAACGGGTCACGTGCTATTTGACAGCCGCCATGACTCGTGACCGCCGTTGTGGCAGTAATACGGTCACCGTAACAGCCCTACTCATGACCTGATGATTAATGATGATGTCTCTCTCCACTCTGCCTTTAAAGCTCCATGACACAGAACATACAGTGCCTGAGATGGAGGCTGGATAAGCTCCCAGCCTCCTACTATATCGCTGCAGTTCACAGTCAGTCCACGTCGCTGGCCTTGGTGACAATAGGAAGCCGAAGCCATACAGCCAAACCATTTCAAACCAGGGTCGTGTTCTGTAGTATGGACTGAATCAGGGAGGAACAACCTGGACTTCTTCAATGAGAAAGACTAATTTTGGTTTTCCATTGCTACACATCTTTTCCCATTCTTGCCATTGCAAGCCCCAGTGAACACAACACAGGACCCATTTGGATCTGTTTGATGAGAGGTCACGTACCATGGGAGACTTGTAGTATCTGTGGAGGATGTTGATGAAGTCTGTGATGGTTAACATTCCTGGAAAAAGAGAGAGCGAGAGCGAGGGATGAGGGAGAGCGAGAGAGAGCAAGGGATGAGAGAGAGAGCGAGCAAGGGATGGAGGGTGAGAGTGCGAGCGAGGGATGGAGGGTGAGAGAGGGATGGAGGGTGAGAGAGAGGGAGAGAGGGATGGAGGGTGAGAGAGAGGGAGCGAGGGATGGAGGGCACAAAAGAGGGATGAGGGAGGGCGCGAGAGAGGGATGGAGGCCGCGAAAGAGGGATGGAGGGCGCAAAAGAGGGATGGAGGGCGCGAGACAGCGAGCGAGGGATGGAGGGCGCGAAAGAGGCATGAGGGAGAGAGAGGGATGAGGGAGAGAGGGATGGAGGGCGCGAGCGAGGGATGGAGGGCGCGAAAGAGGGAGAGAGTGTTGAGGGAGAGAGGATGGAGGGAGAGAGGGATGGAGGGAGAGAGAGGGATGGAGGGAGAGAGAGGGATGGAGGGAGAGAGAGGGATGGAGGGAGAGAGGGATGGAGGGCGCGAGCGAGGGATGGAGGGCGCGAAAGAGGGAGAGAGTGTTGAGGGAGAGAGGATGGAGGGAGAGAGAGGGATGGAGGGAGAGAGAGGGATGGAGGGCGCGAGAGAGCGAGCAAGGGATGGAGGGCGCGAGAGAGGGATGAGGGAGAGAGAGAGGGATGAGGGAGAGAGAGGGATGAGAGAGAGAAAGAAAGAGATGGAGGGATAGAGAGGGGGATGGAGAGAGAGGGATGAAGAGGGATGAGGGAGAGAGAGAGGAATAGAGAGAGGGGGGGATGGAGGGAGCGAGAGGGATGGAAGGAGCGAGAGGGATGGAGGGAAGGAGCGAGAGGGATGGAGGGAGAGAGAGAGAGGGGATGGAGGGAGAGAGAGAGGGGATGGAGGGAGAGAGAGAGGATGGAGAGAGAGAGAGAGAGAGGATGGAGAGAGAGAGGGGATGGAGGGAGAGAGAGAGGGGATAGAGGGAGGGAGAGAGGGGATGGAGGGAGAGAGAGACGGGGATGGAGGGAGAGAGAGACGGGGATGGAGGGAGAGAGAGACGGGGATGGAGGGAGAGAGAGACGGGGATGGAGGGAGAGAGAGACGGGGATGGAGGGAGAGAGAGACGGGGATGGAGAGGGAGAGAGAGGTGGAGGGAGAGGGGGGGTGGAGGGAGAGAGAGGGGGGATGAGGGAGAGAGAGAGGAAAAGGAAGAAAGCCTTGTTCAGTGATCGTTCACATCACAGGTGTTGGATTTGTCCTAGCACATACACTCACTAGTACGGACAGAGGGAGACAGAGGAAAGTATTGCAAAGAAGAAGAGAGGAGCAGCGGAGAGGGAGGTAGAACAGAAGAGACACTTGGGAGAAACGAGTGACCAAGGAGAAAAAGAGATGGACCTATTTCTGTGACACTATTTCACACACACACTCCTCATTGACATCAGTATCTCCTAGGGATGAGACGGAACAGTGGAGCGGAACAGAGGGCTTGATTCTTAGTAAAGCCCATTTGTGCGTCTGGCGCTCTCAGACAAGTGGGCTTGATTCTTGATGCGTGGGAGGTTGCAGCGTCAGGTTCTACACTCACATCCTAGTGATGCAGCTGGGACAGCTACACAAGACTGGTGTCACCTAACCATAGCTATATTGTTCAACGTATCCTTGATTTAATTGTTGAAAAACATACAATGCATTCAGAAAGTATTCAGGCCCATTGACTTTTCCCACTTTGTTACGTTACAGCCTTATTCTAAAATCGATTAAATCGTTCCCCCCCCCCCCCTCAATCTACACACAATACCCCATAATGACAAAGCAAAAATGCTGCCAAAAGGTTTTTAGAAATGTTTGCAAATTAATACAATAAAAAAACAGAAATATTAAATGTACATAAGTATTCAGTACCTTGTTGAAGCACCTTTGGCAGCATTACAGCCTCAAGACCTTGTGGGACCTTAAATAGACAGATGTGTGCCTTTCCAAATCATGTCCAATCAATTGAATTTACCACAGGTGGACTCCAATCAAGTTGTAGAAACATCAAGGATGATCAATGGAAACAGGATGCACCGTAGTTCAATTTCGAGTCTCGTAGCAAAAGGGTCTGAATACTTATCTAAATAAAGTTTGTTTTTTATTTATTATAAATTCGCAAAAATTTATAAAAACCTGTTTTCGCTTTGTCATTATGGGATATTGTGTGTAGATTGATGAGGGGGAAATGATTTAATCCATTTAGAATAAGGCTGTACCGTAATGTGAAAAAAGTGAAGGGCTCCGAATACTTTCCGAATGCACTGTGTATAGAGCAATACAGTAAAAATACACTATTGCGTCTGTATTCCTGTTCTCAGAGCTGGCGAGAGAGGCGAGAACAGTATTTATATCTGTCTCCATTATGCTGGCCCAGATACGAGGAGAGACGAGGAGCCCTCCGGTTTCAAGGGGAAGTGAGGGAACGAGAGGATGAGGAGTCAAAATGGAGGGAAGAGCCGACAGAAAGGATGGAGAGAAAGGAAGCAATGCATTGATTAAAGAAGGTTAAGGATGTGGAGGAGTGGATGGATGGAGAGAGAAGAATGTTAGAGCAGAGAGATGGAAAGAAAATAAATGTTCCACTTACCGACAAAGCTCTGCTTCTTTGTCTCCCATAGTGGGGCTGCCCGCACCCCGTTGGCAACCAAGGCAAAGAAAGCCTTCTTTACCTACAGGCGAGAAGTACACAAACAATGTATTTACAAGACTTTCTAAACAGGTATTTTATAATGTGGGTGGAATAGAGCAGCGTTTTTCACCTTTGGTCTCTTGCGGTGACCGTATTACCGCCAAACCAGTAGTCATGAGTCATGGTCACAGTAATCTCCTCTTATGGACTCTGGACATGCTTGGTTGTACCCAACTCGCTAACGGCCTGGTACTCAGGGATCTATTGTCCCTCTAACGTCAATATAAATGCCATCGAAAATCACAAACACTTATCAAAGTAGTATCTTGCTTTTAAAATTCACCTTCATGTGATTGATCAATTTGAAGAAAGAAATTCAACAGGTTGAAACAGTGGAAAGCAAGGTCATTGTGGATATTGTTTCAAAGCCTAACATCGAAATGGACAGCGCTTTCTAAGGTGATTATTAATTCTAAACACCCATACACATTAGAGCTTATGCATACAATATATGAGCCCAAGCCCGAAAAAATACCCTGAATTAAAATAATGATTGTGCTGTTATACATTGCCTACCGCATATTACGCACTGCAAAAAATAAAAAAAATTAACTAACTGATTTACGATGTCTTTGGTACATAATTGGTCTAGCCTATACTCCAGAATTAAACAAATTCTAGTAAATCGCCTTTGAGTGTGGACTGTACTATTATGCATGGATGTACTACGCTCCAAACTTTCTATCCATGAGTCTTGAAGATAATATATAGGCCAAAGTGATGCTGTTGCTTCATTGATTGTGCAGGGTGGCTTACAGTTAGCCTACAATTATAGTGAATTTGTATTTGAATAGCCTAGTATTAGGGCATTTTTTATATTTTCATAATTAATAGGCTGACATCTCCTCCCCTCTCCCCTTCATTCCTTTCTCAAACGCACAGAGAGAGGGGCTGTCAACAGTTTAAATATGTTTAATTGTGAAAACATGTTACTATCAATGTTCCCGAACACATTTCACTTGGTTTTAAAGCACTGGGTAGCTGCAGGAACAGTGTTGGCGAGCCCAGGCATACAACGTTTGGGCGGAATATCACCCATCACGCAGTGAGAGGGTGCATGTTCTTCAAACAGTAATTGATGCATGGAGTTAAATAACCGGAGTTGCATGATTGAGAAACTAAACTTTGGGAAAGCGGCCTCCATTGGCTATTCATTTGAGTGCATATGGATTACATGTATTTTTTCCCTTGCCCCTGTTCCTGCCAATTTGATAAATGGGCCATTCTAAATTGAAAGTAACAGATGCATATCTGTATTCCCATTCATGCGAAATCCATAGATTAGGGCCTAATTAATTTATTTCAATTGACTGATTTCCTTACATGAATTGTAACTCAGTAAAATCTTAGAAATTGTTGCATGTTGCATTTATATTTTTGTTCAGTGTAAGTGGAATAATACTCACTGTGTGCAATAAATGTTTATTTAACATAATTTTTGAATGACTACCTCATCTCTGTACCCCACACATACAATTATCTGTAAGGTCCCTCAGTCGAGCAGTGAATTTCAAACAGATTCAATCAAAGACCAGGGTTTTTTCCAATGCCTCGCAAAAAAGGCCACCCATTGGTAGACAGGTAAAAAAAATAAAAAAAAAAAAAAAAGCTGACATTGAATATCTTTCAGCATGGTGAAGTTATTAAATACATTTTGGATGGTGTATCAATTTACCCAGCCACTACAAAGATAAAGCATCCATCCTAACTCAGTTGCCGGAGAGGAAGGAAACCAGTCAGGGATTTCACCATGAGGCCAATGGTGACTTAAACAGTTAGGGTATTAAGCCCACATACCAATTAAGCCCACTTCCATCTATGGATTTAGCAGAAAATGTTTCTTTTTTCCTTTATCTAATGTTTCAACCAGTGCATGTGGTTGTTGAATCCATACCAGTTTTCTAAGCCAATCAGATTTTGTATTATTCAGTTATTGACAGTTGTGTAAGTTCCTACTAGTGGCCAATGGCAAAGCTGCAAAAACTTGTGTGGAGGCGACTCAGATATTTTTAGTACCTTCTCAGATAAGTAATCATACTTCACGTAAAATTAAGATAGTCATGAATGGATATGTGCACATGATAAAATACTACATTGGTATTAATTACAATTTCTTGCCAATTGAAAATATGGGTTTTTCATGCTAGCAGTCGTACCACATGACAGCCAGTACAGTAGCAACACAACTTGCTGAACCACAACAATAATAGATATCAAGCATTAACTTTTTTTATTGCATTTTGTCTTATTTTACTGTTAAATGAACCTTGTATTGTTATACAGATGCCTTTTTTGTAAATTTGAGACATTTATCTCAGGTAGGCTTAAAGGTTACAGTAGCACAAAAAGCCCCTCTATACACATTCGTAAAGAATTCAGACCCCTTGACATTTTCCAAATTTTGTTTATGTTACAGCCTTATTCTATAATGGATGAAATAAAACAATATCCTCAGCAATCTACACACAACACCACATAATGACAAATCGAAAACAGATTTCTAGAAATGTTGTGCATATTTATTAAAAACAAAAAACAGAAATACCTTATTTATATAAGTACCCAAACCCTTTGCAATGACTCAAAATGATTGATCATCCTTGAGATGTTTCTGCAACTTGGAGTGCACCTGTGGTAAATTCAATTGATTGGACATTATTTGGAAAGGCACACACCTAAAAACACCCTAAGACTTTCAGACCAGGAGAAACAAGATTATCTTGTCTGATGAAACCAAGATTGAACTATTTGGCCTGAATGCCAAGTGTCACGTCTGGAGGAAACCTGGCAAAATCCCTACGGTGAAGCATGGTGGTGGCAGCATCATGCTGTGGGGATGTTTTTCAGCGGCAGGGACTGGGAGACTAGTCAGGATCGAGGCAAAGATGAACGGAGCAAAGTACAGAGAGATCCTTGATAAAAACCTGCTCCAGAGCGCTCAGGACCTCAGACTGTGGCAAAGGTTCACCTTCCAACAGGACAACGACCCTAAGCACAAATCCAAGACAATGCAGGAGTGGCTTCGGGACAAGTCTCTGAATGTCCTTGAGTGGCCCAGCCAGAGCCCGGACGTGAGCCCGATCGAACATCTCTGGAGAGACCTGAAAATAGCTGTGTAGCAACGCTCCCCATCCAACCTGACAGAGCTTGTGAGGATCTGTAGAGAAGAATGGGAGAAACTCCCCAAGCTTGTAACGTCATACCCAAGAAGACTCAAGGCTGTATTCTCTGCCAAAAGGTGCTTCAACAAAGTACTGAGTAAAGGGTCTGAATAATTATGTAAATATAAAAACCAGTTTTTGCTTTGTCATTATGGGGTATTGTGTGGAGATTGATGAGGGGGGAAAAAACGATTTAACACACTTTTGAATAAGGCTGTAACCTAACAAAATGTGGAAAAACTCAAGGGGTCTGAATACTTTCCGAAGGCACTGTAAATGGTAATAAATAAATATTGTTCAATATACCCCAGACCATTGGTTTCCAAATATTTTGAGAGTAAAATTCTATCTTTTTACTATAATTAATTGTTGTTCCAATTAAGCCCAGTATGGTCCTATTAAGCCCGGTTTGCATGAAACACATAGGGATTGTGTTGATATCCCGAATATTAAATGAATCTGAGCATAAATATGTTTTTTCTTAAGATTTAAGTGGATTAAAATACTCAAACTAGGGTTATGTATATTATGCATGTGGTCCTGTGTGGCTCAGTCAGAGCATGGTGCTAGTAACATCAAGGATTGTGGGTTCCATTCCCGCTGGGGCCACCCAATGTATGCATGCATGACTAAATCGCTTTGGATAAAAGTTTCTGCTAAATGACATATATACATATATATACACACACACACACACACACACACACACACAGTGAGGGAAAAAAGTATTTGATCCCCTGCTGATTTTGTACATTTGCCCACTGACAAAGAAATTATCAGTCTATAATTTTAATGGTAGGTTTATTTGAACAGTGAGAGGCAGAATAACAACAACAAAAATCTAGAAAAACGAATGTCAAAAATGTTATAAATTGATTTGCATTTTAAATGAGGGAAATAAGTATTTGACCCCCTCTCAATCAGAAAGATTTCTGGCTCCCAGGTGTCTTTTATACAGGTAACGAGCTGAGATTAGGAGCACACTCTTAAAGGGAGTGCTCCTAATCTCAGTTTGTTACCTGTATAAAAGACACCTGTCCACAGTAGCAATCAATCAGATTCCAAACTCTCCACCATGGCCAAGACCAAAGAGCTCTCCAAGGACAAGATTGTAGACCTACACAAGGCTGGAATGGGCTACAAGACCATCGCCAAGCAGCTTGGTGAGAAGGTGACAACAGTTGATGCGATTATTCGGAAATGGAAGAAACACAAAAGAACTGTCAATTTCCCTCGGTCTGGGGCTCCATGCAAGATCTCACCTCGTGGAGTTGCAATGATCATGAGAACGGTGAGGAATCAGCCCAGAACTACACAGGAGGATATTGTCAATGATCTCAAGGCAGCTGGGACCATAGTCACCAAGAAAACAATTGGTAACACGCTATGCCGTGAAGGACTGAAATCCTGCAGCGCCCGCAAGGTCCCCCTGCTCAAGAAAGCACATATACAGGGCCGCCTGAAATTTGCCAATGAACATCTGAATGATTCAGAGGAGAACTGGGTGAAAGTGTTGTGGTCAGATGAGACCAAAATGGAGCTCTTTGGCATCAACTCAACTCGCCGTGTTTGGAGGAGGAGGAATGTTGCCTATGACCCCAAGAACACCATCCCCACCGTCAAACATGGAGGTGGAAACATTATGCTTTGAGGGTGTTTTTCTGCTATGGGGCCAGGACAACTTCACCGCATTACATTTTACATTACATTTTAGTCATTTAGCAGACGCTCTTATCCAGAGCGACTTACAGGTGCAATTAGGGTTAAGTGCCTTGCTCAAGGGCACATTTACGTCATTTAGCAGACGCTCTTATCCAGAGCGACTACTAATTGGTGCATTCACCCTATAGCCAGTGGGATAACCACTTTACAATTATAATATATTTTTTTTTTTGGGGGGGGGGGGGGGGGGGGGGGGGGTAGAAGGATTACTTTATCCTATCCCAGGTGTTCCTTAAAGAGGTGGGGTTTCAAATGTCTCCGGAAGGTGGTGAGTAACTCCGCTGTCCTGGCGTCGTGAGGGACGATGGACGGGGCCATGTACCGTCAAATCTTGGGTGAGAACCTCCTTCCCTCAGCCAGGGCATTGAAAATGGGTCGTGGATGGGTATTCCAGCATGGCAATGACCCAAAACACATGGCCAAGGCAACAAAGGAGTGGCTCAAGAAGAAGCACATTAAGGTCCTGGAGTGGCCTAGCCAGTCTCCAGACCTTAATCCCATAGAAAATCTGTGGAGGGAGCTGAAGGTTCGAGTTGCCAAACGTCAGCCTCAAAACCTTAATGACTTGGAGAAGATCTGCAAAGAGGAGTGGAACAAAATCCCTCCTGAGATGTGTGCAAACCTGGTGGCCAACTACAAGAATCGTCTGACCTCTGTGATTGCCAACAAGGGCTTTGCCACCAAGTCATGTTTTGCAGAGGGGTCAAATACTTATTTCCCTCATTAAAATGCAAATCAATTTATAAAATTTTTGACATGCATTTTTCTGGATTTATTTGTTGTTATTCTGTCTCTCACTGTTCAAATAAACATACCATTAAAATTATAGACTGATCATGTCTTTGTCAGTGGGCAAACGTACAAAAGTCAGCAGGGGATCAAATACTTTTTTCCCTCACTGTACCTGGCAAAAATGCTAACCTCCCGTTATTGTAATGGTGAGTGGTTAGCATGTCTTGGGGGTATGATATTTGTGTATCTGTAACTCTGTGTCCAGGCAGCGCACAGCTTTCGGGCAGGCTAAACAACTGCTACGGGACCATCCAGGTGTCAAGCACTGACTGCGATTCCCGGCCCGCCTGTGGCTTTCTCATGATGGAAAAGACTACACCTTTGACTCTCCGGAGGCAGCTATGGCTCACATTCAATGCCACATCAAGAAGTCTTGAACTTATTAATAGATCCGCAACTGTGGCTTGCTAACTTTGGATAGTAAGTAAGTAACCTACCTGTGGTATAACTGTGTATAGTTCGGAAGTAGGCACACCAACTCAGGCTTATTTGATGTGATTGAATGGTTTGATCATCAGCCTTATAAGCTTCAGTCACTTTTATTTTGTTTTATTAAGGGTTTACGTAATTCCTTTGTTTACATACTGTCTCATTGACCTATTGACTTTGTTTACATAGTCTCGTTGACCTAAAAATATTTTGTGTTATTTGCTTACCGTGTCCGTTTGTCTCGACCCAGTAAACAGTAAACAGTAAAATGTGCCGAGGGCTTCAAATTTTTTTAGATATTATAATTTTTTGCTTCATTCACTATGTGACTATGGGTTTGGTTAACACAGCCACTCATAGCCATACTGTGCGAAGAAAACATGTTCTATTCAGGCTTGTATCTCATTTGGGGAGGTATTCACAGGGGTGGGGGGAGGGGGAGATTGAACTGTTTAGTTCTAATGTTGTTATTCCGTCGTCTTTTCAGTTTCTTTTCCCATACTTTTCTCAAGTATCTTTCACCCTACAATATTACTCTGAGAAGTTATCCTGGGGTTTTTGGGTATGCATTGCTTTTTCACTCTTTGCTCTAATGACAGGGGTGTATAACGTGGGTGCTCAGGGTGGCCAAAATAATACCATCAAGTACAGTCGTGGTCAAAAGTTTGAGAATGACACAAGTATTGGTCTTCACAAAGTTTGCTGCTTCAGTGTATGTATATATGTATACAGTGGGGGAAAAAAATATTTAGTCAGCCACCAATTGTGCATGTTCTCCCACTTAAAAAGATGAGAGAGGCCTGTAATTTTCATCATAGGTACACGTCAACTATGACAGACAAAATGAGGAAAAAAAATCCAGAAAATCACATTGTAGGATTTTTTATGAATTTATTTGCAAATGATGGTGGAAAATAAGTATTTGGTCAATAACAAAAGTTTCTCAATACTTTGTTATATACCCTTTGTTGGCAATGACACAGGTCAAACGTTTTCTGTAAGTCTTCACAAGGTTTTCACACACTGTTGCAGATATTTTGGCCCATTCCTCCATGCAGATCTCCTCTAAAGCAGTGATGTTTTGGGGCTGTCGCTGGGCAACACGGACTTTCAACTCCCTCCAAAGATTTTCTATGGCGTTGAGATCTGGAGACTGGCTAGGCCACTCCAGGACCTTGAAATGCTTCTTACGAAGCCACTCCTTCGTTTCCCAGGCGGTGTGTTTGGGATCATTGTCATGCTGAAAGACCCAGCCACGTTTCATCTTCAATGCCCTTGCTGATGGAAGGAGGTTTTCACTCAAAATCTCACGATACATGGCCCCATTCATTCTTTCCTTTACACGGATCAGTCGTCCTGGTCCCTTTGCAGAAAAACAGCCACAAAACATGATGTTTCCACCCCCATGCTTCACAGTAGGTATGGTGTTCTTTGGATGCAACTCAGCATTCTTTGTCCTCCAAACACGACGAGTTGAGTTTTTACCAAAAAGTTATATTTTGGGTTCATCTGACCATATGACATTCTCCCAATCCTCTTCTGGATCATCCAAATGCACTCTAGCAAACTTCAGACGGGCCTGGACATGTACTGGCTTAAGCAGGGGGACACGTCTTGCACTGCAGGATTTGAGTCCCTGGCGGCGTAGTGTGTTACTGATGGTAGGTTGTGTTACTTTGGTCCCAGCTCTCTGCAGGTCATTCACTAGGTCCCCACATGTGGTTCTGGGATTTTTGCTCACCGTTCTTGTGATCATTTTGACCCCACAGGGTGAGATCTTGCGTGGAGCCCCAGATCGAAGGAGATTATCAGTGGTCTTTTATGTCTTCCATTTCCTAATAATTGCTCCCACAGTTGATTTCTTCAAACCAAGCTGCTTACCTATTGCAGATTCAGTCTTCCCAGCCTGGTGCAGGTCTACAATTTTGTTTCTGGTGTCCTTTGACAGCTCTTTGGTCTTGGCCATAGTGGAGTTTGGAGTGCGACTGTTTGAGGTTGTGGACAGGTGTCTTTTATACTGATAACAAGTTGAAACAGGTGCCATTAATACAGGTAACAAGTGGAGGACAGAGGAGCCTCTTAAAGAAGAAGTTACAGGTCTGTGAGAGCCAGAAATCTTGCTTGTTTGTAAGTGACCAAATACTTATTTTCTACCAAAATTTGCAAATAAATTCACAAAAAATCCTACAATTTGATTTTCTGGAGAAAAAAAATCTCAATTTGTCTGTCACAGTTGACGTGTACCTATGATGAAAATTACAGGCCTCTCATCTTTTTAAGTGGGAGAACTTGCACAATTGGTGGCTGACTAAATACTTTTTTTCCCCACTGTGATATATATCAGATGTTACTATGGTATACTGAATAATAAAAGGCTTTTATTGACAATTACATTAAGTTTATGCAAATAGTCAATATTTGCAGTGTTGACCCTTCTTTTTCAAGACCTCTGCAATCCGCCCTGGCATGCTGTCAATTAACTTCTGGGTCACATCCTGACTGATGGCAGCCCATTCTTGCATAATCAATGCTTGGAGTTTGTCAGAATTTGTGGGTTTTTGTTTGTCCACCCGCCTCTTGAGGATTGACCACAAGTTCTCAATGGGGAGTTTCCTGGCCATGGACCCAAAATGTCAATGTTTTGTTCCCCGAGCCACTTAGTTATCACTTTTACCTCATGGCAAGGTGCTCCATCATGCTGGAAAAGGCATTGTTCGTCACCAAACTGTTCTTGGATGGTTGGGAGAAATTGCTCTCGGAGGATGTGTTGGTACCATTCTTTATTCATGGCTGTGTTCTTAGGCAAAATTGTGAGTGAGCCCACTCCCTTGGCTGAGAAGCAACCCCACACATGAATGGTCTCAGGATGCTTTACTGTTGGCTGGTAGCGCTCACCTTGTCTTCTCCTGACAAGCTTTTTTCCGGATGCCCCAAACAATCGGAAAGGGGATTCAGAGAAAATGACTTTACCCCAGTCCTTAGCAGTCCAATCCCTGTACCTTTTGCAGAATATCAGTCTGTCCCTGATGTTTTTCCTGGAGAGAAGTTGCTTCCTCGCTGCCCTTCTTGACACCAGGCCATCCTCCAAAAGTCTTCGCCTCACTGTGCGTGCAGATGCACTCACACCTGCCTGCTGCCATTCCTGAGCAAGCTCTGCACCGGTGGTGCCCCGATCCCGCAGCTGAATCAACTTTAGGAGACGGTCCTGGCGCTTGCTGGACTTTCTTGGGCGCCCTGAAGCCTTCTTAACAACAATTGAACCTCTCTCCTTGATGTTCTTGATGATCCGATAAATGGTTGATTTGGGTGCAATCTTACTAGCAGCAATATCCTTGCCTGTGAAGCCCTTTTTGTGCAAAGCAATGATGACGGCACGTGTTTCCTTGCAGGTAACCATGGTTAACAGAGGAAGAACAATGATTTCAAGCACCACCCTCCTTTTAAAGTTTCCAGTCTGTTATTCTACCTCAATCAGCATGACAGAGTGATCTCCAGCCTTGTCCTCGTCAACACTCTCACCTGTGTTAATGAGAGAATCACTGACATGATGTCAGCTGGTCCTTTTGTGGCAGGGCTGAAATGCAGTGGAAATGTTTTTTTTGGTATTAAGTTCATTTTCATGGCAAAGAGGGACTTTGCAATTAATTGCAATTCATCTGATCACACTTCATAACATTCTGGAGCATATGCAAATTTCCATCATAAAAACTGAGGCAGCAGACTTTGTGAAAATTAATATTTGTGTCATTCTCAAAACTTCTGACTACGACTGTACATTTCATGGAACATCAAAGGGGCTAACAACCCTGTGAAACGTCAGAGGGTGCTGACACATTTAAAGGGTTTGAATGCAAATGTTGTGTTTCTACAGGAGACTCACTTGAGGACATGTAAACACTTAAGGTTTTCTACACCTCTTGTTTTGGCTAGTGTTTATGCCCCCAATTGGGATGACAAGTTTAATTTCTACCTTTTTATCCGCTCGACCCAGTTTAGATTGCCATTCGCTGATTTTAGGGGATGATATCAACTGTACAATGTCCCCAGTTCTTGACAAGTCACCACAAAGAACTACTGGCCCATCTAAATGTGCCCTACTTATTCAATCTTTTCTTCAGAAATATGCTGTGTGTGAGGCTTGGCGTTTCCTACACCCTACAGATACAGTATTCTTTTTTTTCTCATGTTCACCAAACATACTTCCACATTGATTTCTTATTTATTAACAAAAACTAACTTTAGCCTAACCTCCAGAGGTGTACTTATTTTTATATCTGACCATTCCCCATTAGTGCTTGAGCTTCCCCAGAAGCCTCCTATACATTACCAATGGTGTTTTGTCAAGTTCATTTCTCCTGAAATCACCTTGTTCCTAGGTAAAGTATGTCCTGCTGTTCCATATGGGAGTCCCTCAAAGCATTCCTACGTGGCCAAATTATTTCAGAGCCAACAAAAACAAAGCTCGCTCTGAGCGGCTTCGAGACCTGAGCAAACCCATAGCTACATTAGATGAAAAGTATGCTACAGATCCTTCCTCTGATCTATATAAAAGAATGCCAGCTACTCCAATCTGAATTTGACAAGCTCTCTACCAGACAAGCTGAACAATTACTCTTACAAGCCTGAGTGTATGAGCAAGGCGACAAGGATAGTAAACTCCTTGCACATCAGATCCGTAAATCTGAGGCCTCGCATTTAATCCCACAAATAAGGACCCTGCCTGGTGCTACCACGGTAACATAAAGAGATCAATTATCAATTCAATTTGTTTTACTCTGCACTATACACCTCTGAATCTCCTCACAATCCTTTGTTGATTGATTAGTTCTTTGATGTCTGAATATGCCTTCAATTGATACAGACTCATGACGGTTTAGAAGAAGAATTTAAAACCTGAGGAGATAGCAACTGCAGTGTCCGCAATGAAAAGCGGTAAATCAATGGGTCCGGATGGCTTTCCTAACAAATTTTCCAGTCTGCTTTGCCCATTCCTGTCTCAATTATTTGCAGAGCGCCTTGATACATCAAAGCTACCACCTAGTCTGTACCAGGCTTCAATTTAATTACTAATTAAGAAAAACAAAGACCCCTGGAATGTGGATCTTATCGCCCAATCTCGCTTTTAAATTGGGATTACAAGATCCTAGCCAAGCTCTTAACCACCCGTATGGAGGGCTCGCTGCACCAAGTAATACACTCTGACCGGACTGGCTTTGTAAGAAATAGGCATTTGTTTTTCAATATCAGACGCCTTAAGAATGTACTGTACTCCCCAGCATCGGGGGACCCGGAGGTGGTCTCGCTCGATGCGGAAAAAACTTTCATAGATTTGGCTTCGGGTCCCAAATTAACTGAGAGGAAAAATATTATTATTTCAATCCCATGGCTTCGGTACAGACTAACAACTTGTCCTGTGATTATTTTCCCTTACACCGTGGACCTAGACAGGGGTGTCCACTCTCCACCTTGTTGTTTGCTTTGGCAATCGAGCCACTCGCCGTCGCACTGCGCTCTAAAGATGCTATTCAAAGTATACTCTGAGCGGGGTTAAAGCAGAAAGTCTCGCTCTATATGCAGACAACCTCCTTTTATTAATCTCCAACCCAGATACCTCATTACCACATGTCTTATCTAATCGTAAGCAATTTGGAACAATCTCAGGGTACAAGCTGAATCTAGGCAAGCTTGAACTTTTTCCTGTAAATCAGGCTGCTTTAAAGTGCTCTTTTACAAGCTTTCAGTTTAGGGTTGTCCGGGATCAATTCACCTACTTGGGAGTTAAAGTGACAAGGAAATATTCAAATTTGTTTAAGGCAGACATTGTTGCTTTAGCAGATTGTTTGAAACAGTATTTTACTTTATGGAAGCCTACATCTTTCTCTTATTGGAAGGGTTAATGCCATTAAAATGAATGTGTTGCCCAAATTTTTATAGTTACTTCAATGTTGACCAATTTTTATTGCAAAAACCTTTTAACACTAGAAGCACTAAAGCTGTCATTTTGACTGTGGCTGTTTTTTTTGTGCCATTTTTTAAGTCATGCCCCCCTCCGTCCTTGACTTTTTCTAAATAAGTCTACATAACACACTATGTCAGAATCTTAATATCACAAACAGAACTGGAGTTATAACCAGTTTTAGGAGTGCATGTCATTTGTTTTTATGGTTTTGCCCCCATTGCCCCTCTTCCTCACAACAGTAGGGCCAGCTCTGATCCTTCTTCAGACAGTTGAAAGTGCAGCGCTCAGCTGATAATCACCCCGATAATTGTCTCGAAACTTAAACTAATTTCCCACATAAGATTAAATAAAGTAAGTAGAGTATGATGGGGAGAAAGGGGGAGAATGGATGAGTTGATGAGCGAGGGGAAGCAAACGATGCATAATTATGTAATCACCAAATGTGTTTGAAGAACAAGGTGGGCCATTCTATTGTATTGATCCATTCTAATTATAATCTTAAAATGGTATGTACCCTTTATCAGTCTACCTAATCAAAGCATTCGTATCAGTCTACTCCGGCCTACTTGGAGTAGGCTACACAGTGAGAGCGTGTGTAATTGTACATGCTGAACGGCTTTCAATATCTGGGAAAATTTCCACATCGGGCAGCAAATCAAAACGTATTGGTCGCATACACATATTTAGCAGATGTTATTAAGGGTGTAGCAAAATGCTTGTGTTCCTTGCTCCAACAGTGCAGTAACATCTAACAATTCACAACAATACACACAAATCTAAAGTAAAAAAATTGAATAAAGAAATATATACAGTGGGGAAAAAAAGTATTTAGTCAGCCACCAATTGTGCAAGTTCTCCCACTTAAAAAGATGAGAGAGGCCTGTCATTTTCATCATAGGTACACGTCAACTATGTCAGACAAATTGAGGGAAAAAATTCCAGAAAATCCCATTGTAGGATTTTTAATGAATTTTTTTGCAAATTATGGTGGAAAATAAGTATTTGGTCACCTACAAACAAGCAAGATTTCTGGCTCTCACAGACCTGTAACTTCTTCTTTAAGAGGCTCCTCTGTCCTCCACTCGTTACCTGTATTAATGGCACCTGTTTGAACTTGTTATCAGTATAAAAGACACCTGTCCACAACCTCAAACAGTCACACTCCAAACTCCACTATGGCCAAGACCAAAGAGCTGTCAAAGGACACCAGAAACAAAATTGTAGACCTGCACCAGGCTGGGAAGACTGAATCTGCAATAGGTAAGCAGCTTGGTTTGAAGTAATCAACTGTGGGAGCAATTATTAGGAAATGGAAGGCATACAAGACCACTGATAATCTCCCTCGATCTGGGGCTCCACGCAAGATCTCACCCCGTGGGGTCAAAATGATCACAATCCCGGTGAGCAAAAATCCCAGAACCACACGGGGGGACCTAGTGAATGACCTGCAGAGAGCTGGGACCAAAGTAACAAAGCCTACCATCAGTAACACACTACGCCGCCAGGTACTTAAATCCTGCAGTGCCAGACGTGTCCCCCTGCTTAAGCCAGTACATGTCCAGGCCCATGCTAGAGTGCATTTGGATGATCCAGAAAAGGATTGGGAGAATGTCATATGGTCAGATGAAACCAAAATAGAACTTTTTGGTAAAAACTCAACTCGTCGTGTTTGGAGGACAAAGAATGCTGAGTTGCATCCAAAGAACACCATACCTACTGTGAAGTATGGGGGTGGAAACATCATGCTTTGGGGCTGTTTTTCTGCAAAGGGACCAGGACGACTGATCCGTGTAAAGGAAAGAATGAATGGGGCCATGTATCGTGAGATTTTGAGTGAAAACCTCCTTCCATCAGCAAGGGCATTGAAGATGAAACGTGGCTGGGTCTTTCAGTATGACAATGATCCCAAACACACCGCCCGGGCAACGAAGGAGTGGCTTCGTAAGAAGCATTTCAAGGTCCTGGAATGGCCTAGCCAGTCTCCAGATCTCAACCCCATAGAAAATCTTTGGAGGGAGTTGAAAGTCTGTGTTGCCCAGCGACTGCCCCAAAACATCACTGCTCTAGAGGAGATCTGCATGGAGGAATGGGCCAAAATACCAGCAACAGTGTGTGAAAACCTTGTGAAGACTTACAGAAAACATTTGACCTGTGTCATTGCCAACAAAGGGTATATAACAAATTATTGAGAAACTTTTGTTATTGACCAAATACTTATTTTCCACCATATTTTGCAAATAAATTCATAAAAAATCCTACAATGTGATTTTCTGGATTTTTTTTCCTCATTTTGTCTGTCATAGTTGACGTGTACCTATGATGAAAATTACAGGCCTCTCTCATCTTTTTAAGTGGGAGAACTTGCACAATTGGTGGCTGACTAAATACGTTTTTTCCCCACTGTAAGTATTAGGACGAGTATGTGTGTGTTATATATATATATATATAGAATACAGTACCAGTCAAAAGTTTGGACACCTACTCATTCAAGGGTTTATTTTTGATATTTTCTACATTGTACAATAATAGTGAAGATATCAAAACTATGAAATAATACATATGGAATCATGTGGTAACCAAAAAAGTGTTAAACAAATCAAAATATATTTTGTATTAGAGATTCTTCAAAGTAGCCAACCTTTGCCTAGACAGCTTTGTACACTCTTGGCATTCTCTCAACCAGCTTCACCTGTAATGCTTTTCCAACAGTTACCACATATGCGGAGCACTTGTTGGCTGCTTTTCCTTCACTCTGCCGTCCGACCCGTTTAAGCGGTAAAAGGTTAAGGGGAGGGACAACCTATTTTCCTATCAAAGTTTCCTCATCCACATGTTAAAGTGGACTATATATTAAGTAAAGTTATATAAAAAAAATATAAATATATATATCCTAATAAAGTCCTGCTGAAAAATAACAAAATGAATTCAAAGTTTCCATAGATAAGAAAAATAAACAATTGTGCAAATTCTGGACCTTGGACTGACCCCTTCTCTAACATGAATTAAAGTATATTCCAGTAAAGGGGAGGGACGACCTTGATCTTAGTTTCCTCATCCACATGTCAAGGACCCTCCCTACCTATACAAGAGAAAAATCCCCCTCTGACTGCACATAGTTCCTGAAGACTACCAGCTGAAATATAAAGAGAAAAACGCAAGCTAAAAGCCTATGCAAAACTGACCGGTCTTGACAAGAAAAGGTTTTAAGAATGAAGGGAGTTGTTGTCCTACTAATGCTGTCTCTGTGCCTCACACTGTCTGGGGCACAAGGTGAGGGGACCAGTTTATCTTACTGTCAGCTTGACACCTGCTCGTTTATCAGAGAGCTGACTGCGCTGAAGGAGAAACTGGAAACCATGGACCAGAAACTAGGAGCTGTGGCGACCAGGCTACAAGTCAGCGAGAGCCAGGTGGACGAACTGAAGCGTGCGAACAAAGCTCAAGAAGAAGAACTGAAGATATTAAAGAAGGACATAGCCGCTGGTCAGCCAAAGGTGGCCTTCTCCGCAGCTCTAAGAACATCTGGTTCTGGTTACATCGGACCCTTCACCACTGACATACCCTTGCAGTACAAAAGAGTCTTCTCCAACTTCGGCAGTGGATACAACCCTGCTACAGGCGTCTTCACAGCCATGGTCAGAGGAGTGTACTATTTCCGCTACACCATGTTCTACAATGGAAGCCCCAACGCTGTTGTGTCTTTGATGAAGAACGATGAGAAGCTCGTGTCCACATGGGACGTCGGGTCAGGAAGTCATGAAGATTCCGCCAGCAACGCTGCCATAGTGCAGCTGGAGGTGGGAGACAATGTCTACGCCAAGCTCTACGCTAACAGGAGAGTCTACGAAGATTCTGGAAACTACAACACCTTCAGTGGGTTTCTACTCTTCACCAACTAATATTAAATAACAGATTTACAGTTCATTTGGCTGTAAACAACAGAAGGGTTTTCAGAAATTATATCACAACTGTATGAAAGTAAAATGAAATAAAAAAAGTTTACAAAAATAAAGTCTAGTTGCGCTCTTTCATTGAACTGTGATGTTGACACTGGGCTGGGTGTATTAGACAAACATATTTATTGCATCATTGTGACTGGTGCACTGATCAAAGGTCATGGTCTACTGTAGTAGTTGTGGTTTGGTTTAACCCTTTACACTCGTACCCGTATAAGGGTTGAAAATGGCAGATTTGAGCACTGATAAATGCCTAAATTGGAACGCAGTGGCTGTACAGTAACATGCTACACATGATGTCAGAGCTCAGGCTCTCCGCTTCGCAGCTCTGTATGGGTTTTGACTGACAGACATTCTGAAATTGAACACCGCACGTGACAAGAAGTTGCCCCCATCCCTCCCGCTAAGTGAGCAACTTTTCCAACTTTTTTGTTTTCTGAGTGAGGGAAATGTTGTAAATTCTGAGGATAATAATAAATACTGCTTTGATGTCATACAAGCCACATTTCCATATCATAAAACTCATGTCATACACAGTGTCAACGTTGATGATCACCATGTTTGATGTACAGTTCCAAGATGACAAAGTGTCATACCCTGGGATGTTCTGAACAGAATGAGCCGTTTGTCTATTGTGAAGAACATTTGCCACGGAACACGCACCTGAATGCATGACAGTCATTCCTACAATCCGGTGCCTTTTGGAGCTTTACATTTGTTTTAATATTCTATCAGAAAAATGACGTTTGACTTTCAGAAAAACATTAGTCAAGCTCAGGGAGTGAATTGTTTGGTGCATAATCCTAAAAGGGTGGATATTTGAAGCCTAAAACTAGCCATAGCTCTGTGAGTGAGAATGATTGACCTATTAAGATTTTGAAATTTAGTTAATTTTCTCTAATTTAGGGTAACAGGGTAGACATTTATGAGTGGGACATACAGACTAACATGGAAAAATAGATAAAATAGTGTTTATATTTATTTAGCGTTGCACTTTTTTTTCCCACCTAAAAAATTATGACACTTCCTACAATGACACCACATTCAGGGTGGAAAGTGATATCAGGGACACAGAAAATCTTATATAAAATAATAAATACAAGAATCATGAACAAAAAAACATTAGGAGGAGAGAGAATTTAACTAAGACACTACAATAATGAAAACACCCTGTAGTTCTCCGCTAACATCAAAGCGGTGTCCCAATCCTGCAGGTTCATGCTCTACAACATTCGCAGAATACGACCCTACCTTACACAGAAAGCGGCACAGGTCCTAATCCAGGCACTTGTCATCTCCCGCCTGCATTACTGCAACTCGCTGTTGGCTGGGCTCCCTGCCTGTGCCATTAAACCCCTACAACTTATCCAGAACGCTGCAGCCCGTCTGGTGTTCAACCTTCCCAAGTTCTCTCATGTCACCCCGCTCCTCCGCACACTCCACTGGCTTCCAGTTGAGGCTCGCATCTACTACAAGACCATGGTGCTTGCCTACGGAGCTGTGAGGGGAACGGCACCTCCTTACCTTCAGGCTCTGATCAAACCCTACACCCAAACGAGGGCACTACGTTCATCCACCACAACGAGGGCACTACGTTCATCAATGGTGGAACAAGCTCCCCCATGACACCAGGACAGCGGAGTCACTGACCACCTTCCGGAGACACTTGAAACCCTACCTCTTGAAGGAATACCTGAAATAGTATAAAAGTAATCCTTCTACCCACCCCATAAAAAAAAGTCGTTGTCCCACTGGCTATCATAAATTGAATGCACCAATTTGTAAGTCGCTCTGGATAAGAGCGTCTGCTAAATGACGTAAATGTAAATGTAATATATTTAAGGTAAAGGGCACCTGCCCTTGTGTTTAAAGCAGTTTGGAATCCACATTTTACACTAAATAAGAAGTAATATTTCCTGGGGATAGAGGTATTCCCGGGTCCAAAAAGTTGGACCCGTTCCGATATGGACCTGGGGCTTTCCAACCCGGACCCGATATGCATACATTAATTTTTTTAATATAGAGACCTGTTCGGATCGGACCCGAGGACAACTAGACCCGTTCTGTACAGACCTGGTCCAATCCAGACCCGGTCCGATCCGAGTAAGGGAAGCAGCAGAAAAGTATTTTGTTAAGCTACTTTATTAACCGGAGCTGATAATGCGTGAGAGGATGGAGAGAGAGGTGCCGCTCTAACAGGCGAGTCACACAGGGAGCAGGGCGAGACAGCAACCAACCAAACATACTTGCACTATAGTAGACTAATAGCTGCCATAGCTAGGTTATTTATCATCAGTGGTAGAAAAATATTCCAGTCTGTGCTAGCAAAACAGTCCTGTAGCTTAGCATCTGCTTCATCTGCCCACTTTTTTATTGACCGAGTCACTGGTGCTTCCTGCTTTAGTTTTTGCTTGTAAGCAGGAGGATATAATTATGGTCAGATTTGCCAAATGGGGGGCGAGGGTGAGCTTTGTACGCATCTCTGTGTGTTGTGTAAAGGTGGTGTAGAGTTTTTTTCACTCTGGTTGCACATTTAACATGCTGGTAGAAATGAGGTAGAACGGATTGAAGTTTCCCTGCATTAAAGTCCCCGGCCACTAGGAGTGCTGCCTCTGGATAAGCGTTTTCCTGTTTGCTTATGGCCATATACAGTTCATTGTTAGCGGTCTTAGTGCCAGCATCGGTTTGTGGCGGTAAATAGACAGCTACAAAGAATATAGATAAACTCTCTTGGTAGATAGTGTGGTCTACAGCTTATCGTGAGATACTCTACCTCAGGCGATCAAAACCTTGAGACTTTCTTAGATATCGTGCACCAGCTTTTGTTTACAAATATACATAGACCGCCACCCCTTGTCTTACCAGAGGCTACTATTCTATCCTGCTGAAATGCATTCCATGTTACTACTTCATGAAGCTGGTTGAGAGAATGCCAAGAAAGTGCGAAGTTGTCATCAAAGCAAAGGGTGGCTACTTTGAAGAATCTCAAATATAAAATATATTTTGATTTGTTTAACACTTTTTCTTTGGTTACTACATGATTCCATATGTGTTATTTCATAGTTTTGATGTCTTCACTATTATTCTACAATGTAGAAAATAGTCAAATTAACTTAAAACCCTGGAATGAGTAGGTGTGTCCAAACTTTTGACTGGTACTGTATATAGATCCATTATATTTTCTACATACATTTATATCTGGTTTTAGACTTTTAAGTTGACATTTAAAAGTTATACCATCCGAACATTATTTTTTTAAAGTTTTAATTTAAAATAATGTATTTTCTGGAGTGACAGCAACGATTTAGCTTGGCGCGCCGTAAATTAATATAGGGGAAACACTGCAAATGATGCCCACCTGACACAGATTGCGATTTATAAAATGGGCCATTTTTGGATTGCGTAAACAACAACAGTAATTGTGTGATGGCCGGGATGCAGGGTTGTGCTCTATTTCCTCAACAGCACAGCTAGGAGAGCTTAAAAAAAAAGCACCTTATAGTTGAAGAATCTTCTTTGTCAAAAGTGCACTGAAATTACTTCGGAACTGTACACACTTTGGAGAGGTGTGTGGCCACTTGGAAACACCAGTTAGTCCTCTCACTCAAACCCTTGTCATGTTTTTGTCTTATGTTGCACCTACCCCACATCTTCCAGGAATATTCTTATGTCACTGAATGTTTCCAGAGAATTTACAGATTTCTTTAAATCAACAAATGCAGTGAAAAATCACCAGTGTAATGTTTGGATTCAGTCTTGTGTCAGATGAACTGTTGTGTCCTCAACTTTGGTCTAATAATTTTCCCATAACCTCTACATCTGCATTGCTTGCTGTTTGGGGTTTTAGGCTGGGTTTTTGTATAGCACTTTGTGACATCTGCTGATGAAAAGAGGGCTTTATAAATACATTTGATTGATTTCAATTGCTGCCATGCATATGCTTTTCATATTTCTTCTGTAAGAAACATTTCAATTTAACCCTAACCATATAGTTGTCACGATCGTTATAGGAACCGGACCAAGGCGCAGCATGATAGGCGTACATCTTTTAATGAGTACTTTAACAACATGAACAAAACAACAAAACGATACGTGAAGTCTAAAGGTTCACCAACACAAACCTATACAGATCAAGATCCCACAATTAACTGTGCCAAACAGGCTGCCTAAGTATGGTTCCCAATCAGAGACAACGAGCAACAGCTGCCTCTGATCGGGAACCACCCTGGCCAACATAGATCTAAACGATCTAGAATAAACACATAGAAACTACAACATAAAAACTAACACCCTGGCTCAACATTAAAGAGTCCCCAGAGCCAGGGCGTGACAATAGGCCAATTCCCACGAGTGTAAAGGGTTAAAAAAGAACTGTTTCAAGCTATTTGACTGAAGTGTTGTTAATTCTTCAGTATTGTTGTGACTGCAGCTGTATTATTAAAGCCTTCTAACTGCTCCTTGTTTTCACTGGTTGTAGTTGGGTGTTGATTTTTTGTATGTTTATTTGGTGTAGACTGAAGTGTTGCGTGTCCCTAACCATGGCGGGTTGAGACCCCTGAGAGACATGGTGGATCAGAGATAACACTCTTCCCCGGATAAAAATTGAGCTTTTTAATTGCAAAGGCCTATCGAGTCACAAGGTCAAACAAAAGCATTTTTTTGTGAAGACAGGACAGTGGGAGGGATTACAATTGGTTTTAAAGTGTGACAAGCTTCAAGAGAGAGGAACTGAAACAGAGACTTTTAAAGAGCGGATATCATAATAGTCTATTCTGGCTATAGTAGTAAGTCTCCAGCTCATGTTTTAATATACAAAAATAAATAATAACAATAAAATACAAAGTAACCAGCTCATGTTTGTGCAGCAGTTAAAAACTGCATAGAGACATTTGTACAACTTTCCAAACCAAGGCCATAACAGAATTTAGATCAATTAGTAACCAGAGACATAGTATCATGGTTAAAGCCATGACACAATTGCGTTTGAAGTTACTGCAGTCGATAAAACAACGGACACATACGTTTCCTATTGACCACTTGTGTAGATGGAACATTATGTTAGTGGGGACTACAGCACAACGTTGTGTGACTTCTTGTGTCAGACGTCTTTATACAGTAGGAGATGTTCAATAGACGGAACACTTACTTGCAGAGTAGTGTCAAAAACCACGAGCTTGGAGCTGGTAGGAACAATGTCATAGCACTTGTGCGACTTCATAAAGCGCATGTAGATATCACTTTCGGATTCTTCAACAGCTGAAAGTAAAGCACATATTATATTATCGTACTGGAAAACATTCATGAAGTATCCAAAACAGGAATAGTCATACAACAATGGGAATCCTTATGCCCTGTGCTTTGACCAGTAATGAGAAGGTCAAAGGGATTGCCCTATGCACGTCTCAGTGCCATATTCTCTTTGAGGAAGACATAGTATTCTGAACAAAACACAAGACGTAAAGTGTTGGTCCCATGTTTCATGAGCTGAAATAAGACCCCAGAAATGTCCCATAGGCACAGAAAGTTAATTTCTCTCAAATTTTGTGCACACATTTGTTTATTTTATTTATTTTTAATTTCACCTTTATTTAACCAGGTAAGCCAGTTGAGAACAAGTTCTCATTTACAACTGCGACCTGGCCAAGATAAAGCAAAGCAGAGTGATAAAAACAACAACGCAGAGTTACATATGGAATAAACAAAACGTACAGTCTATCACACAATATAAAAAATATATATACAGTGTGTGCAAATGTAGTAAGTTATGGAGATAAAGCAATAAATAGGCCATAGTGCAAAATAATTACAATTTAGTATTAACACTGGAGTGATAGATGTGCAGAAGATGATGTGCAAATAGAGATACTGGGGTGCAAATGAGCAAAATAAATAACAATGTAAATAACAATATGGGGATGAGGTAGTTGGGTGGGCTAATTAAAGATGGGCTGTGTACAGGTGCAGTGATCGGTAAAGCTGCTGACAACTGATGCTTAAATTTAGTGAGGGAGATAAGCATCAGATATTTTTTCAGTTTGTTCCCTTTCAGTAAGCATCTCTCCTTTGCCAAGATAATCCATCCACCTGACAGGTGTGGCATATCAAGAAGTTGATTAAACAGCATGATCATTACACAGGTGCTGGGGACAATAAAAGGCCACTCTAAAATGTGCAGTTGTGTCACAACGCCACAGATGTCTCATGTTCTGAGAGTGTGAAATTGGCATGCTGACTGTCCACCAGGGCTGTTGCCAGAGAATTTAATATTAATCTCTACCATAAGCCGCCTCCAACGCCGTTTTCGAAAATTTGGCAGTACGTCCAACCGGCCTCACAACCGCAGACCACGTGTAACCACGCCAGCCCATGACGTCGATATCCGGCTTCTTCACCTGCAGGATCGTCTGAGACCAGCCACCCAGACAGCTGATGAAACTGAGGAGTATTTCTGTCTGGGGGAAGAACTAATTCTGATTGGCTGGGCCTTGCTCCCCAGTGGGTGGGCAATGTCTCCCAAGTGGGTGGGCAATGTCTCCCACCCATTGCTGCGCCCCTGCCCTGTCATGTGAAATCCATAGATTAGGGCCTAATGAATTTATTTCAAATGACTAATTTCCTTATATGAACTGTAACTCAGCAAAATCTTTGAAATTGTTGTTATATTTTTGTTCAGTATACATGGGGAAAAAGTAGTCCCGGGCATTTTCATATAGCTACAAAATATGATCTCTCAAAACCACCACATCATTGTGTGAGATATCCTTGGTGTCGGATATCACCTTTCTCCTCAAAGGACTTGAATTTAAAAGGTATATTCAATTAACTAAGAAAGCGGAAGTGTCTCAATCGCTGACTATTCAAACTCATAATCTCCATGCTAATTCTCACCGTACCAATACGGATACACTAAACAGCCTTTTGTTAAGCTCTCAAAACAGAGCAGTTGTTTGTTCTGTGGTTGGAAGGAGCAACCATGCTCCCCACACCAAAATATATCCTTAAGTAGTCTAGACTATTTGGCCTACATCGTCTGGACGTTGCCAGACATTCTGGCTGTGATTTGTACCGATGCTGCCATCTTAGTACTGTGCGGTCTGTACACCTGTGTCTGGTTGCAGCTCTCAGTCTGTGTCGCTGCATCAGGTCAATGCGTAACACTGACAGCTCCCCTCCCATGGCTTTAGCCCCGTCAGTTCCGATGACGGGTGAGAGGGCTGTGTCGACACCTCAGTCGATGGTCACAGCCCAGGTACATACATATCATAACCTGGGTATCCGAGCCTGATGCCGCATGTAGCATTGCTAAACAGCAAATGCTTAAAAAGGGACGTAAATCAACTTTGTCGATGGACATTGTGACACTTGAAATTAATCAAATTGCATAATAATAATAAATAAAATAAATAAATAAATACATAATATCTTCCATCTGCTTTGTCCTAGATGTTCTGACCCAACTATCCTATAATAACTATTTTAGACTTTGCTTCCTTGCTATGCAGAGCAGCAGCAGAGTGCCTTACAAACCTGAGTGGAATGAGATGTACACAACCCTACTGCAGCCAGAATAGTCCTTCAATAAAGCAGATGTGTATTCTGTTATCAACACAAATACGTCTGCCTTATCTATAAAACCTTAAAACCTAAACAGTAGGTAAGGGTATCAGAGATTTTAATAGAGTGCGCAATGGACATACCAACTTCCCTTACCAAGCCCTTAACAACATGGCTGTGGCTGCTGCCCAAAGCCATTGCCTCACGATCACACCCCGAATAAGCGGCCCAAACAATCTCCCATTAAAACTACTCTGAGCGTCTGAGTATTTCGATTTACCACTGAGCACAGGCATGGCACTCTGGCCATCAGCCATGTTGTTTTTTCTGAGAATTGAATTACTGTAGAATGGTCCTTTAGAAGAGCCTTGATGATTCATATTTTACCAACATGGGAAAGGAGGTAGCAGTAGTCTGTCTGCCTATTATCACACATAGCCTATTGGATGAGCATTGGCTAATATTTGTGGGTTAACTTATAAAACAACATGGCGAGGAAAAATGCATACAGTATGAATAGGATTAAGCGACATGTCTGATGTTGATCCATTTATGGAGTCATATCTAGGTTATTTCCATTAGAACGGTATAGTAAGAACTTGGGAGTGAGAATGAGTTTGGCACTCATTAAAGGCAGCATCCATGTTTATTTTGCAAAAGTCACTGTAAAAGATGAAAACATTCTGCCCACACATCTACAGAAATGTGATAAAATGTGCCATTGTTCTCATCTTTTTGATGTACGTATTCTTTTCAGAAATGGCGCACGCAGATGTTTAGTGTGAAATGTAGTTCTACCAATCCAAAAGGTAATCAACCACTAGACAGCACCTCTATGAACGGGCCCAGCAAGTGTAGTTTATATCCAATCATATCCTTTATGGCAACCTGTCAACTCCACCCCCAACACACAATGATTTTTTAAGTAGGGAAGAATAGTTCAGAACTGTTGTATAGAACGGGCATGACTCGCCATCCAGTGGACTTATGTGGTAATACCATCTATCTATGCTGCAGCACCGTATCTGGGACAGCTGCCAAGCTGGAACATCACATTGTGGCTGGAGAGAGGCAGCCAACAGATTAGCAGGGATGAAGGCGAACTAGTCCCCACCCAACATGGACGGAATCCCCTTCATAATCACAATAACGTCCCTCCCCATCCACTAAAGCTTCTATACATGGATATAATGACGGGCTACATAGCTGGTATATAGCTCGGTTCCACGTTTGATATATTCACAATGCAGTACATGTAACCTACGCATGCACAAAAAATAGGTTAACATTATATGGTTTTAATATTAGGCTACACCACTAGAATAAAGAGAATATGATCTATGGGCTGGACGAAAATGTATTGACCACTAAATGCGTAGATGACATATGACTTAAAGGCATCATGTCGGTGAGATAGGCTCATTTTAAAGCGATAGCCCAATTGACCATGAGAAGATTAAATCATTAAATGGGCTAAACTTGCCTTGGTGAACTCTAGGTTAGGGCTGATTACATAGAAATCATAAAATCTACACTGAACAAAAATATAAACGCAACATACAACAATTTCAAATATTTTACTGAGTTACAGTTCATTAAAAGGAAATCAGTCATTTGAAATAAATAAATTAGGCCCGAATCTATGGATTTCACATGACTGGGAATACAGATATGCATCTGTTGGTCACAGATACCTGCGGAATGTTGTCCCACTCCTCTCCAATGGCTGTGCCAAGTTGCTGGATATTGGCGGGAACTGAAACACGCTGTCGTACACTTTGATCCAGAGCATCCCAAACATGCTCAATGGGTGACATGTCTGAGTATGCAGACAATGGAAACAAAAGGGACATTTTCAGCTTCCAAGAATTGTGTACAGATCCTTGCGACATGCATTATTATGCTGAAACATGAGTTGATAGTGGCAGATGAATGGCACGACAATGGGCCTCAGGATCTCGTCACAGTATCTCTGTCCATTCAAACTGCCATTGATAAAAGGTAATCATGTTTGTTGTCAGTAGCTTATGCTTGCCCATACCATAACCCCACCATGGGGCACTCTGTTCACAACGTTGACATCAGCAAACCTCTCCCACACGACGCCATACACGTGGTCTGCGGTTATGAGGCCGGTTGAGAGTACTGCCAAATTCTCTAAAACAACATTATGGCTTATGATAAAGAAATGAATGCTCCCTCAAAACTTGAGACATCTGTGGCATTGTGTTGTGTGACAAAACTGCACATTTTAGAATTGCCTTTCATTGTCCCCTGTGTAATGATCATGCGGTTTAATTAGCTTCTTGATATGGATTACCTTGGAGAGGAATGCTCACTAAAAGGTTTGTAAACACATTTGTTTACAATATTTGCGAGAAATACGCTTTTTGTGCATATGGAAGATTTCTGAGATTGTTTATTTCAGCTCATGGAACATGGGCTCAACACTTTACATGTTGCGTTTATATATTTGTTCAGTATATCATAGATAATTCCGAGAAATAGTTGGCCGATGCATTACCTTGTCAGCTGGCAAAAGGTTATGAATGTATTTGCACGTCTAAGAACTTGCAAAGAGGCTTACCTTCATCTTCTAGATCAAGTTTCTCCAGCATGCCTTCAGCTAAACCCTCGACCTGTGGACGAGAAGGAAAGGATAGTGAATTGACCGACTGACTCCTTCTTCCGCTACCTCTCCTCTTTCACTCCACAAACGGCACAGGTAACGCGGGCAGGAAGGCAGCAGAGACCGAGGCGCAGTCGGTTATTGCCAGTTTGACTGTTCAGCTTGAAATACCAGGTCGTATAAAAAAAGTAACCGTTTCTAACTACTAGTGGATACAATGTAATTGAAAACGTAGCTGCTCCTACAATGAAGCCTTCCCACGTTGAAACTAGACTTCCAAACTGCTACTGATTTGACAGTCGCCGGGTTTGAGAAACTTGTGCAGTGCTACTTAAACAAGAAACACAGTCCAAACGTTTCGCGCATAACAGCGTGTCTTTCCTTTCTTGCTCGGTGTTGGTAAAAAGATGAGCGTTCTCAGGTAGCCTATATCCAGTACTTTCGTGCTGACCCGAGACTGCCGAAGCTTGAGACGTTAAATATGATAAGGAAATACTAATCCCCTTTTCAGGTAAAAGTGGAACATTCCAATTTGCTGCAATTGCAGTGGACTACAGGTTTGTGCTCTTTGGTTTGCTCTCATAGTGTGCTCGCCTGCAATATTTCAGAGAACTTTAAATTAATGGATGGTCTAAAAGAGCTACACATTTTGTGTTTGGGGGATGAAAGCTATTGTAAAGCTCTGTAAACTGCGTCACGCCGGTACTCCAAAAAACCTCTGAGCGTATCCATCGAATCGAAACTGCCTACTTGGAGAGGCAGGCTACACTGTACCCACACGCCACAAAATAATTATAAATATGTTTCCGGAGATTATCAGTTTAACAACGAAATACTCTGCATTTTAGTGATGCATAGGCTACACTATAAAGTGCATCGATTTAAATACACTGAAGGATCATTGGATGGTTATTATTGTCATGTGCGGAACACTTATTTTATTTTGCCCCTGCAATTGGTTCACAACCAGTCATTGTATTACCCATAATATTTCATTATTTTTTAAAGAAATGTCCTGCCACCAGATGATTATAATGATGATGACTAGGCTGTATATGGGTCCATGTGTTGAATCCAAAGCAACTGTGATCCACAATTAGGACACTCAATTGTACTAGTTTACATAGCATGCCCATATGTCCACAGAAATACCACCATAGTGCTTCGTAATGTGTAGCCTAGCCTTAAAAAAAGGTTTTTAAAAAAGGTTTTTAAAAGTTGGAAAACTGTGGATACTAAATGGATGAATTTGGAGTGTTGAGTACTGCCAACCAGGGCTAGATAACCATCAGTTACTGTACATACATTCAAAACTCTTTGCATATGCTAAAAGCTTTAGCTTTGCTGTTTGCATACCACCATGTGTTCTTAGGTCTATACGTGATCAAATGCAGAAGCTGGAAGAGCCACACCTCTTTAATGTCTTGTAAGGTTTACACAGAGGGCAAGGTAGGGATTTGTGTCTGCAAGTGAACACGCCATGCTGTACTCATACAGGCAGTAGATCCTTTGTGAAACCCCTGTTAAAACAACACAGGAATACACATTCTCATTGCTCTCACTTCAAGCATACCCAACAGAGGGCATTGTGGGAAGTACAATCTTATGGCTTCACTGATCTCCAAATGGGAACAAACTTTTTCAAACACAATCTGAGCTCGTTGCACACCGTTCATGTTAGATAGACAAAAAATATTTAAACATTTTACAGAGTGCTCCAAAACGATTTATCCAATGAACATGAACAGCCCTTGGTCTGCAGCTATCATAGGAAACTGAAAAACGCTAGGAGAGAATGGATGTATGCAGTGGTGACCTGTCATTTTGAGACCCACATTTTTACCCCCAAAAATATATACACATTTATCTTCATTTTTTGGGGTTGCCTGTTTTCTATGTTATTTTGGCATTAATACATGCCACATATCAGTTTGCAAATAATGTAAAAAAATAAAAATCATTGAGTTAATAAAGCCTCCATACAAACATGGTCTCTTTTTTGCTTTCTTGAGTAAGGCAGCTCCAAAATGCAGTTGTTTCAAGTCAAATCAAATGTATTGTTCACATATACATGGTTAGCAGATGTTATTGCGAGTGTAGCGAAATGCTTGTGACTTGTTTCAGCTTAGCTCAGTGCTTTCTGAGCGTAGGGGCTGGTAATGTTCTCTAGTTGCGCCGTGATTGGCTCAGTGTTCTGTCACTCATGGGGACACTAGTCACTGCCAAATCTAAGGGTAGAGCCCGAAAATTCAAGCACCTTGGGTGCTGCCATAGAGTTACATTAGAAGTGCCCATCCAAGAAGGCTCAAGGTCATTGGCCACAGATAAAATGACATCAAATCACGTTATATCTACCATAGCTTTGATTGGACTGATCATGTCAACATCATACTTTCAAAATCCTAGCTAGCAGTCATCATGAATCAAGTCCACAATCTCCTGGCAAATTATTTTTAATCCTTGTCATATGAAGAGAAATTATGAAGATACATTTGAGATAAAATGTATCGGTGCTCATCGGCCATAAACATTAGTCAACAAGTTGGAAATCGCAAATTCAACAATGAGTGGTTTGGAAGGAATCAGTGGCTAACTGCAAGCATTGCAAAGCAATCACTAGCCTGCTATTCAGTGGAGTGGGTGTGTGGTCCAGATTCTCGGTTTAAGGTTCTCTTTTCCAAGCTTAAAATGATAAACATTCAACATTGACCATGCTGTCAATCCAGTATGATTTCTGCCATGCTCTAAACAACTGTTAACTCAGAACTGGAAAATCTGACTTCAGTGAGTTCAAGACAACTGGGAACTCAAGAAAAAACGAGCTCCGACTGGGAAAATAGGTTTTGAACGGTCATCCAACACGGAATTGTAAGTCGGGAACTCGGGCCTCTTTCTAGAGCTACGACCTGAAGATCACTGACGTAATCATCATGATTCGACCTTGTTTTTTTCAGAGTTCCCAGTTGTCTTGAAAGCACCATAAATCCAGAAAATTGCAGACTTTGATAACAAAGTTTGATGACAGAAATTGCCCACGAAGGACCGCTGCACCACCTTCCTGTTCAACTGAGCACAGCACAACAAGGTGAGTCCAAAAATGTCTTGTATGCTGCTGCATAAATGATGTAATATGCCAGGGAGATATGTATACTGTAGCTAAGAAAGTAATAGTAAGTGTATGTTGTGTAGTAAGCTGTTAGTAGCCCATTTACTTCGCCCTAATAATTTTGTCTATTTTCCCCTCTTAATTTTGCCTACTGTTCTGACTTGGTGGTGCACATGTAGTCTATAACCTGTTTTAGAGAAATTTAATCATATAATATTGTCTGCTCATATGCCCCCTTTATTTATCCTACGGTTCTGACTTGGTGTACAGGGAGAACACTGTAAGAACTGCCCATGTTCTGAATTCTGTCACTGTACATTTCAAAAGTGCTGAACAAATAGTTATTGACTACGTCCGTCCTAGCTCGCTCATTGTCTTAATCGAAATTACGGATTGCCTCTTATCCGCTTGTCGTCCCCTTATGCCATAGTTTGTACTTCTCAATTGTCAGTAGAAACCACATTTGTTGAAGCAAGTCAGCCATGTTTTTTTAAAGGCAGTAAATGAGGCTGAATGAACTGTTTCTCTACCAGACAAGGCTCCGCTGATAGCCAGGTGTAGCAGTGGTAAGGTGTTGGGACTCTGATGTTGAGACAGCTTTATGTAGGCCCTAACAGTTTGTGGGCACCGTTTGTCACCGTTATAGTGCAATTAATGTATAGTTTAGTGTTGTGTAGTGGCTTTGCTGGCATGCATCCCCCCCCCCAAAAATGTTGTTTGCCCCACCAAGATTTACATGCTAAAATCGCCACTGGATATATGACTGAACAATTATACAATAGATGGCCAGACGATTCTGATTAGTCTGGTGGGTTTGGGCAGAAGTGCAGTAGGTGGCATGCAGAAATGTGCAAAACATCTGGGTTGGAGGAGGGGGGGGGGGGGGGGGGGGGGTTAGGCCATCATAACCAAATTCCTCTGGGATGACTCACTGGGCGTGGCAGACAAACAGAAGCACTGGTGAGCAAAACAAACTGCCCCAACTTCACCAGAACTCATTGGGGAACAAACCATGTGAACCGTTTTAGAGGAAAACACATTTCTGCAACATTTAATGCCATAAGAAGTCAAACTTTGATGTGAATATTTAGTAAGCACTGGGTTTAATTCACTATAACTGCTTTAGACATACCAAACATTTAAATCAAAACAAATCTATGCCTCTTGTAGTTATTTTTGAAAAGCTCAGAGTAGGGGTGTGGATGTGGAGCATGAGTCATTTGCTTGTACATATTCATCTCCAGTGTTTCACCCAAATCATAAGAATGTGGAAATACCCCAAAAGACACTATATATGGAAATGATTTACAACATTTCACATTGTTTTATTTGTTCATGTTCTTGTTTAATTTCAAGGCAAAGCTGAACCAAGTATGCAAATGACAACACACATTCTTCAGACTCACACTTTAGAATGTGCCATGCTCAATCAAAACTTTGGTGCTGGACCTGTCGATGTAATATTAAAACTGTGAAGTAGAGAGAGAGCGAGAGAGTTAGTTAGTTAGTTCTCTAAAAGGTGTTGAGCATTGTGGTTGTCATCCAGTGTCTCTCTAGCCTGGTCCCAGATCTGTTTGCACCATTAAATTGCCAACTGCTATTGAAAGAGTATGACAATGACCATTGAAGTTTGCAAGACAGTACAAACAGATCTGGGAGCAGGCTAGTGTCTCCTAACTAGCTGTGTAAAACAAGTGCATCACTTGGCAGAGACAGAGAGACACCAAACCCTTCTGAGGATTTCTGAGAGGCAAATTCACGGGGACAAAACCATTTTAATTCAAGTTAAATAACCAATTAAAACTGCTGGAGCATGAACAGAATGCTCTTTGTACCTTCCTGAGCCTCAGCCTTCTATGGAGTCATGCAACTCCAGTGCTTAGCCTAACTGTACAAAGCACAAACGACTTCACTACACAGTCCAGAATAAACATTTCTGAAGTCATATTGTACAGCTGTAGCAAGTGTGTGTGTGCGTTGGGGGAAACTGAGATGATAAACTAGTCGTGACACTCTGAGACCAAAGCCTTCAGCCCTCTGAGGAGTGATGGTGGCTCACCGTTAACATCTGCTGAGTAAAGCCATTAAACCCTGCAGCGGGAGACGACGATAGTCAATTTTGCCCTTGGACTTTCTGACTTTTTCAAGGGACCAAAGTTGAAAACAGCACAGATGAGAGAGAGGGGTGGGTGAGTGAATAAATAAATAAAGTGTGTTAGAGAGAGATAGAGAGACAGCAGCACAAATCAGATCAGGACTATTGACCAGCGTTTAACCCCCTCAAATTCAACTCTAGACCTCTAAGACAGTTCCACTGCCTTTTTTATTGTTCCCCTCTAATCAGGGACTGATTTAGACCTGAGACACCAGGTGGGTGCAATTCATTATCAGGTAGAACAGAAAACCAGCAGGAGAGTTGAGTACCCCTGGTTTAACCTGTCTTAACCTTGCTATGGACTAGACCAGGGCTCTCCAACACTGTTCCTGGAGAACTACCCTCCTGTAGGTTTTCGCTCCAACACCAGTTGTAACTAACCTGGTTCAGTTTATCAACCAGCTAAGTATTAGAATCAGGTGTGCTAGATTAGGGTTGGAGTGAAAACCTACAGGACGATAGCTCTCCATGAACAGGGTTGGAGAGCCCTGTCCTAGACTGTATGTAGTTGAGCCTGTCTTAACCTTGCTATGGACTAGACCCCTCAAACTCAACTCTGGACCTCTAAGCCAGTTCTACATTTTGTCATTGTTCCCCTCTAATCAGGGACTGATCTAGACCTGGGACACCAGGTGTGTGCAATTCATTATCAGGTAGAACAGAAAACCAGCAGGCTCCGGACCTCGTAGGGTAAGAGTTGAGAACCTCTGGTTTAACCTGTCTTAACCTAGCTAAGGACTAGACTGTATGTATTGGATGCCCTCTGCTTTCAGTTCCTTAGGGGGTTTGCCCAAACCATTCCCCATCTTCCTGCCAATATAGAAGCTTACAGGTTTCCATTGACGGCGGTTCAAATTCCAAGATAGCTCAAGCTATGAAGAAGTGGCGCCGGAGAAGATGGCTGACGTTTTACAGCCCTCTAACCAACTGTACTGTTATGTGTGTTTTCTCGCGTTATTTGTAATTTATTCTGTACATAATGTTTCTGCAACCCTCTCTTATGACCAAAAAGAGCTTCTGGATATCAGGACAGTGATTACTCACCTCGTATTGGACAAAGATTTTTTTCTTCAACGAGCCGAATGCGAAGGATATCCTACAGACACCCGACAAGGCCCAAATCCAAAACACCAGTTGGTGCACAAAATCTAATACTAAGGAAGTCTCAAGGTTTTGCTCGCCTGAGGTAGAGTATCTCATGATAAGCTGTAGACCACACTATTTACCAAGAGACTTTTCATCTATATTTTTCGTAGCTGTCTATCTACCACCACAAACCGATGCTGGCATTAAGATTGCACTCAATGAGCTGTATAAGGCCATAAGTAAACAGGAAAACGCTCATCCAGAGGCAGCGCTCCTAGTGGCCGGGGACTTTAATGCAGGGAAACTTCAATCCGTTCTACCAGCATGTTAAATGTGCAACCAGAGGAAAAAAAACTCTAGAACACCTTTACTCCACACACAGAGACGCATACAAAGCTCTCCCTCGCCCTCCATTTGGCAAATCTGACCATAACTCTATCCTCCTGGTTCCTGCTTATAAGCAAAAACGAAAGCAGGAAGCACCAGTGACTCGGTTAATAAAAAAGTGGTCAGATGATGCAGATGCTAAGCTACAGGACTGTTTTGCTAGCACACACTGGATATGTTCCGGGATTCTTCAGATAGCATTGAGGAGTACACCACATCAGTCCCTGGCTTCATCAATAAGTGCATCGGTGATGTCTTCCCCACAGTGATCATACGTACATACCCCAACCAGAAGCCATGGATTACAGGCAACATCCGCACTGAGCTAAAGGGTAGAGCTGCCGCTTTCACGGAGCGGGACTCTAACTCGGACGCTTATAAGAAATCCCGCTATGCCCTCCGATGAACCATCAAACAGGCAAGAGTCAATACCGGACTAAGATTGAATCGTACTACACCGGCTCTGACACTCGTCAGATGTGGCAGGGCTTGAAAACTATTACAGACTACAAAAGGAAGCACAGCCGCGAGCTGTCCAGTGACACAAGCCTACCAGACGAGCTAAATCACTTCTATGCTCGCTTCGAGGCAAACAACACTGAAGCATGCATGAGAGCATCAGCTGTTTCCGGATGACTATGTGATCACGCTCTCCGTAGCCGATGTGAGTAAGACTTTTAAGCAGGTCAACATTCACAAGGCCGCAGGGCCAGACGGATTACCAGGACGTGTACTCCAAGCATGTGCTGACCAACTGGCAAGTGTCTTCACTGACATTTTCAACATGTCCCTGACTGAGTCTGTAATACCAACATATTTCAAGCAGACCACCATAGTCACTGTGCCCAAGGACACTAAGATAACCTGCCTAAATGACTACCGACCCGTAGCACTCACGTCTGTAGCCACGAAGTGCTTTGAAAGCGCTGGTCATGGCTCACATCAACACCCTTATCCCAGAAACACTAGAGCCACTCCAATTTGCATACCGCCCCAACAGATCCACAGATGATGCAATCTCTATTGCACTCCACACTGCCCTTTCCCACCTGGACAAGAGGAACACCTACGTGAGAATGCTGTTAATTGACTACAGCTCAGCATTCAACACCATAGTGCCCTCAAAGCTCATCACTAAGCTAAGGATCCTGGGACTAAACACCTCCCTCTGCAACTGGATCCTGGACTTCCTGACGGGCCGCCCCCAGGTGGTAAGGGTAGGTTACAACACATCTGCCACTCTGATCCTCAATACGGGGGCCCCACAGGGGCGCGTGCTCAGTCTACCTGTTCACCCATGACTGCATGGCCAGGCACGACTCCAACACCATCATTGAGTTTGCTGACGACACAACAGTGGTAGGCCTGATCACCAACAACGATGAGACGGCCTATAGGGAGGAGGTTCCGAGACCTGGTCATGTGGTGCCAGGATAACAACCTCTCCCTCAACGTGATCAATACAAAGGAGATTATTGTGGACTACAGGGGAAAAAAAGAGGTCTGAGCACGCCCCCCATTCTCATTGACGGGCTGTAGTGGAACAGGTTGAGAGCTTCAAGTTCCTTGGTGTCCACATCACCAACAAACTATCATGGTCCAAACACACCAAGACAGTTGTGAAGAGGGCACGGCAAAGCCTATTCCCCCTCAGGAGACTGAAAATATTTGGCATGGGTCCTCAGATCCTCAAAAAGTTATACAGCTGCACCATCAAGAGCATCCTGAGTGGTTGCATCACCGCCTGGTATGGCAACTGCTCGGCCTCCGACCGCAAGGCACTACAGAGGGTAGTGCGTACGGCCCAGTACATCACTGGGGCCAAGCTTCCTGCCATCCAGGACCTCTTTACCAGGCAGTGTCAGAGGAAGGCCCTCAAAATTGACTCCAGCCACCCTAGTCATAGACTGTTCTCTCTGCTACCGCACGGAAAGCGGTACTGGAGCACCAAGTCTAGGTCCAAAAGGCTTCTCAACAGCTTCTACCCCCAAGCCATAAGACTCCTGAACAGCTAATCATGGTTACCCTTACTATTTGCACTGCCCCCCCCCCCCCCCCCATCCCCCTCTTTTACGCTGCTGCTACTCTGTCTATTATTTATGCATAGTCACTTTAACTCTACCCACATGTACATATTACCTCAATTACCTCGATTAGCCGGTGCCCCCGCACATTGACTCTGCACCGGTACCCCCCTGTATATAGCCTCCCTACTGTTATTTTATTTCACTGCTGCTCTTTAGTTATTTGCTTTTATTTTTTTTACTTAACACTTCTTTTTTTTATTCTTAAAAAAATGCATTGTTAGTTAAGGGCATTTCACTGTAATGTCTACACCTGTTGTATTCGGCGCATGTGGCAAACAACATTTGATTTGATTTGAAGCTTGAAAGTATTTGACCTCCATATTTTACCCAGGTCTTGCCACCATAATGCATTCACAGATGGGATGCACAATAAGGCAACAGCTAGTCTTCCTGTCTGACACATAACGAAAAATATATTACAGACAAAAATACTTTACACTTTACATTAAAAAACATTAGACAGATATACAAAAGACAAAAATTTACACAAAAAACTACTCAAGAATAATTGTGTGTGTATCTATCAGTTGCACATACAGTGCACTCAGAAAGTATTCAGACCCCTTTACTTTTTCTTTAATCTACACACAATACCATAAACACAAAGCAAAAGCAGGTTTTAAAAATTCTTAGCATATTTATTAAAAAATAAAAAACGTTAATATGACATTTACATAAGTATTCAGGCCCTTTACTCAGTACTTTGTTGAAGCACCTTTGGCAGCGATTACAGCCTCGAGTCTTCTTGGGTATGACGCTACAAGCTTGGCACACCTGTATTTGGGGAGTTTCTCCCATTCTTCTCTGCAGATCCTCTCAAGCTCTGTCAGGATGGATGGGGAGCGTCGCTGCACAGATATTTTCAGGTCTCTCCAGAGATGTTTGATCGGGTTCAAGTCCGGGCTCTGGCTGGCCCACTCAAGGACATTCAGAGACTTGTCCCAAAGCCACTCCTGCATTGCTTAGGGTCGTTGTCATGTTGGAAGGTGAACCTTCGCCCCAGTCTGAGGTCCTGAGCGCTCTGGAGCAGGTTTTCATCAAGGATCTCTCTGTACTTTGCTCCGTTCATCTTTCCCTCAATCCTGACTTGTCTCCCAGTCCCTGACACTGAAAAACATCCCCACAGCATGATGCTGCCACCATGCTTCACCGTAGGAATGGTGCCAGGTTTCCTCCAGACGTGACGCTTAGCATTCAGCCCAAAGAGTTCATTATTGGTTTCATAAGACCAGAGAATCTTGTTTCTCATGGTCTGAGAGTCCTTTACGTGCCTTTTGCTGCAGAGATGGTTGACCTTCTGGAAGGTTTTTCTTGGGGACCTTCAATGCTGCCTCGACACAATCCTGTCTCGGAGCTCTACGGACAATTCCTTTGACCTCATGGCTTGGATTTTGCTCTGACATGCACTGTTAACTGTGGGACCATTTATGGACAGGTGAGTGCCTTTCCAAATCATGTCCAATCAATTGAATTTACCACAGGTGGACTCCAATCAAGTTGTAGAAACATCTCAAGGATGATCAATGAAAAGAGGATGTGCCTGAGCTGAATTTAGAGTCTCATAGCAAAGGGTCTGAATACTTATGTAAATAAGGTATTTCTGTTTTTAATTTTTAATACATTTGCAAACATTTCTAAAAACCTGTTTTCGCTTTGTCATTATGGTCTATTGTGTATAGATTGATGAGGAAAAACGTTTATTTAATCCATTTTAGAATTAAGGCTGTAACGTAACAAAATGAGGAAAAATTGAAGTTCTCAATAGGCATACAAACATTTGGTCACATGGGGTAAAAAGGTATTGTGCCTTGAGGTGCTGCTTTATGTTGTTATAAATGAAGATGGACCATCTCTCATCCATGCATAACAGGAGGGGACAACCACCAGGACTGACTTCATAGGTGAATCTCAATAGTCTTCAGTTGGCTTCCTCGCCTCATCTCCAACCAACCATTGCCGTATTGCTTTCACCTATCCTGTGTTGTCAGATCAGTGCAGTTGAAGAATATGAATTAGACTGTTCAATGGGAAAACCCTTAGGGATGTTTTAGCAGTGGGGTAGTACTCACTGGTGGTGATTGTGAGGTAGCAATGGGGGCGGAGGGAGCCATGGGTGGTTTGGCGCAGGGTAGACTGAAGCGTTGCCCGGTGTCCGGCGGGGAAGAGTAGGAGCGCATCCGTGCCTCCAGCCTCTCCGGCTCGCTCTGATAGGCCTCCAACAGGAATGCCGGCGGCTGCTTGGCGGCCTGCGTTGGGGGAGTCGAGGGGGGCGAGGAGATCCCGGAGGCTAAGGAGAAACGGAGAACGGGTACAAGGGGTGGTGGATTAGACTTTCAGTATGAAAAAGGCCTGAGGCTCTTTCTGCTGTAATCTAAGACATGTCTGAGGGTGATGGGCTTCACTGGGCTGAAAATACAGCGTACCTCTAGGCAAGGAGCCACAGATGGGGTGCTATCTGATTTAACTTTCAGCAAGGATTGAGAATGAGATGGAGCTCCAGATAGATAGGCAATCAATCTGTAGTGCTGCCTTTTTGCCAGTTGAGACAACATTATTTTGGTGCCATGTGGACAGAGCTTGGAGGTGAATCTGAATCTGATGTTAATCAGATTCTTCTGGAACGGTCAGTGCTAAAAATATTCTGGTATGCACAACAAGACTGTGAACACATTCAACCAATACTGTCAAAGTCAGCCAGTAGGTTATACAGATGATTCAGAGACGACTGTGTAAGTCTGAATCAGCAGTAATGGAGTTCGGAGGATAGAAATAGCTGGAAAGTTATTTGTTTTAAAACAAAGAGGATCATTTATTGTTGTAGCAAGCATCTGAACACTGTTACAAAGACAGGAGGGACGACCTTTCAACTCTGAGTTTTAAAAGGACCTAGTTAGATCAACAGACATCTTCATTTATAACAACATAGCCCTTAGAGATATTCAAAGAGTCAACTGAGAACAGAAAGTCCATACTATACTAATGAGCTACTGTTATTCTAGTTACCTTTCCATCAAATGCATGGCATACCCACATTCTCCTTTCATGCTATCCAACAAAGCAAGAAGATCACTAATCAGCTCTCACTCCCAGAGGTTCTAATCTAAGACCTTATTGACATGCAGACGATGCAGTACATCTTCCTTGATGAGCCCAAGCAGAATCAATACAGTCCTCTAGACACTTCACCAGACTTTTAAGTGGCTAGTCATGGACATAGTGTGAACATACTGTAGTGACTTGCGGTGGTGTAGTACGAGTCATAGGCTGCATTCTCTTCCAAAAAGTCCTCCCTTCCTTCTGCCCTCGTTCACTCTCCTTCACAGATCTTCGCAATCTGATAACACTGGAAAGGTGAAAGAAATATTGTAGAAACTAGGTTGAGCATTTGTTTACATCTACAATGCCAGTTGGAATGGAATGCAGCCCATGTACTGCGTGTACAGTAAAACATAACTTCCTGTCAGGAAGAAATCAACGCCCTACACAACATTACAGTACTAAGCACCAGCCTTGCCCAACAGCATCGTGGTGGAGGCGTGAAGCTGATCCAGCGGCAGGTAAACTAATAGTTCGAGCGTTGGGCCAGTAAGGTTGCTAGTTCGAATCCCCAAGCCGACAAGGTAAAAAAAAAAATCTGCCGTTCTGCCCTTGAGCAAGGCAGTTAAGCCCCCACAACAACAGCTCCCTGGGCGCCTAATGTGGCAGCAACCCGCACCTCTCCGATTCAGAGGGGTTTGGTTAAATGTGAAAGTCAAGGTTCGTTTGGACCTTGTGTGCAATTGATTATAAAAATAAATGCAATCCTTTACCAGAGTGCAAAGGCTTTATCTGCCTCGCTTCACTGCGGCTGTCATTTTTTTACACTGTCATTGCCTGGGTCGTGTTTATCGGGCTCCAAACGGAAGAAAACGGACACTGAAACAGGAACAGACTACCCGGTCTCGTCCAATAAAAAACGTGAATTATCCTTTTCTGTTCCAACATGTTTTCTGTTGCATGCACTTACGAACACAACCCTGGTTCTTTTACGGGCTGAGGGTTTCTCTGGGAAAAGCTGCAGAATTTATAAGGATTCAGGGTAAAAAATAAGCAATGGGGGTTGAGGTTAAATGATGCATTAACTAATTGTCACGAACATTGAGAGATGGGTCAGACCAAGGTGCAGCGTGAAAAGCGTACATGTTTACGCTCCTACCAAGTGGCGTGGTGAGAATCTGTCTCTGCACCACGTGCTCTCACCACTGGTGTCCCCCAGGGCTCAGTTCTAGGCCCTCTCCTATTCTCGCTATACACCAAGTCACTTGGCTCTGTCATATCCTCACATGGCCTCTCCTATCATTGCTACGCAGACGACACACAACTAATCTTCTCCTTTCCCCCTTCTGATAATCAGGTGGCGAATCGCATCTCTGCATGTCTGGCAGACATATCAGTGTGGATGACGGATCACCACCTCAAGCTGAACCTCGGCAAGATGGAGCTGCTCTTCCTCCCGGGGAAGGACTGCCCGTTCCATGATCTCGTCATCACGGTTGACAACTCCGTTGTGTCCTCCTCCCAGAGTGCAAAAAGCCTTGGCGTGACCCTGGACAACACCCTGTCGTTCTCCGCTAACATCAAGGCGGTGACCCGATCCTGTAGGTTCATGCTCTACAACATTCGGAGAGTACGACCCTGCCTTACACAGGAAGCGGCACAGGTCCTAATCCAGGCACTTGTCATCTCCCGTCTGGATTACTGCAACTCGCTGTTGGCTGGGCTCCCTGCCTGTGCCATTAAACCCCTACAACTTATCCAGAATGCCACAGCCCGTCTGGTGTTCAACCTTCCCAAGTTCTCTCATGTCACCCCGCTCCTCCGCACACTCCACTGGCTTCCAGTTGAAGCTCGCATCTGCTACAAGACCATGGTGCTTGCCTACGGAGCTGCGAGGGGAACGGCACCTCCGTATCTTTAGGCTCTGATCAGTCCCTACACCCAAACGAGGGCATTGCGTTCATCCACCTCTGGCCTGCTGGCCCCCCTACCTCTGCGGAAGCACAGTTCCCGCTCAGCCCAGTCAAAACTGTTTGCTGCTCTGGCACCCCAATGGTGGAACAAGCTCCCTCACGACGCCAGGACAGCGGAGTCACTTACCACCTTCCGGAGACACTTGAAACCCCACCTCTTTAAGGAATACCTGGGATAGGATGAAGTAGTCCTTCTACCCCCCCAAAAAAAAATTAATAATAATAATAATACGGATTGTAAAGTGGTTATCCCACTGGCTATAAGGTGAATGCACCAATTTGTAAGTCGCTCTGGATAAGAGCGTCTGCTAAATGACGTAAATGTAATGTAAATGTTTATTAAACTCAATAAACATAAACAAAACAAGAAACAACGTAACGTGAGGTCCTCAGGCTATACACATACAAGCATAACACGGAACACAAACAAGATCCCACAACACAGGCAGGAGAACTGGCTGCCTAAGTATGATCACCAATCAGAGACAACGAGCAACAGCTGCCTCTGATTGGGAACCACACCCGGCCAAACATAGAACTACAACACATAGATTTTCACACCCCGACCAAACTACCTAGATAATAACAGTGTCTCCAGGTCAGGGTGTGACACTAATCTACAGCATTTAACCTCAAATAAAATGGATCCGGAAAACATGGCACTGGCAACACCAGGATAGTGGATTCCATCTGTGCGTAACATGCATGTATGTATGTATGTATGCACACATGACTGTAAGTCGCTTTGGATAAAAGCATCATTGGCATGTATTATTATTATTAATACAAATGTTCTCGAAACAAACCATCGTAACGAACAAAAAAATCTATCAATTCAGTGTATTACAGTTCCTAAATGGACAGCATGACAATGAGGTTTAAAGTGACCTGACATCACTTTGTCCTACATCAAGCCATTCATTATTTCCATCTGTGATACATACAACTGCAAGAGGAACAGGAGAGGTTCCCTTTGAAACCATTAGGTTGTAGGCCAGTGTCAGGGTCGGCTCCTGTCGCTAAAAAAACGAATTGGGGAACTCAGTCGGGGTTGAGAGTTAGAATAGTAGAATACACAAGGTGCAATTTCGAAATCAGAAGTTTTTCTGTTGTTATGTCAGTCACTGACAGTCATTCAATTAGCCTTGTCAGCGAACAATTTTTAGATTGGTAAGTTAGTCTAGCCAGTTATCTAAACTTATAGTAATCATGGCTGAATACCGACTGGGCAGACAGGGCGTGTGCCCAGGGGCCCTGACCTCCAGGGGGCCCACATTGATTTTGTTAGTCACTCTCACTCAGATATCATTAACATGGCATAAGTCTAACATGCTGACTAGCCTCGGCACACACGTGCATCCACGTGCGCCATAGTGTGCATGTTGATTTTGTCCATCCACACCAGATGCGATCAGGACACGCAGGTTGAAATATCAAAACGAACTCTGAACCAACTATATTAATTTGGGGACAGGTCAAAACATATGAAACATTCATGGCAATTTAGCTAGCTAGCTTGCTGTTGCTAGCTAATTTGTCCTGGGATATAAACATTGGGTTGTTATTTTACCTGAAACATTACTTTTTTTCCTGAATCTTTGTAGAATTTTGACTCTTTGAGTCACACAAAATCGTGTGTTCTCTACTCAGACAATTAATCAACAGATAAAAGGGGGAACCTAGTTAGTTTCTAGTAATCTCTCCTTCTTCAGTCGTCGTCTTCTTCTTCTTCTTCTTCTTCTGTGGACTTTATATGGCGGTTGGCAACCAACTTTAAGGTGCATTACCACCACCAACTGAACTGGAGTGTGGACCTCAGTTCATCTTTCAATCACCCACGTGGATATATGCTCCTAAAAACCAATGAGGAGGTGGGAGAGGCGGGACTTGCAGCGCGTCAAGCGTCAAAAATAGAACCAAGTTCTATTTTAGCGCCTGGCCTACGTAGACGCTCGCGAGCAGTTTGGATGAATTGATTGAATAACATGTATGTGTACATTTATTTTGTGACGCTCGCGCACGTAACGCGAACGGTGTGGTTAGCATGTAAGAAACATTTGTAGAATTGCAAGAAATTAGCTTTAAACGGTCAAAAATACTTTAGATAAACTTCTCTCCAAAATGTGTAGAATTGCAGAAAGTTTGCTTTAAAATTGCAACATTTTCTCTACTCTCCATGGCAAAATGTGTAGAATTGCAGGACATTTTTCTCTCCCCCGTCAAATCTCACTTAGGGCCCACAAAAGGCTAGGGCCGGCCTAGACTAAAAGAAAACATTATGGGGATGGAGGGAGAAAGGGATGGAGGGAGAGAGGGATGGAGGGAGATGGAGATGGAGGGATGGAGGGAGAGAGGGATGAAGGAGATAGAGATGAAGGGAGAGAGGGATGGAGGGAGACGGATATGGAGGGATGAGGGAGATAGAGGGATGGAGGGAGGTAGAGATGGAGGGAGAGAGGGATGGAGGGAGAGAGGGAGAGAGGGATGGATGGAGGGATATAGAGATGAAGGGAGAGAGGGATGGAGGGAGAGAGGGATGGAGGGAGAGAGGGATGAAGGAGATAGAGATAGAGAGGGATGGAGGGATGGAGGGAGAGAACTCCAAAGAGCATTTCTCACCAGTAAGATGTCATCTGAAAAGCAGTCTGCTTTGTGTTTGTGTGTGTGTGTGTGTGTGTGTGTGTGTGTGTATAGGCTTATCCATCTCTCTGCCTCATAAATCCACAGGGGATCATTAACATCAGCGCTACTAAATCACGACCCTACTGCCAAATGTATACACACACACAGATTTTGTATTGTAGATATATGATAGCAGAGTAGTGGCCTGAGGGCACACAGTTAATGTGTTGTGAAAAGTGTTATGAAATTGTAAATTGTATATAACTGCCTTAATGTTGCTGGACCCCAGGAAGAGTAGCTGCTGCCTTAGCAGGAACTAATGGGGATCCTTAATAAATACAAATACACACACACACTGTTTACACATACAAGGTCAGATTTGGAGATACAGGCATGCACACAATTCCCCATATTTTACACACACACACACACACACACACACACACACACACACACACACACACACACACACACACACACACACACACACACACACACACACACACACACACACACACACACAGCTCTCTGATGCATTGCTTCTCCATTCAAATAGTCTCTCTCTCCTCTCCTCTACACACACACAGAAACAAACATGGAGTGGCAGCTCATTTGAATAAAACATAGCCCAGTGTAATACTGTCTGCTTTCAATACCCTGCATTTACACAAATCCGCCTGTCCAAATTGGTTCAATATTTTCAAAGCAATATGATTATGGTGATTATCTGAATTCCAAAATATTATAAAAAAATATTAGAAATGAGAAACACCAGGAGATGTCAGAGTACTGACACACACACACTCACAAACATGCAGACATGGACACACACGTGCACAACACACACACACACACACACACACAAAAAGATCAAATGTTTGTCTACCCACATTTTAGCTAGCTAACTATAATGATATTTTGGATTACTCTAAAGGTCCTGCTTTCCTTCTCCATAAAGACTTCAAAATGATTTGGATAAACTGCCTGAATCATGTAAAAGCGAACTCCTTGTGGTGGATCACGTGTACATGATTTCTTAGAAGTCAAAATCAATATTCGGGATAATATTCTGGTCAGATGAACAACATTCTTCTAAAGCAGATTCTGCTTTGTCCTCTGCAAGACAATAAAACACATCATTCACATCTTATTTAAAAATGAATGCGTTGAACCAGTTTTGGCAAACAGGATTCTCTCACAGTCCTCTGAGCTCAAAGTAAGATCACACTCAGAGATACATGCATCAAACCAGCGCTAAATTATATATTTTTCAAATTACATCAACAATACAAGCCGAGGGCTTAACTCGATTACTTTTGCTCTGATTACAGTTTTGGTGAATGCTCGCTGTCAACGGAAAACTCCCCCTGAATGAATGCCTATAAAGTAGCAATGTGTGACAGTAGGATGTGGGGGTAAATCTTGATGTTCGAATGCTCGCTCAAACAGAAAGCGAATTGTTTGTGAGTTTGAACAGATTGATCCTAGCCAGCAGGCTGCGTTGAGTGAAGGGAATCCGATATATAATGTTTCACATGGAAAGGAAAACAGCATTTCCATCCCTCTCTCTTTATCTTTATCTTCCGCAACTGTCTTTCTGAAGCCTTCCCCCGAGGTACAGTATGTGACCTTTGCCTGCCCCATGTCAGATCGATTAACCTTCCCCCTCGTCTCCCTGAGCACCACTTTGAACCTCATCGACAAGGCCTACTGGTTCCAGTCAGCAGCCATTGCTTCCCAGCCTGTCTATCTGTCTGTGTGTTTGTGTTTCTGTGTGTCTGTCTGTCTGTCCATCTGTCCCTAAACAGCCATTTGTCGCGTGTCTATCCAGCAGCCAGGCATTTCATTTAAGGTGTTGGCTTCCCTCAGGAACGTCACATTAACTCCTGATCTGGCCTCTTGTCTGTCTTTTTTAATAATGTGTGCTACGTGTTTGATTACCTGGGTAATCACAAAAAAGGTTAATTGCATAGTTGAAATGACAGATTGTCTGCTATGTAGCAAGCCAACCACTGGAAATGTAGGTAATAGGTTTTACCCAGCTAGCAGATAACGTTCTGAGAAACATGTTTCTTAGAGCTTGGTGAGAGCGTGGTTGTCCTATGGTTATTTTGCATACAACCTTCCCACAATGCTATGGGAATGGAGCAGGATACTCAGCTAGCACATAATGTTCTGAGAAACACATGTTTCTAAGAGCTTGCTTGGTGAGAGCATGGTTGTCCTATGGTTATTTTGCATAAAACCTTCCCACAATGCTATGGGAATGGTGCAGGATACCCAACTAGCACATAACGTTATAAGAACCACATGCTTCTTAGGTGGGAATTTCAGTACTTCAGCATAACGTTCCCTACAGGTTTCCTCATTGTTCTATTTAAAGTAATGTTCTCAAATTGTTCCGAGAACGTTAAAAAACAACGTTCTTCTTTGGGAATTTCAGTACTTCAGCATACCTTTTCTGCAGGTTTCTTCATGTTTCTATTTCAAGTCATGTTCACAGAAAATTAAGAAAACATTCCATAAAAACTACAAGAAAACATTAATAACGTTCAAAGAACGTTCTAAGAATGTTACTTAAAAACATATCAATTCTGTTCTCAGCGTCAACAAAACTCTATCCTCCATCTTGTTAGGTGAGTTGAGGTGTGTTGGCCGTGCCGACTAACTGGCCACACCTGATCTTAAAGAGTGCTTGTTTCTTTTGAAATGGGGTCTGATTGAATAGACTAAAATGAACAGATTTGTATGAGTAAAGAAAACAACATTGCACACTAGCCCCATCCTGGTGGACTAATAGGTTTGAAGATCATAGGTTCGAATCTCACTGACGCCGTGTCACAATAGAACATCTATGTGTTTGCATGATTAATGCCTAAGCAAATGAGTTTCCATGTGTCCTATCTGTGCTTGGAGTTCAGAACAGTTAACCTAAGCTAGCAGTGTTATTAAAAGTCTTATTGAAACATTCAGTGAAAGTTTTACGGAAGTTATTCAAAAACCTCCAAATAACATTTCGTTCAAAACATTCACAACATTTAGAGAATGTTCTCAGAACGTTATTTCATTACTTTCAAATAACGTATAATTTCCGTTCTCAGAACGTTAATAAAACCTCCCAGGAGAACTTTCAGGGAACCAAAATAAAACGTTCTCAGAACCTTTCTACAAGCTAAAGATTTATGTTTCTAGAACAGGCAAACATTTAATTTCCGTTCTCAGAATGTTTAAAAAACGTTTTGTTTTCCCAGTCAGGAAACATATGGCTTTGTTCCCAGAACCAATGGCAAACGAAAAATTTACGTTCCCACAACTTCCAAGAAACCAAATGTGCTAGCTGGGTACTGTCCTATGATGGCTTCCATCTGTTTACTCATCTGGAATGATTTTTCTCGCCATGGTTGTGATCTGTGAAACATCTGCTAGCCTCACACTCTCACAGCTTGCGTCTGGCTTGTCTGACACTAACGACAGTCTGCTGCCCCCCATGTCTCTCTCGGGGTGTCAGTATCTCTTCCTCCATCTCTCTCAGGTTTTATATCTGCATCTATGTCCCTATACCACCCTCTCACTGTAGTATCTATATCGATTTTATATCTGCATCCGTCTTGTGGTATCTTTTAAGATGCTAATAAATTACACACATCACTAACACTTTGACGGCATTATAAACACACTATAAACACATTAAACAGTTAATGCATGTGAATAGCAGTGGCACCAATTGAACTCTACTAAAGAGCACTTTGAAGGGCTGGTTTTAAGTGTCCTCTTCACTGACAATTAAGGAGATTACGTTTTCACTTGAACAAAGACATTTCTCTCACTCCATTTCGGCATCATTTGCCTGTGCAAGTGACACTTGTGACTAAAGAACATTCAACCCCTGAGCCTACCAAAAAGTCAAAATTTTTGTACCATACACTTGACATTGGACAGGCATATAACACATTTCTATGTTTTGAAATATAGCAGTGCGAACTCACTGGCTAGCAGAAGAGCTATTCGTGAATACCTTGTGTGCCTCTTCATAGATGTGTATCTGGTACTTGATGTGTCGAAGTTACTTCATCAACCAGATGGAGATGATCAATAAGCACATTTCCCCTGAAGCACCCGCCAGCTGATCAAATAATAAACCTGTGTTTGCCAAAGTAGAGTGATATTGGGACAAAGGACAGAAAAACACAATTGTTTTGTTCTATGACAGTTCATAATCCATTTGGAGTCTCAGGGTTGTGGGTGGGTTGTGGGTGGGTTATGGGTGGGTTGTGGGTGGGTTGTGGGTGGGTTATGGGTGGGTTGTGGGTGGGTTGTGGGTGGGTTGTGGGTGGGTTGTGGGTGGGTACATTTAACTCTTATTCTTTTGATTCCATTATTTCTGCTATGATAAACAACACACCTAAAGTGTCACACTTAAAACAAACTAGAACAAAAAATCCTAACGACTTAGAAATCAAATAACCCCAGGGTTTTCATTTGGTCACAGTGCCAGACAATCAACATGTTGCATCGTGGGATGTCATGGTGTTAAGAAACCATGGTAAGAGTGTGAGAGAGAGAGCCAGAGCTCTTGGGGAGTTGCCATCTGCGACAGTGTCAAGTAAGGTGACAGAGAGAGAGGCTAGAGCAATCAGTAGGGTGTACCAGCATGCATTGCAGGGTGGGCAGAACAGTGTAAACCAAAACAGAACCTAATATGACAGTTCTCTTTACACACACACACACACACACACACACGCACACACACACTTGGCCATGAGACACCTCCAGTGTTTTACAATGGAGAAATACTGCTGGAATATTCTTGACATCCAATCATTTGGATGAGTGGTCCCTGGTCACCCATTCAGACCTACAGTATGAAAGTCCTTCTGGTTTGACTTTGCCAAGAGCTAGACATTAATCACTAGTGATGGGGGAAATGCTCAACACATATACTCATAGCCACATATAGCTCAATGGAAGCTCTTTGATGGTGAGCTAATGGTTGCCGTTGGGTTAAAAAAGGTAAATAAATGACAGTGTATGTTATTTTCTCTCAAAACTGGGTTTTAGAGCCTTGAAATACACATGAAAGCATCTAGATGAAAGCTGATAAACATCAACTGTGATGTGAGGGCACTTCTTTTGATTTTACATAACTACTGTAACCTAAATGATATTATAAACTGGGTAGTTCGAGCCCTAAATGCTGATTGGCTGACAGCCGTGGTATATCAGACCGTATACCACGGGTATGACAAAACATTTATTTGTACTGCTCAGTTTATAATAGCAATAAGGCACCTCGGGGGTTTGTGGAATATGCCAATATACCATGGTTAAGGGCTGTATCCAGAACAGCCCTTAGCCGTGGTATATTGGCCACATACCACACCCCCTTGGGCCTTATTGCTTAAATGACTAATTATGTGATCATAAATAGGGATGCGACCAATAAATCAGTGGATTGACTAATCAATCAATGACACGCCTGACACAGCTCTGAGAAGCTACACCGAACACAAACACTCAGCCAGGCCGGTGCGTAGAAAGGAACAGCCGGCGACCTGCCACTGATAACCGACCCAGACATCACCCGTCCCCCCCGCGCTTCTCTCTCGCTCTCACATTCAACGAGAGACAGACATCAACACAGTTGTGCAGGGGGCTGGTGGGGGCATCCGCGGCCATGGAGGGAGCATCTCTGGAAATTGTGAAAGGTTTGTTCCCCTGGACTGTCGGCGTGCAGCAGTGAAAACTCATTTGAATCTGCTGGGGACTCGCAAGCTATTAAATGTATAATATGCAACATGTTCGTTGTTGTCACGGGGAAAGATCCGATGGATGCCTTCATTTGTGAAAAATGTATTGTACTTGATGCAACTAACGAAAGGATTATTACTCTTCATGAAGAAAAAAAAAATGTGACCAAGCGCCTTGAACTGAATAAGGATTCTATGAGAATATCAGCATCTTTAAATGCTTCCTATCAAAACGTCCAAGAGGATCATAATGGGACCTTCCTGGACTATGATCAATTTCCGCCACTGCACCCCTCTACTAGCTTGAACCAGAAAATGGCTGCTCACTGTTCGACTCCAGGTGAGCGTAAATGGATGCGGGTCAGAACCAGAAAGAAGGAGAATAATTGTTCTCGGCACGCCTACCTTCTTCCCCCGCGTCCGGATTTAAGACTTTCAAATCGCTTTGAGCCCCTGTACCAGCTGTCCTCTGTCAGGGGCTTGGATGTTCCCTCCATGGCTGTGGATGACCCTCCAGCTATCTCTCCCTGTCCGAGTCAATCAACTGCCTGGGCACAGCCTGGACCACGGCGGCCCCCCTCCACTGGGCCGTGCTCTCTGGATCAGAGCTCTGTCCCTTTGGTGGTTGTGGACTGCACGCAGCCGGCGTCAAAGCAGCCCTCTTCTCAGGTGAGTTCTGTGGCTCTGGCCACGCAATCTGCTTCGAGACACGGCAGAGGCCGGATCATTCCGGCGATTGTGATAGGGAGTTCGAGGGTGAGGCATATATCTCTACCTGGGGCAAAGATTTTGTGTTTTCCTGGGGCAAAAGTTCAGGATATCACAAGGTTGCTTCCCGAGGCTGTGAGTCAGTCACCGGGGGCTGATACTGTCATGGTTCATGTGGGATCAAATTACATTATGAAGGGCAGCTCAGAACAGCTGAATATGGATTTTAAATAACTGATTGGGTCTCTACTTGACACCAACAAAAGCCCCATAATATCTGGCCCTCTGCCCTCCCTAAATCGTGGCATTGAACGATTCAGCAGACTTTTAGCCCTCCATAACTGGCTACGAGACTATTGCAGCTCTGTGGGTGTAACATTTATTGACAATGTAAATAACCTAATTTATGTCCCTCTTACTGCCCGGAATGCCTCTGCTGATCCTACAGCTATTGTATGCAGTAATCATATGCCTATGAACCAGAGTACAGTGGCTTGCGAAAGTATTCACCCCCCTTGGCATTTTTCATATTTTGTTGCCTTACAACCTGGAATTAAAATGGATTTTTGGGGGGTTTGTATCATTTGATTTACACAACATGCCTACCACTTTGAAGATGCAAAATATTTTGGGGTGTGAAACAAACAAGAAATAAGACAAAAAAACAGAAAACTTGAGCCTGCATAACTATTCACCCCCCCAAAGTCAATACTTTGTAGAGCCACCTTTTGCAGTAATTACAGCTGCATGTCTCTTGGGGTATGTCTCTATAACCTTGGCACATCTAGCCACTGGGATTTTTGCCCATTCTTCAAGGCAAAACTGCTCCAGCTCCTTCAAGTTGGATGGGTTCCGCTGGTGTACAGCAATCTTTAAATCATACCACAGATTCTCAATTGGATTGAGGTCTGGGCTTTGACTAGGCCATTCCAAGACATTTAAATGTTTCCCCTTAAACCACTCGAGTGTTGCTTTAGCAGTATGCTTAGGGTCATTGTCCTGCTGGAAGGTGAACCTCCGTCCCAGTCTCAAATCTCTGGAAGACTTAAACAGGTTTCCCTCAAGAATTTTCCTGTATTTAGCGCCATCCATCATTCCTTCAATTCTGACCAGTTTCCCAGTCCCTGCCGATGAAAAACATCCCCACAGCATGATGCTGCCACCACCATGCTGCCACCACCACCACCACCGTGTTTGCTTATTTTTTTCTTTAAGCAATGGCTTTTTTCTGGCCACTCTTCCGTAAAGCCCAGCTCTTCTGAAGGTAATTGGTTGCACCAGATCTTATTTAGGAGCTTCATAGCAAAGGGGGTGAATACATATGCACGCACCACTTTTCCATATTTTATTTTTTTGAATTTTTGTAAACAAGTTATTTTTTTCATTTCAATTCAACAATTTGGACTATTTTGTGTATGTCCATTCAATTAAAAATCAATTTAAATGACAGGTTGTAATGCAACAAAATAGGAAAAACGCCAAGGGGGATGAATACTTTTGCAAGGCACTGTAATACTGTTCGCACTGAGGTGGTGTGCCCTAGTAGGAAGTCCACTGTGTGCAGCTCACCCTGCACTAATAAAAATAACCTGAGTATGTCTACCTCTGCTAAGCTTCCCAGTAAAGCAAGAAAAATAATCAAGCATCCCAGAAAAGTGTTAAAAATAGCCCACGTTAACATATGTAGTTTAAGAAACAAGGTTCATGAAATCAATAATTTGCTATTAACAGATGACATTCATATTCTGACAATCTCTGAAACTCACTTAGATAATACCTTTGATGATACAGTGGTAGCAAAACAAGGTTACAACATTTACAGAAAATACATAAATGCCAATGGGGGCGGTGTTACATTTTACATTGACATTTTAGTCATTTAGCAGACACTCTTATCCAGAGCGACTTACAGTTAGTGAGTGCATACATTATTTTTTTATTTTTCATACTGGCCCCCCGTGGGAATCGAACCACAACCCTGGCGTTGCAAACGCCATGCTCTACCAACTGAGCTACATCCCTGCCGGCCATTCCCTCCCCTACCCTGGACGACGCTGGGCCAATTGTGCGCTGCCCCATGGGTCTCCCGGTCACGGCCGGCTACGACAGAGCCTGGATTCGAACCAGGATCTTTAGTGGCACAGCTAGCACTGCGATGCAGTGCCTTAGACCACTGCGCCACTCGGGAGAGTTGCGGTCTATATTCGGAACTAAATTCCTGTAAAGCTTAGAGAGGATCTCATGTTAAATACTGTTGAAGTAATATGGCTACAGGTTCACCTGCCTCACTTAAAGCCCATTCTGGTGAAAAGCTGATATAGACCACCAAGTGCTAACAGTCAGTATCTGGATGACGTGTGAAATGCTTGATAATATATGTGATATCAATAGAGAGGTATACTTTCTGGGTGATTTTAAATATTGACTGGCTTTCATCAGGCTGCCCACTCAAGAGAAAGCTTCAAACTGTAACTAGTGCCTGCAACCTGGTTCAGGTTATCAATCAACCTAACAGGGTAGTTAAAAACAGTATAGGAATGAAATCATCAACATATGTTGATCATATCTTTACTAATGCTGCAGAAATTTGTTTGAAAGCAGTATCCAAATCCATCGGAAAAACAAAGTTCCAAAGGCTGGGCCTAATATTGTGTATAAGAGGTCATACAATAAGTTCTGTAGTGATTCCTATGTTGTTGATGTGAAACATATGTGTTGGTCTATGGTGTGTAATGACGAGCAAACAGACGCTGCACTTGACACATTTATGAAATTGCTTATCCCAGTTACTAATAAGCATGCACCCAATAAGAAAATGACTGTAAAAACTGTTAAATCCCTGTGGATTGATGAGGAATTTAAAAATTGTATGGTTGAGAGGGACGAGGCAAAATAGATGGTAAATAGTTCTGGCTGTACAACCGATTGGCAAACGTACTGCAAATTGAGAAATCATGTGACTAAACTGAATAAAAAGAAGAAGAAACTACACTATGAAACAAAGATAAATGACATAAAGAAAGCACCTTAAATAACATTTTAGGCAAAAAGGCAAACTGATATTGCCAACTACTTTAATGATTTTTTCATTGGCAAGATTAGCAAACTTAGGCATGACATGCCAACAACAAACGCTGACACTACACATCCAAGTATATCTGACCAAATTATGAAAGACAAGCATTGTAATTTTGAAATCCATAAAGTAAGTGTGGAAGAGATGAAAAAAGTATTATTGTCGATCAACAATGACAAGCCACCAGGGTCTGACAACTTGGATGGAAAATTACTGAGGATAATAGCGGACGATATTGCCACTCCTATTTGCCATATCTTCAATTTAAGCCTACTAGAAAGTGTGTGCCCTCAGGCCTAGAGGGAAGCAAATGAGCCCCCTTAACCGACTCAAATAGCCGACCAATCAGCCTGTTACCAACCCTTAGTAAACTTTTGGAAAAAATGGTGTTTGACCAGATAAAATGCTATTTCACAGTAAACAAATTGACAACAGACTTTCAGCACGCTTATAGGGAAGGACATTCAACAAGCACAGCACTTACACAAATGACTGATGATTGGCTGAGAGAAATGTATGATAATAAGATTGTGGGGGCTGTTTTGTTAGACTTCAGTGTGGCTTTTGACATTATCGATCATAGTCAAAGGAAATGTATACAGTATCTATTATAAATACAATATATACACTACCGTTCAAAAGTTTGGGGTCACCTAGAAATGTCCTTGTTTTCGAAAGAAAAGCAATTTTTTGGTCCATTAAAATAACATCAAATTGATCAGAAATACAGTGTAGACATTGTTAATGTTGTAAATGGCTATTGTAGCTGGAAACGGCTGATTTTTTATGGAATATCTACATAGGCGTACAGAGGCCCATTATCAGCAACCATCAGTCCTGTGTTCCAATGGCACGTTGTGTTTGCTAATCCAAGTTGATCATTTTAAAAGGCTAATTGATCATTAGAAAACCCTTTTGCAATTATGTTAGCGCAGCTGAAAACTGTTGTGCTGATTAAAGAAGCAATAAAACTGGCCTTCTTGAGACTAGTTGAGTATCTGGAGCATCAGCAATTGTGGGTTCGATTACAGGCTCAGAATGGCCAGAAACAAATAACTTTCTTCTGAAACGCGTCACTCTATTCTTGTTCTGAGAAATGAAGGCTATTCCATGCGAGAAATTGCAAAGAAACTGAAGATCTCGTACAACGCTGTGTACTACTCCCTTCACAGAACAGCGCAAACTGGCTCTAACCAGAATAGAAAGTGGAGTGGGAGGCCCCGTTGCACAACTGAGCAAGAGGACAAATACATTAGTGTCTAGTTTGAGAAACAGGCACCTCACAGGTCCTCAACTGGCTGCTTCATTAAACAGTACCCGCAAAACACAAGAGGCGACTCCGGGATGCTGACCTTCTAGGCAGAGTTGCAAAGAACAAGCCAAATCTCAGACTGCCCATCTTAATCTTTTCTTTTTACAAGAATAGACTGACGAGTTTCAGAAGAAAGTTATTTGTTTCTAGCCATTTTGAGCCTGTAATCGAACCCACAATTGCTGATGCTCCAGATACTCAACTAGTCTCAAGAAGGCCAGTTTTATTGCTTCTTTAATCAGCACAACAGTTTTCAGCTGTGCTAACATAATTGCAAAATGATTTTCTAATGATCAATTAGCCTTTTAAAATGATAAACTTGGATTAGCAAACACAACGTGCCATTGGAACACAGGACTGATGGTTGCTGATAATGGGCCTCTGTACACCTATGTAGATATTCCATTAAAAATCAGCTGTTTCCAGCTACAATAGCCATTTACAACATTAACAATGTCTACTCTGTATTTCTGATCAATTTGATGTTATTTTAATGGACATTTTTTTTTATTTTCTTTCAAAAACAAGGACATTTCTAGGTGACCCCAAACTTTTGAACGGTAGTGTATATATATTACTTTTTTTTTACTGCAACCGGCAACCACAGGAGGATTCAGGAGCCCACTCTCAATGAGTGTAGACAGCCTACTGCTGCCTGCTGCAACTCTGCTAATCATCAGATGGGGGGAGGAGAGGAGGTAGGGGCCCACGTGTGTAACTGGGGGGGCCCTGCCTTGATTGGGTAACTGATTAATAAAAAATATAAAAATATAAAAAACGGCATAATAAATAAATGTGACTGGTCAATTGTGTGAGTCAGGGGCGGGGCCAAAGCCCAAAGGGGGCCCAAGAGGCTCTTTTTTTATTTGTATTACGTTGTTGTTGTTTTTGTTTTATCCAACCACAGGAGCCCGCTCTCAATGTTCAAAATACACCAGAGAGCATAATTTAGTCACAGAGGATCAACAGTTTCCAAAAACATTACTGTGGATTACATTTTATCACAAGCTCATACAGGTAACTGCCAAAATTAAGTAAACACCAACATAGCGTCTTAAAAGGGTTTTTGGCCACCACAAGCTGCCAGAACAGCTTCAATGCGCCTTGGCATAGATTCTACAAGTGGACCTAAACCATGCCAGGAAAATGCATCCCACACTATAACATACTATTTGTAGCCCTCTTTTACTCAAGTGTTTCCTTTATTTTGGCAGTTACCGGTTACCTACCGTCTGGCAGCATCCTCCCCAAATATAGGCTACAGCTTGTTGCATTGTGGCCATATACATATAATCCATAGAAGGGTCTTGTAACCTCTTACCCTGGCAATTTTACTGTTAAACATGGGTCCACTAGCAATGGATGCCAGTCCTGACTTGAATGGGAACTGCCATCTATGGATTATATTTCTATGGTTGGTTGCGGCTGTCGGTTTGCCTTTTGCAGATTTCAAAATACAATCGCGGTAAAAATGCACAGTTTTGGAAAGCAAATGCCTACTGTGGAAAAGAGAAGTGTGTGTGTGTGTGGTTGTGTGTGTGTGTGTATGTGTGTGGTTTTGTGTGTGTGTGTGTGTGTGTGTGTATGTGTGTGGTTGTGTGTGTGTGTGTGTGTGGGTTTGTGGTTGTGTATGTGGTTGTGTGTGTGTGTGTGTGTGTGTGTGTGTGTGTGTACTATATAATGACAGATGGCTACGTTCCACTAGAGAGGTGTAGGCTACCTCCTGCATCCACTTGTGATAGCTGGCAGGTCAGGGGTACAATGACAAGCTGAGCGATGCTTTAAGTGTCACCTCACGCCTTCAACCCCACAGCAAGGCAAAAGTCTAGAGTTTCCTCTTAGACTGAATCACACACCTGGGTCCTGTTCAATAGGTACCGGGCAAAGAAAACGGACTGAAACAAGTCGGGACTACATGAACTTGTCCAATAAGAAATGCTCAATTTTGCTCAAAACGTTGTTAAAAATCTGTAATGAACACTACTATGTGCTTTGTGCTGAATGACCTCAATTCCATTTTTAAATGTGAATCTAAAAATCCTCAGCATAACGTCAAAATAGCAACTGTCTGTGCGGTCTGAATTTGGCTGTTATTCTGATATACCCATCCCCAGAAGTCATCCTGTAATCTCTGGCTTTCACACTGTAATCTGTCACTCCATTCTCATTCACTGACAGCAGAGCAGCCATGGTGATTACGTAAACGGCTGGTTTTAGTTTACAATACTTTTAGTTTACATCTGAACCATATTTCATTCCCTGATGGTACAAATAAGTATGTGTGTTTGTGTGTGTTTGTGTGGAAGGAGTGTATCCTTTCCTTTCCTCACTGTGCAAGGTCGTTAGAGAGCTCAGTATCAATCCAAAGGACGACAGGCACTCTAGGAAATTAGCTCTACAGCCAGCATGGCCCACAGTGAGAGTGCACTACCCTGAGTCGAGATCAGGCCCAAAGTATCTGGGATCAAAACAAGGATCAAAACAGGGACTGTTTCTGCAGAGTCCATCCCGGTGGAGAATTTCCACAACAGCTACAAATCAGCTGTAAGCTTTATGGCATTTGGCAAAGTAAAGGAGTTTACACGATAAATGTATTTATTAATATTTTTCCGAATTAAACCATTTTATTCCCTTATGATGTTACAGGAGCAGATCATTGATCTGCCTTAGTGGTTCCACTTGCCTTATTTCACTCTCAATAGAAACTCTTTCTTGCTCTCTGGCTTTTCATGCTAGCAGCCCTCTGGTGACATCACATCTTAGGCTTCTGAAGCCTTCCAGTTTCAAATCAGTCATCACACCTGTAACCTTTTTTTTAATTTATTTTTTACTTTTTACCCCTTTTTCTCCCCAATTGGTAGTTACAGTCTTGTCCCATCGCTGCAACTCCCGTACGGACTCGGGAGAGGCGAAGGTCGAGAGCCATGCATCCTGCGAAACACGACCCTGCCAAGCCGTACTGCTTCTTGACACACTGCTCGCTTACACAGCCGCACCAATGCGTCAGAGGAAACACTGTACAACTGGCGACCGAAGTCAGCGTGCATGCACCCGGCCCGCCACAAGGAGTTGCTAGAACGCAATGGGACAAGGACATCCCAGCCGGCCAAACACTCCCCTAACCAATTGTGCGCCGCCTCATGGGTCTCCCGGTCGCGGCCGGCTGCGACACAGCCTGGGATCGAACCCGGGTCTGTAGTGATGCCTCAAGCACTGTGATGCAATGCCTTAGACTGCTGCGCCACTTGGGAGGCCAAATCAGCTACTTGAGAAGACAGTGGACTTTTATGTTAGAACCAAGCAAACTCGCATACTCACACTTTTCTATAGACTTACCACAGTGTTAGCATTAATGTACAAACTTAGGCTACTAAAACACATCCAGTACTGTAACTGTTTAAGTACATATTGGTATTAGTGTGTCTACAAATGCTGCCCGCTTACTGTTTCCCAAGAGGCCATGGGGCTCGGACTGCCTCCTCCCTGTCCGTCTGTCCGGCTCCTTCTTCTTCTTGCTCGCCCTCAGGCTCCCGAATCGCTTCATGGGGCACGATGGGACACAAGTATAGTGTATAAACCCAAGTGGAACATATCCGACTAAATAGGAGTTATCGGATTCAATCAAGCCTGAACAAGACTCGATTCAAGCTTCAATGTTCCCCTTCTCACAGAATCCGCACTCCAAGATAATCTGATCCTAGCTCAGACCAGCCAGGTCAATCTTCTCCTTTAGGAGCTGTGCAAAACTGATCCAAGGACAGTACTGAGTAGTGACCGCCAAGCCACGTGGGTGGTCCCAGGGGTACTCTCCAATATAGACAGTGTGAAGAGCCTGGAGACGTGAGCCAGCCAGATAGTTCACGGTAGAAACAGCTGAAGGAAGAGCAAGAAAGTAGCCAGCCAGCCAGGCTGAAAGCTTCAATCCCCAGAGGAGAGCTGGCCTCTCATAAAAACTTTCAGTAGCGATTCCTCTTAAACACACTTTTCAAGACAGAGAGTTCTGTCCTCCTTTCCCCTGGAGCTCCCTCACTCTCTCTTTCTCTCTCTCTCTCTCTCTCTCTCTCTCTATCTTCTTCTACCTCTCTCGCTTTCTCATTCTACATCCCTCTCTTTGAATCTTTGTTATCTCTGATCCAATTAGGCGTCCAGCAGCAATAGAGTCCCTGCTGCCGTAAACTATCAAGTGTTGTCTGCAGTGTGTCGTCCCTTTAAAATAGGCAGCATCACAGAGAGGCTGTAAAAGGAAACTAAACCCGCTCCCTCTCTCACACACACACACACACAAATACACTATTTTTCTCTGACAGTGATTGGCTCTGAGCAAAGCCCCCCCCCCCCACCCCTATCGCTTCTGCTCTCCTGTTATTCTGGAACTCTCCATCTCTCTCTCAACTTTCCTGCGTAGTGCTTTTCTGGCATGTGCCTGTGTTGACAGGTTCCTAGCAGTATAACGTGGTGGTTTTATTACAGAACTTCCTCTGCTGATTAAGAGTTCTACTATCAGGAGAGGAAATAAGATGGCTGTTCACTGATATGTGCTATTTTTCACAGACACACACACAGTCACACACACTAATGCATGGATTATGCCGGTGCCCCACTAATGCACATCACTACCTGTAAGGTACAGACAGACCACAGATCAGTGTGAGAAAGGAAAGGTGTGCTGGGAACTACCTGGCTAGTCATACATAGCCAAAGGCCGGGTGGTCCCGAGGATTTTACCTTGAACAAGACCACCTGTGGAGATAATCTTGTTCACGGAGATCATCACTAATAGCACTTTTGTAAAAACCCAAAGCTTTGGAGACATTAAGCATGACATAGTACCTCATTTTCCATCCTCTGTTTAGTGTGTGTGTGAAAAGCAAAAGGTTGAGCATTCTGCATGGAAGAGCAGCACTCTGCCTCAGAACTACTGTTCTATTCTCAGCTTCAGCTTGACTTGGTTTGTATGTACAGATATGCTATCTTAATTTGACCCTGCTTCTCACTGCAGGTAAATAATCCTGCAGCAACAGGAAATGGGAATTATTATGTGGATTATAATTAATCTACATTTTTGTAGGGGTTGATACATTTTTCTTTAGGGCAAATCAAGTCTGAAATGTTTAAGTGGAAATTCCAAACTTTACAACGCCTACAGTCCCACTGTGATGCCGCCTACAGTCCCACTGTGATGCCGCCTACAGTCCCACTGTGATGCCGCCTACAGTCCCACTGTGATGCCGCCTACAGTCCCACTGTGATGCCGCCTACAGTCCCACTGTGATGCCGCCTACAGTCCCACTGTGATGCCGCCTACAGTCCCACTGTGATGCCGCCTACAGTCCCACTGTGATGCCGCCTACAGTCCCACTGTGATGCCGCCTACAGTCCCACTGTGATGCCGCCTACAGTCCCACTGTGATGCCGCCTACAGTCCCACTGTGATGCCGCCTACAGTCCCACTCTGATGCCGGCGCGTTTTGGACATCTAACCCCTTTTAAAGATTGTGGGTTTGTACCATTGGATTTGTATATCTCTTCTGCATCCATTGATACCAACCATTAGTATGTGTGATTAACGGGGGCTGAGCTAGAGCTGTGTTTGTGAGACGAGGGTGGATCCCGAAGGGGTCTGGGGCGGTTCTTCTCATAAAAAATGTCTGAATGGTTTGAGCTACAAACTATTATGACCCATCGTGTAATCTATTTTGCTCTATGATGCTCACAAGCCACACAAGAGAAGGTAAGGAGTTATTCTACATAGAAGATCATAGGAAATCCCAATACATAGTGTCTATAATACTGTAATAAGCTCACATAGCTGCTGTCACAATCTCCAAACGCCACACAGTTGTCATTGACTAGTTGGACATTAATTTGCCACTGAGCAAACAATTTAAGTATTTACAACATTATTATACATTTTAAAAATCTGGTTTTTGCTTGACGTACCTTGACGTTTGTCAATAAGTCATGAATGCAATTGTTAATGTCAAATTATTTTGTGTTCTACTTGTAGCCCTTGTAGACAATCGTCCTGAAAATCGTCCTGAAAATGGTAAAACACTTCATTGTGAGGCTAAATATAAGGGCTTGACATGCACAAGTGGTTAACCTGTACGAGTGTGAGATGGAAATTTACTTTTTGCATATCCCAACTCCCCCTGAGAGTGGGGTCATGGCCAGGGATCAGCCATTATTGACGGCAACCCTGGAGCAATTAGTGTTAAATGCCTTGCTCAACGTTTACGGAATTTAGTGGACACTCTTAACCAGAGCAACTTACAGTAGTGAGTTCATAAATAGTCATACTTTTTTCATTCTGGTCCCCTCGGGGAGTCGAACTTGCAACCTTTCAGTTACTGGCCCAACGCTCTAACCGCTAGGCTACCAACCCCCCTCTGTACTTTGACAGGTTAAACATTAAATATACTACAATTTGCATTTCCTGCTGCGCAGTGATCAAATTAAGATAGCAGATCTGTAGGGAGCAGTGTTTTGTGAGGGAGTGATATTTATAGACTGTTGAGTCTTTCTTTGGAAAGTCTATGCTTGACTGAACACTGGCAGGTGCAGGGGCACGTGCGGGAGGGAGAGCCAATTGTTTCCGTCGACGCAGCAGTCGGTCCGGAAAACTCGGCAGGGGAGGAGCGGCAACACAGAGCCGGTTGTATTGTACACACCATGGGCTAAGGAAGTCAGAGAATCAAGAGAATTATAAAGCAACAACAAAGCACCACTGTAATAACACTATAATTGCAGAAAGCTCTTTATGCCTCCCTGGGAGCCAAAGTTCTAATTAGATTTGGCGACAAAGAGATCAGGAATAATCCCCCCCAAAAATAGAATTATAGAGCAACAGGAGTACATGGTTCTTTGTTCCCATGGAGAATAGTTTGATAGGTTAATTAATATAATTAATATAGTCTACTCACTTATAATGCAGTTGTGTAATAGTACAAAACAAATAACAGTATACAGTGCATTCAGAAAGTATTCAGACCCCTTCCCTTTCCTACATTGTGTTACGTTACAGCCTTATTCTAAAATGGATTCAATTGTTTTTTCCCCTCATCAATCTACACACAATACCCCATAATGAGAAAGCAAAAACAGGTTTTTAGATTTTTTTGCAAATGTATTAAAAATAAAAAACAGAAATACCTTATTTACATAAGTATTCAGACCCTTTGCTATGAGACTCGAAATTGAGCTCAGGTGAATCCTGTTTCCATTGATCATCCTTGAGATGTTTCTACAACTTGATTGGAGTCCACCTGTGGTAAATTCTATTGATTGGACATGATTTGGAAAGGCACACACCTGTCTATATAATACAGTTGACAGTGCATGTCAGAGAAAAAACCAAGCCATGAGGTCGAAGGAATTGTCCGTAGAGCTCCGAGACAGGATTGTGTCAAGGCACAGATCTGGGGGAGGGTACCAAAACATTTCTGCAGCATTCTTAAATGGAAGAAGTTTAGAACCACCAAGAATCTTCCTAAAGCTGGCCGCCCGGCCAAACTCAGCAATCGGGGGAGAAGGGCCTTCATCGGGGAGGTGACCAAGAACCCGATGATCACTCTGACAGAGCTCCAGAGTTCCTCTGTGGAGATGGGAGAACCTTCCAGAAGGACAACCATCTCTGCAGCACTCCACCAATCAGGCCTTTATGGTAGAGTGGCCAGACGGAAGCCACTCCTCAGTAAAAGGCACATGACAGCCCGCTTGGAGTTTGCCAAAAGGCACCTAAAGGACTGTCAGACGCATGAGAAACAAGATTCTCTGGTCTGACGAAACCAAGATTGAACTCTTTGGCCTGAATGCCAAGCGTCATGTCTGGAGGAAACCTGGCACCATCCCTTTGGGCTCCCGAATGGCGCAGCGGTCTAAGGCACTGCATCTCAGTGCTTGAGGCGTCATTACAGACCCCCTGGTTCGATTCCAGGCTGTATCACAACCGGCCATGATTGGGAGTCCCATAGGGCGGCGCACAATTGGCCCAGCGTCGTCCGGGTTTGGCCAGTGTAAGCCGTCATTGTAAATACGAATTTGTTCTTAACTGACTTGCCTAGTTAAATAAAGGTTCAATAAAATAAATAAATAAAATGGTGTTGGCAGCATCATGCTGTGGGGATGTTTTTCAGCAGCAGGGACTGGGAGACTAGTCAGGATCGAGGGAAAGATGAACAATGCAAAGTACAGAAAGATCCTTGATGAAAACCTGCTCCAGAGCGCTCAATCAATCAATCAATCAATTTTATTTTATATAGCCCTTCTTACATCAGCTAATATCTCGAAGTGCTGTACAGAAACCCAGCCTAAAACCCCAAACAGCTAGTAATGCAGGTGTAGAAGCACGGTGGCTAGGAAAAACTCCCTAGAAAGGCAAAACCTAGGAAGAAACCTAGAGAGGAACCAGGCTATGAGGGGTGGCCAGTCCTCTTCTGGCTGTGCCGGGTGGAGATTATAACAGAACCATGCCAAGATGTTCAAAAATGTTCATAAGTGACAAGCATGGTCAAATAATAATCAGGAATAAATCTCAGTTGGCTTTTCATAGCCGATCATTAGAGTTTAAAACAGCAGGTCTGGGACAGGTAGGGGTTCCATAACCGCAGGCAGAACAGTTTAAACTGGAATAGCAGCAAGGCCAGGCGGACTGGGGATAGCAAGGAGTCACCACGGCCGGTAGTCCCGACGTATGGTCCTAGGGCTCAGGTCTCTCAGTTGGCTTTTCATAGCCGATCATTTAGAGTTGAAAACAGCAGGTCTGGGACAGGTAGGGGTTTCGTAGCCGCAGGCAGAACAGTTGAAACTGGAATAGCAGCAAGGCCAGGCGGACTGGGGGCAGCAGGGTGTCATCATGCCCGGTAGTCCTGACGTATGGTCCTAGGGCTCAGGTTCTCAGAGAGAAAGAGAGAACGAGAGAATTAGAGAGAGCATACTTAAATTCACACAGGACACTGGATAAGACAGGAGAAGTACTCCAGGTATAACCAACTAACCCCAGCCCCCCGACACATAAACTACTGCAGCATAAATACTGGAGGCTGAGACAGGAGCGGTCCGGAGACACTGTGGCCCCATCCGAAGAAACCCCCGGACAGGGCCAAACAGGAAGGATATAACCCCACCCACTCCGCCAAAGCACAGCCCCCGCACCACTAGAGGGATATCCCCAACCACCAACTTACAATCCTGAGACAAGGCCGAGTATAGCCCACAGAGGTCTCCACCACAGCACAAACCAAGGGGGGGGGGGGCGCCAACCCAGACAGGAAGATCACGTCAGTAACTCAACCCACTCAAGTGACGCACCCCTCCCAGGGACGGCATGAAAGAGCACCAGCAGGCCAGTGACTCAGCCCCTGCAACAGGGTTAGAGGCAGAGAACCCCAGTGGAGAGGGGAACCGGCCTGGCAGAGACAGCAAGGGCTGTTCGTTGCTCCAGCCTTTCCGTTCACCTTCACACTCCTGGGCCAGACTACACTCAATCATATGACCTACTGAAGAGATAAGTCTTCAGTAAAGACTTAAAGGTTGAGACCGAGTCTGCGTCTCTCACATGGGTAGGCAGACTGTTCCATAAAAATGGAGATCTATAGGAGAAAGCCCTGCCTCCCGCTGTTTGCTTAGAAATTCTAGGGACAATTAGGAGGCCTGCGTCTTGTGACCGTAGCGTACGTATTGGTATGTACGGCAGGACCAACTCGGAAAGATAGGTAGGAGCAAGCCCATGTAACGCTTTATAGGTTAACAGTAAAACCTTGAAATCAGCCCTTGCCTTAACAGGAAGCCAGTGTAGGGAAGCTAGCACTGGAGTAATATGATCAAATTTCTTGGTTCTAGTCAGGATTCTAGCAGCCGTATTTAGCACTAACTGAAGTTTATTTAGTGCTTTATCCGGGTAGCCGGAAAATAGAGCATTGCAGTAGTCTAATCTAGAAGTAACAAATGCATGGATTAATTTTTCTGCATCATTTTTGGACAGAAAATTTCTGATTTTTGCAATGTTACGTAGATGGAAAAAAGCTGTCCTTGAAACAGTCTTGATATGTTCGTCAAAAGAGAGATCAGGGTCAAGAGTAACGCCTAGGTCCTTCACAGTTTTATTTGAGACGACTTTACAACCATCAAGATGAATTGTCAGATTTAACAGAAGATCTCTTTGTTTCTTGGGACCTAGAACAAGCATCTCTGTTTTGTCCGAGTTTAAAAGTAAAAGGTTTTCAGCCATCCACTTCCTTATGTCTGAAACACAGGCTTCTAGCGAGGGCAATTTTGGGGCTTCACCATGCTTCATTGAAATGTACAGCTGTGTGTCATCCGCATAGCAGTGAAAGTTAACATTATGTTTTCGAATAACATCCCCAAGAGGTAAAATATATAGTGAAAACAATAGTGGTCCTAAAACAGAACCTTGAGGAACACCGAAATGTACAGTTGATTTGTCGGAGGACAGACCATTCACAGAGACAAACTGATATCTTTCCGACAGGTAGGATCTAAACCAGGCCAGAACTTGTCCGTGTAGACCAATTTGGGTTTCCAGTCTCTCCAAAAGAATGTGGTGATCGATGGTGTCAAAGGCAGCACTAAGGTCTAGTAGCACGAGGACAGATGCAGAGCCTCGGTCTGACGCCATTAAAAGGTCATTTACCACCTTCACAAGTGCAGTCTCAGTGCTATGATGGGGTCTAAAACCAGACTGAAGCATTTCGTATACATTGTTTGTCTTCAGAAAGGCAGTGAGTTGCTGCGCAACAGCTTTTTCTAAAATTTTTGAGAGGAATGGAAGATTCGATATTGGCCGATAGTTTTTTATATTTTCCGGGTCAAGGTTTGGCTTTTTCAAGAGAGGCTTTATCACTGCCACTTTTAGTGAGTTTGGTACACATCCGGTGGATAGAGAGCTGTTTATTATGTTCAACATAGGAGGGCCAAGCACAGGAAGCAGCTCCTTCAGCAGTTTAGTAGGAATAGGATCCAGTATGCAGCTTGAAGGTTTAGAGGCCATGATTATTTTCATCATTGTGTCAAGAGATATAGTACTAAAACACTTAAGTGTCTCTCCCGATTCCAGGCCCTCGCAGAGCTGTGCAGATCCAGGACAGCTAAGCCCTGGAGGAATACGCAGATTCAAAGAGGAGTCCGTAATTTGCTTTCTAATGGTCATGATCTTTTCCTCAAAGAAGTTCATGAATTTATCACTGCTGAAGTGAAAACCATCCTCTCTTGGGGAATGCTGCTTTTTAGTTAGCTTTGCAACAGTATCAAAAAGAAATTTTGGATTGTTCTTATTTTCCTCGATTAATTTGGAAAAGTAGGATGATCGAGCAGCAGTGAGGGCTCTTCGGTACTGCACGGTACTGTCTTTCCAAGCTAGTCGGAAGACTTCCAGTTTGGTGTGGCGCCATTTCCGTTCCAATTTCCTGGAAGCTTGCTTCAAAGCTCGGGTATTTTCTGTATACCAGGGAGCTAGTTTCTTATGACAAATGTTTTTCGTTTTTAGGGGTGCAACTGCATCTAGGGTATTGTGCAAGGTTAAATTTAGTTCCTCAGTTAAGTGGTTAACTGATTTTTGTCCTCTGACGTCCTTGGGTAGGCAGAAGGGGTCTGGAAGGGCATCAATGAATTTTTGTGTTGTCTGAGAATTTATAGCACGACTTTTGATGCTCCTTGGTTGGGGTCTGAGCAGATTATTTGTTGCGATTGCAAACGTAATAAAATGGTGGTCCGATAGTCCATGATTTTGTGGAAAAACATTAAGATCTACAACATTTATTCCATGGGACAAAACTAGGTCCAGAGTATGACTGTGGCAGTGAGTAGGTCCAGAGACATGTTGGACAAAACCCACTGAGTCGATAATGGCTCCGAAGGACTTTTGGAGTGGGTCTGTGGACTTCTCCATGTGAATATTAAAATCACCAAAAATTAGAATATGATCTGCTATGACTACAAGGTCTGATAGGAATTCAGGAAACTCAGAGAGGAACGCTGTATATGGCCCAGGAGGCCTGTAAACAGTAGCTATAAAAAGTGATTGAGTAGGCTGCATAGATTTCATGACTAGAAGCTCGAAAGATGAAAACGTCATTTTTTTTTTTGTAAATTGAAATTTGCTATCGTAAATGTTAGCAACACCTCCGCCTTTGCGGGATGCACGGGGAATATGGTCACTAGTGTAACCAGGAGGTGAGGCCTCATTTAACACAGCAAATTCATCAGGCTTAAGCCATGTTTCAGTCAGGCCAATCACATCAAGATTATGATCAGTGATTAGTTCATTGACTATGACTGCCTTTGAAGTGAGGGATCTAACATTAAGTAACCCTATTTTGAGATGTGAGGTATCACGATCTCTTTCAATAATGGCAGGAATGGAGGAGGTCTTTATCCTAATAAGATTGCTAGGGTGGACACCACCATGTTTAGTTTTGCCCAACCTAGGTCGAGGCACAGACACAGTCTCAATGGGTATGGCTGAGCTGACTACACTGACTATGCTATTGGCAGACTCCACTAAGCTGGCAGGTTGGCTAACAGCCTGCTGCCTGGCCTGCACCCTATTTCACTGTGGGGCTAAAGGAGTTAGAGCCCTATCTATGTTGGTAGATAAGAGGAGAGCACCCCTCCAGCTAGGATGGAGTCCGTCACTCCTCAGCAGGTCAGGCTTGATCCTGTTTGTGGGTGAGTCCCAGAAAGAGGGCCAATTTTCCACAAATGTTATCTTTTGGGAGGGGCAGAAAACAGTTTTCAACCAGCGATTAAGTGCTGAGACTCTGCTGTAGAGCTCGTCACTTCCCCTAACTGGGAGGGGGCCAGAGACAATTACTCGATGCCGACACATCTTTCTAGCTGATTTACACGCTGAAGCTATGTTGCACTTGGTGACCTCTGACTGTTTCATCCTAACATCGTTGGTGCCGACGTGGATAACAATATCTCTATACTCTCTACACTCGCCAGTTTTAGCTTTAGCCAGCACCATCTTTAGATTAGCCTTAACGTCGGTAGCCCTGCCCCCTGGTAAACAGTGTATGATCGCTGGGTGATTCGTTTTAAGTCTAATACTGCGGGTAATGGAGTCGCCAATGACTAGGGTTTTCAATTTGTCAGAGCTAATGGTGGGAGCCTTCGGCGTCTCAGACCCCGTAACGGGAGGAGTAGAGACTAGAGAAGACTCAGACTCAGACTCCGACTCGCTACATAATGGGGAAAACCGGTTGAAGGTTTCTGTCGGCTGAATGAGCGACACCGGTTGAGCATTCCAACAGTATTTCCCTCCAGAAGCCATGAGAAAGTTGTCCGGCTGCAGGGACTGTGCGGGGGGAGTTATACTAACGTTACTGTCTGTACTTACTGGTGGCACAGACGCTGTTTCTTCCTTTCCTACACTGATAATACTCTTGCCTAACGATTGCGTCTGAAGCTGGGCTTGTAGCACAGCTATTCTCGCCGTAAGGCGAGAATTCTCCTGTATATTATGAGTACAGCGACTGCAATTAAAAGACATCATGTTAATGTTACTACTTAGCTTCGGCTGTTGAAGATGTTGATGAGCCATGTCCAGATAAAGCGTCCGGAGTGAAAAAGTTGAATAAGGGAAAAAAAGTTGCGATGGAAAAACGGAAAATAACGTAAAGTTGGCAGCTAAAACGCACAGGAAAATGACTCTTCTGTCTCGGGATAAACGTCCGGGGTGAAAAAGTTTAACGAAAAAAGATGAGTGAGGACAAAACTAAAAAGTTGGTAAATTTGTTGAACACAGAGATTGATTAAACGTTTATTAAAAGTAAAACGTGAATAGTTTGGCAGGTAGCCAAGTAGCAACAAACAGCAGAGCAGCACAGGACCTAAGACTGGGGCAAAGGTTCACCTTCAAACAGGACAACGACCCTAAGCACATAGCCAAGACAAAGCAGGAGTGGCTTCGGGACAAGTCTCTGAATGTCCTTGAAAGGCCCAGCCAGAGCCCGGAGTTGAACTCGATCAAACATCTCTGGAGAGACCTGTAAATAGCTGTGCAGGTGTGCCAAGCTTGTAACGTCATACCCAAGAATACTCGAGGCTGTAATCGCTGCCAAAGGTATTTCAACAAAGTACTGAGTAAAGGGTCTGAATACTTATGTAAATGTGATATTTCATCAAAAATGTCTAAAAACCTGTTTTTGCTTTGTCATTTTGTAATCAAAAATCTAATCAAACACTTCATGAGAACCCATGAGCTCATGTTGTGCAACATTTCTATAGGCTATGAAATTGCGTCAGAAAACAGAGTGTTGGCCTCTATTAAAAAGAGGAGGATCCCATCAGCTTTCTATAGGCTAGACCTACTATATTTATTTCTCAACTTTCCGAATATTAAGCACATTGCTTCTCTTTACAACAGGAGTATAGCCTACCTGGCTTGTCATGAAAATGAACCACGGGAAAAGCGCCTCCATTTGTTATTTAAGTGCATAGATGACATGTATTTTTTCCCCCTGCCCCTGTTTCGAGACAGGTGCATGATCTAAATCAAAACAAATTTCACACTTACAGTATATTATTTAGTATATGTAAAGACAAGATTAAATCAAGAATAGTCTGATGGGTGACAGTATTAGCCTATCACTTGTGAATGATGTATTATCACTTGTGAACGATGTCCAGCGTGTGCAGTAAGGCAAGAAACAGCGCGTCTTTTTTCTGCGACTTTTTCTAATCATAGTCACACACCTCATGTAGCCTAGCCCATAGGCCTATATGTTTTGATAAGGCTTGTATCACAACTAAAGTGGCCAAATAACTTCCGCTTTACAACGGGTGTAGAGCCTAACTGCATACATAAGCAGCGTGTGAGTTTCAAAAATGCATAAAAATTTTAATGCACCTTTATCATAACAGCATTACATGCATAATCACATTTGCGGTCACTTTTGAGAATGGTGTTTTCCAGCTAATTGATTGCATTTTGGAACATTCGTGCTTATAGCCTACTGCCGTGTGCGTATTGCTGCACCTATAATGTGAAGAAATAGCCTAATAGTTTATCAACATTTTAAGCTAAACGTTCTGATCTGTTGCTTCAGCCTCATTGCTTAAAAAACATTGTTTGATGCTAATGGTTGTATTAATTTGGGATCTATCGCATCCACAACTGTCCCAGACTGTGTTTGGAATATGTATTTCTCCCACAGAATAGAATAGGTAAACTTTTGTACTATGGGGGATAGTAGATTGACATAGGCTAGTGCTTTTGCTGTTCGTTAGGCCTACTCATCTTGTTGGCTGACGAAAAGTAAATGTGGACAGTTCTTCCAATATCTTCAATATGCGCTTCGGAATTGGATAAGGACGTGCGCAGTTGCGTCCCCGATGTGTCTGTCTTCACTTGTAGCCTGTGAGAAAGACCCGATCACGTGACAGGCATTGGCTAATGAGAATTTAGCTATCTGAGAGAGCCATGTGAGTGAGAGGTGCTTCAGAGCATGCAGCCGAGAGAAGGGAATTATAATTATTATATTCAGCCCAAGGGCACAACGGCCACTGGCCACAAAAGGCATGGATTTCTTTAGGGGACATTACGACCATACAAAGGGGATGCCGCCAGGAAATTCAAGGAATTATCAAGTGCTTGTCAAATTGTGAATGAGAGACTGATGAAGTGTGTACAGCCTGCGCAAAAAAACAAAGCAGAGCTCATGCCTTTCATGCAACTTGTTTCAAATCAGCCTTAGAATGTATTAAAAATCAAAACATATAGCCCAACGTTTGCATCACGACTAAAGTTACATAAATAACTCTAAATTAAGCATATAGGAGTACCTGTTTCTTTGTTAACCGCTCAACACAGAATAGCCGCATGTGCGAACTCCCTGTCACGCCCTGACTCAGAGGACGCTTATATGTTGAGTCAGGGTGTGTATATTCCTTGTTGGTATTTTCTATGTTGTATTTTCTATGTTTAGATCTAGTATGTCTAGATCTATGTTGGCCGGTGTGGTTCCCAATCAGAGGCAGCTGTCGCTCGTTGTCTCTGATTGGGGACCATACTTAGGCAGCCTATTGGCACTAGTGGGTTGTGGGATCTTGTTCCGTGTGAGGTATGTTGTTTGTGTACCTTGGACTTCACGTTTCGTTTCTTGTTTTGTCGTTGTGTTTAATAGTCTAATAAACATGTATGCATATCACGCTGCGCCTTGGTCCGTCCCATCCTTCAACGAACGTGACACTCCCTCAAATCATTTGGAGAAAATATCCTTTATATTTTATTCAGCTATGTTCAATTGTATTCTTCATACTATAAAATAATGCCACGGAATTCTAAGCAAATCTTGTCTGCTAAATGACCTAGTGTAGCCAACAGCCATATGGCATAGCCAGATCAGGGCCTAACATAAGGACAACTCAGAGTATGCTATTCTGTTCTTCTAAAATAGACTACATTTTCTTCATATCATGTTTCTTTAGAACTGTCTAAAATAAATAATGGATTTATTGTGAAGGTGTAGGCTATATTACATGGATTTATTATACTTTTTTAAATGTAGATGTTCTAACGGTCTGCATCAGTGGCTTGTAGGCTATGCATGGAAGCCAGGAGATGCTACATGTGTTTATGTTAATTAACAGTCAATTACCATGAGACCGGCAGTTATTTGCTTGACAATCACCGGCTGACAAAATTTCATGACCGCCACAGCCCTATACCTACATTATATTTTCATTCAGCTCAAAGAACACTGAATAGTCATTTCGCCTGATACCATCATCAAAGCATCATACAAAGTCAAGCCACTTCGATTGTTCAATTATTCAAAATATACATTAACATCTCCCTGGGATCATAAGGCCATTGATGCCCATTGTCACCCCAAAACTGCAACAGAGACAAAGTAAAATGGCTTGACTCTTCTTCAAAAGGCAGTGTTTGTCTGGCTTATATAATCAGAATGAAATAGGCTCTGATGGATCCCCTCTCATATCCATCATGTCCCTGTCTCTCCCCTGTTATTTCCTGTTTAGGGGGCACTAATGTGCTGGTTAATCTTTCAAACAACCTCATTTAAGTCAGAAAAAAAAGTGTTTTCCTGTGAACGGGGTTAAACTAATCCCTCCAAAAATCCTGTCCTGAGTCCTGACTTTTTGGAACTGAAATGCAATTAGGAGTACAGGACAAAGAGAGAGGGGAAATAGGGTGAGAGGGTGCAAATGAGAAAGAGCAAACAAAATAGAGAGGTTGTGAGAGAGAGAGAGAGAGAGAGAGAGAGAGAGAGAGAGAGAGGGGGGCAGAGAGAGCGATAGCAAACGAGATAGAAAGAGAGATTGTGAGAAATGTCCTTGACTTTGCCTGACCGCTTGGACATTTAGCTCAGAATGCTTTCAAGTACTGTTGTTACACATTCACCAGATAAAAGCACCGCGTCTGAGTTGTCTATCGCAGTTTCAGTTTGGTAACATTGTTGTTATTCTGTTCTTGTCATGTGAAGATTGTAGAGGGTATATGGACCACTCCTTTGTTTATGTGTGTGTGTTTGTGTGTTTTTATTAGAGCCCAACCGATATATCAGTTCACCAATATTATTGGCCGATATTGGCCTTTTACCGCTATATTGGTATCACCCGATAATTACACCGATAACCGATATTCAATAAATAGGATGAAAAAAGGGAATCTCTTATCTGAACACTTGCGGACATTCTCTTGATGTGTCATTCATTTCACAATGTAAGAAATCAACATTTGAAGCATATTTCTTGGACATATGCTGTTTTGGATGGCAATTTATGAGAATACAGTGTGGAAAAGGACTTAATTTTTGTTTGAACACACTCCAGAACAGCCTATACTAATAACTCTCCTGTTGACACTCCCTTAATAAAACCTCTTAAAACACACAAGAATTCACAGAGGGGGAGCCATGTGTGGAAATGACTGACCCGTCTGTCAAAGCTGCCTCTTACCCTGCATGGTTTGAAGTGAGAACCTGGTGAACTTGCATGCTAATGCAGAGTATAGAATTAAACTAAGAACACAATGTCTATATGAGGTCTGTACCAAACCTGGGTTCAAGGACTGTAGCAGACCTGGGTTCAAGGACTGTACAAGACCTGGGTTGTTTTCTTTCTAAAACTCTAGCTGCACTTGATTTAACCTGTCCAGATCTGCAACCGAGGAAGACCCTTTTCTCCATCACTACATGTCGACTTCACAACAACAGAGTTTAACTATGAATGTGCTATAAGCAAAATGCAAAATGTTAACAAAGTCCCTGTGCTGAGCCTTCCCCCTATAGGAAGATTAGCCAATCTCCACTGAGCAGAAATGCCTGTCAAAACCTCTCTCCACGGCAACCAAGACTAAGTTATCCTTATAAGGCAAATAACTTGATATCTGTATTAAGGGAGAACGGCCGGTAGTCTAACCACTGTTAATAGATAGAGCCCCCCCCACTGTCTCAACAATAGACAGAATGTAACATAGATCTTCCCTGATAAGGTCTTCCTGTGCTGTGGAATGTTGTTAAATTTTGGTTGGCTGCCTGAACTGGATAGTGACATTGTGCAGATGTTATCAAGATGTTATCAGGACAATACGAACACCCCACAGAACAGTATCTATGTGCAGAGAGCTGATATAATGAGTTAATGACAAAGGATATGATAGTGAGGAACAATACATCATTACTACTTCAAGATTACTCATTTATACATGGAGAGAAATCCCTCATAATACCAAATAATAACATTGTGATGTCACTCCACACATACTTAGCAGGGGAAATGAGTCATTAAGGGAAGACATGGCTGCTGATAATGCATGTTTCCATGGCTTCAAACGACTCGCTCTCTTTGTTTCTCTCTCCCCCTCTCCATCTCTCTCCTCTGCATCTCTTTCCATCTTTCTCTCTGCATCACTCCCTCTCCTGTCTCTCTACCTCTGTCGACATCTATCTCTTAATCTCTTCCCTGCTTCAATATATCACATTATCTCCCTCACTTTCTCTCTCTCTCTCTCTCGCTCTCCCTGTCCCTCTCTCTCTCGCCCTCCCTGTACCTCTCTCTCTCGCTCTCCCTGTCCCTCTCTCTCTCGCCCTCCCTGTACCTCTCTCTCTCGCTCTCCCTGTCCCTCTCTCTCTCTCGCTCTCCCTGTCCCTCTCTCTCTCGCTCTCCCTGTCCCTCTCTCTCTCGCCCTCCCTGTACCTCTCTCTCTCGCTCTCCCTGTCCCTCTCTCTCTTGCCCTCCCTGTACCTCTCTCGCTCTTGCCCTCCCTGTCCCTCTCTCTCTCGCTCTCCCTGTCCCTCTCTCTCTTTCTTTCTCTCGCTCTCCCTCTCGTGACACATTCTCCCCCTCCCTTCCATAAATAATCAGTCAGTCTGCACCAGGCTGACAATAAGGGTAGGTTTTCCACAATTCCATAACTAGAGCTCAGTATTACAGTATCACACATCCACTTGCTACCACAGTGCTACCACACATCTACTTTCTGGTTCATGGACAGGCCACCAACACTTCTTACACAACCATAAAGAACAAAACCAAATGACTAGACACACCAAGAGCATAAACACATGTTGTTACGTATGTGTGAAAGCATGTCACTCAGCTCAGCAGCCCACAATTCATATGAAATCTGAAAGATTGAGTGGTGTTATAGTCTCAAATTATATAATTATATATTATATACTCAAATAGTTAATAGTGACTTGCACCCATACTCACAATCCCAACATAATTACACATTCACGACTAAACATTGTCCTCCCTCTGTTCTCTAAAGCACGTCTCGCAGTGTGGCTGAGAACGGCCACTTCTCACAACATACAAGCATTTCTATGAGGCTTTTGTCTTTCTGCTTTCAGTTTTCCCTCCACTAAAAACCGTTTTTGCAAACAAAATTCTCCAGACCTCCAAGGCAGGCGTAACAATGACGTGATTTTGGAGGTATGGCAAGGCGAGACTACTCTACCTCTAACATGATCTATACTAACCTCTACCTCTAACATGATCTATACTAACCTCTACCTCTAACATGATCTATACTAACCTCTACCTCTAACATGATCTATACTAACCTCTACCTGCAACATGATCTATACTAACCTCTCTACCTGCAACATGATCTATACTAACCTCTCTACCTCTAACATGATCTATACTAACCTCTACCTCTAAGATGATCTACTCTAACCTCTACCTCTAACATGATCTACACTAACCTCTACCTCTAACATTATCTACTCTAACCTCTACCTCTAACATTATCTACTCTAACCTCTACCTCTAACATTATCTACTCTAACCTCTACCTCTAACATGATCTACACTAACCTCTCTACCTGTAACATGATCTATACTAACCTCTACCTCTAACATTATCTATACTAACCTCTACCTCTAACATGATATATACTAACCTCTACCTCTAACATGATCTATACTAACCTCTACCTGTAACATGATCTATACTAACCTCTACCTCTAACATGATCTATACTAACCTCTACCTGCAACATGATCTATACTAACCTCTCTACCTGCAACATGATCTATACTAACCTCTCTACCTGCAACATGATCTATACTAACCTCTCTACCTCTAACATGATCTATACTAACCTCTCTACCTCTAACATGATCTATACTAACCTCTACCTCTAACATGATCTACACTAACCTCTACCTCTAACATGATCTATACTAACCTCTACCTGTAACATGATCTACACTAACCTCTACCTCTAACATTATCTACTCTAACCTCTACCTCTAACATGATCTATACTAACCTCTACCTCTAACATGATCTATACTAACCTCTCTACCTGTAACATGATCTATACTAACCTCTACCTCTAACATGATCTATACTAACCTCTACCTCTAACAGGAGCTACACTAACCTCTTTTACTCTAACATGATCTATACTAACCTCTCTACCTCTAACATGATCTATACTAACCTCTACCTCTAACATGATCTATACTAACCTCTCTACCTCTAACATGATCTATACTAACCTCTACCTCTAACATGATCTATACTAACCTCTACCTGTAACATGATCTATACTAACCTCTACCTCTAACATGATCTACACTAACCTCTACCTGTAACATGATCTATACTAACCTCTACCTCTAACATGATCTATACTAACCTCTACCTCTAACATGATCTATACTAACCTCTACCTGTAACATGATCTATACTAACCTCTACCTCTAACATGATCTACACTAACCTCTACCTGTAACATGATCTATACTAACCTCTACCTCTAACATGATCTATACTAACCTCTACCTGCAACATGATCTATACTAACCTCTACCTGTAACATGATCTATACTAACCTCTCTACCTCTAACATGATCTATACTAACCTCTACCTCTATTATGATCATACTAACCTCTACCTCTAACATGATCTATACTAACCTCTACCTCTAACATGATCTATACTAACCTCTCTACCTGTAACATGATCTATACTAACCTCTCTACCTCTAACATGATCTATACTAACCTCTACCTCTAACATGATCTATACTAACCTCTCTACCTCTAACATGATCTATACTAACCTCTACCTCTAACATGATCTATACTAACCTCTACCTGTAACATGATCTATACTAACCTCTACCTCTAACATGATCTACACTAACCTCTACCTGTAACATGATCTATACTAACCTCTACCTCTAACATGATCTATACTAACCTCTACCTCTAACATGATCTATACTAACCTCTACCTGTAACATGATCTATACTAACCTCTACCTCTAACATGATCTACACTAACCTCTACCTGTAACATGATCTATACTAACCTCTACCTCTAACATGATCTATACTAACCTCTCTACCTCTAACATGATCTATACTAACCTCTACCTGTAACATGATCAACACTAACCTCTACCTCTAACATGATCTATACTAACCTCTCTACCTCTAACATGATCTATACTAACCTCTACCTGTAACATGATCTATACTAACCTCTCTACCTCTAACATGATCTATACTAACCTCTACCTGTAACATGATCTATACTAACCTCTCTACCTCTAACATGATCTACACCTGCTCCCATACCTTCCTTCTCTAACTTACATTCTCCAATCTAGCCCTTTTCAACAAAACATTGGTTGCCACATAGCCTGCATTACTCAGCTTGAAACGTTGTAACCTTAAACCACATGGGTGCATGGATCAGTGTACAGAATCTTATTTTTGCTGAACATACAGTGATCTCCTTAATTATTGGGACAGTGAAGCATGTTTTTCTTCTTTTGGCTCTATACTCTAAAAGTTAAGATTTGAAATCAAACAATGTGCAGACTGTCTGCTTTAATTTGAGGGTATTTTCATCCATGAAATTGCAGCACTTTTTGTACATAGTCCACCCATTTTAGGGAACCAAAAGTATTGGGACAAATTCACTTATATGTGTGTTAAAGTAGTAAAAAGTGAAGTATTTGGTCCCATATTCTGTCATTGCATGCTATGAATATGGGACCAAATACTTCACTTTTTCCTACTTTAATACACATATAAGTGAATTTGTCCCAATACTTATGGTCCCCTAAAATGGGGGGACTATATACAAAAAGTGCTGTAATTTCTAAACGGTTCACGCGATATGGATGAAAATGCCCTAAAATTTAAGTTGACAGTCTGCGCTTTAACCTCACAGTCATTGTTTGATTTCAAATCCAAACTTTTGGAGTATAGAGCCAAAAAAATGTTTTACCTTTATTTAACCAGGTAAGCCAGTTGTGAACAAGTTCTCATTTACAACTGCGACCTGGCCAAGATAAAGCAAAGCAGTGCGATAAAAACAACAACAACACAGAGTTACACATGGGATAAACAAAAACATACAGTCAATAACACAATAGAAAATCTATATACAGTGTGTGCAAATGTAGTAAGTTACGGAGGGCACTGTATAATGTCATCTTGAGATGACCGGTATATAATTTTTCCCCCCACATATGCTACCTACTTCACTTTGCTCAAACATTATTCCATTATTGTATACTGTGCTGACATGGCCAGTAGATGGCACAATGTGTCTGGACTGAAAGCACGGTGACAGGACAGACCCATGGTTTTGTGACAGCGTCTCCCTGCGGCCTCCTCCAACACTCTCACCAGTGTGAGATCTCCTAGGGATTACAGTATCGCCAGTACACAGTTGTTCAAAAGGTAGACTCAGGAACATGACATCATCAAACAGAGTAGGGTGACTTCCTTCTCACAGAAATCAACAACAATATTCAAATCTGCCAAGACTGCTATGATTGGCACTTCCGAATGTACAGTACATGCATGGTAGATAAAAACCTTTCTGCACTTCCTTACCAGGTGCAATCTACATTCAGGCTATGTGTACAGTCCCGTGACAATATACTGTATATAACCTAGCAGGCAAAATTTGGCACATGACTTCTTGATGTCATTGCATCCAGTTTTGCCAGGGGGAAAAATGATCCCTACACAGATCAAGGGCATGATACTGTCACTGCAGAAGCCCCTTGTTATCTTTTAAAAATTCCAGCCGATCCAGGACTCTAATCAGACTTCAGAATAGCCTAGATACAGTGGGGAGAACAAGTATTTGATACACTGCCGATTTTGCAGGTTTTCCTACTTACAAAGCATGTAGAGGTCTATAATTTTTATCATAGGTACACTTCAACTGTGAGAGACGGAATCTAAAACAAAAATCCAGAATATCACATTGTATGATTTTTAAGTAATTCATTTGCATTTTATTGCATGACATAAGTATTTGATCACCTACCAACCAGTAAGAATTCCGGCTCTCACAGACCTGTTAGTTTTTCTTTAAGAAGCCCCCCTGTTCTCCACTCATTACCTGTATTAACTGCACCTGTTTGAACTTGTTACCTGTATAAAAGACACCTGTCCACACACTCAATCAAACAGACTCCAACCTCTCCACAATAGCCAAGACCAGAGAGCTGTGTAAGGACATCAGGGATAAAATTGTAGACCTGCACAAGGCTGGGATGGGCTACAGGACAATAGGCAAGCAGCTTGGTGAGAAGGCAACAACTGTTGGCGCAATTATTAGAAAATGGAAGAAGTTCAAGATGACGGTCAATCATCCTCGGTCTGGGGCTCCATGCAAGATCTCACCTTGTGGGGCATCAATGATCATGAGGAAGGTGAGGGATCAGCCCAGAACTACACGGCAGGACCTGGTCAATGACCTGAAGAGAGCTGGGACCACAGTCTCAAAGAAAACCATTAGTAACACACTACGCCGTCATAGATTAAAATCCTGCAGCGCACGCAAGGTCCCCCTGCTCAAGCCAGCGCATGTCCAGGCCCATCTGAGGTTTGCCCATGACCATCTGGATGATCCAGAGGAGGAATGGGAGAAGGTCATGTGGTCTGATGAGACAAAAATAGAGCTTTTTGGTCTAAACTCCACTCGCCGTGTTTGGAGGAAGGAGAAGGATGAGTACAACCCCAAGAACACCATCCCAACTGTGAAGCATGGAGGTGGAAACATCATTCTTTGGGGATGCTTTTCTGCAAAGAGGACAGGACGACTGCACTGTATTGAGGGGAGGATGGATGGGGCCATGTATCGCGAGATCTTGGCCAACAACCTCCTTCCCTCAGTAAGAGCATTGAAGATGGGTCATGGCTGGGTCTTCCAGCATGACAATGACCCATAACACACAGTCAGGGCAACTAAGGAGTTGCTCCGTAAGAAGCATCTCAAGGTCCTGGAGTGACCTAGCCAGTCTCCAGACCTGAACCCAATAGAAAATCTTTGGAGGGAGCTGAAAGTCCGTATTGCCCAGCGACAGCCCCGAAACCTGAAGTATCTGGAGAAGGTCTGTATGGAGGAGTGGGCCAAAATCCCTGCTGCAGTGTGTGCAAACCTGGTCAAGACCTACAGGAAACGTATGATCTCTGTAATTGCAAACAAAGGTTTCCGTACCAAATATTAAGTTCTGCTTTTCTGATGTATCAAATACTTATGTCATGCAATAAAATGCAAATTAATTACTTACAAATCATACAATGTGATTTTCTGGATTTTTGTTTTAGATTCCGTCTCTCACAGTTGAAGTGTACCTATGATAAAAATTACAGACCTCTACATGCTTTGTAAGTAGGAAAACCTGCAAAATCGGCAGTGTATCAAATACTTGTTCTCCCCACTGTATATACGGACCACTCCTTTGTGTGTGTGTGTGTGTGCGTGTGTGTGTGTGTGTGTAAGAGAGACAGAGTGAGAGAGCGAGAGGGAGCTTCGCAAGTGTTCAACCTGGCTTTATGCAAGATATATTTTATTAATAATTAGTGTGCTTGTTGAAAGCACTCTACTGTAATCAGACATACTTTGTATTATTAGTGTGCTTGTTGAAAGCACTCTACTGTAATCATACATACTTTTTATTATTAGTGTGCTTGTTGAAAGCACACTACTGTAATCAGACATACTTTTTATTATTAGTGTGCTTGTTGAAAGCACTCTACTGTAATCAGACATACTTTGTATTATTAGTGTGCTTGTTGAAAGCACTCCACTGTAATCAGACATACTTTGTATTATTAGTGTGCTTGTTGAAAGCACTCTACTGTAATCAGACATACTTTGTATTATTAGTGTGCTTGTTGAAAGCACTCTACTGTAATCAGACATACTTTTTATTATTAGTGTGCTTGTTGAAAGCACTCTACTGTAATCAGACACTTTTTATTAATAGTGTGCTTGTTGAAAGCACTCTACTGTAATCAGACATACTTTTTATTATTAGTGTGCTTGTTGAAAGCACTCTACTGTAATCAGACATACTTTGTATTATTAGTGTGCTTGTTGAAAGCACTATACTGTAATCAGACATACTTTTTATTATTAGTGTGCTTGCTCAAAACAAGAACACTAATGTTACTGGTGCACTTGCTTCAGCAATAGCACTTCTGTCATCAGACCCCCTTCTATGTGGGAGTAAAAATATAGTACTTTATCCTAACATTACAATGCTATTCTACCACTATTCTAACTTTATTTTATGAAATCTTATATAGGCTACACATATTTTTAGGTGTTTGTTTTGCAAAGTTCAATGTACGTGTTTGATTGTAACCTCCGGATTTGACCTCTTCAATAAAAGCTTGTACTGACTGAACCTCGTGTGTTGTATGGTTGTTGTATATGTGAGCCTTGTTGTAGAAGTTTATCAGCATGCAAATGGTTTTTGTTTTTACTTTTGCAAATCAGTTTCTGGACAATTAATAAACTTATTTTTGTAGTGATGGGACATACACAGGAGTGCTGGTGAGAGTTTAGGATGTATTGGTCAGACCAAGGAGGTAGAACAGACAGAGTGGCCTCCCGAGTAGCGCAGTGGTCTAAGGCTGTGCCACTAGAGATCCTGGTTCGAGTCCAGGCTCTGTCGCAGCCGGCCGCGACCGGGAGACCCATGGGCAGCGCACAATTGGCCCAGCGTCGTCCAGGTTAGGGGAGGGTTTGGAAGGCAGGGATGTTCTTGTCCCATCGCACACTAGCGACTCCTGTGGCGGGCCGGGTGCAGTGCACGCTGACACGGTCGCCAGGTGTACGGTGTTTCCTCCGACACATTAGTGCGGCTGGCTTCCGGGTTAAGTGGGCATTGTGTCAAGAAGCAGTGCAGCTCGGTTGGGTTGTGTTTCGGAGGACACACGGCTCTCGACCTTCGCCTCTCCTGAGTCCGTATGGGAGTTGCAGCGATGGGACAAGACTGTAACTACCAATTGGATACCACGAAAATGGGGTAAATATCACCCAAAAAAATTAAATAATGAACAGACAGAGTGAGTGCTTCCCTAACCAATGCGAGACCTAATGCAAATTCACATTGTTCCGGCAGAAGCACACCTTTTTATGACTTAGAGCTTATTTTTTCTCACCTGACAAAGATCCTTCTGGATCGAAATGTTACCACCCTCAATAACGGTGGTAACTGGGAGCAGACAGTGACAGTGTCCAGGCCTTTCTGTTCTTTCCTTTTCCTAAGTGGCCATTGCTTTACCCTTATGGAAACACCAACATTGTACTTCTGTTGTACACACTCCTTCTGCTCTATCCCATTGGTCAGACTTCAGACACTGCCACTACAATCTTACAAGGATGATATTGATATTGAATATTGCATTGTTGCAGAGGAGCTTGCAAGTAGGCAATTCACTGTATGGTTTACACATGCTGTATCCTGTACACGTGACAAATAAACTTTGATTTGATTTGAAAAGACTGCTTATAACAGGTACTACTTATTGTCTTGCCTTAACTAGCTTAAGTATAAGGCTTATATATCATGTCTGACCACATATCAAATATGAAAAAACCTGTCTATGAATTTGTGAAATATCACTCCAGGAGCAAATTGTTGTCCTGTATATTCACAGATGTTAACAACAGAGAAGGAATGAATACCTCAATACACAACACTCTCCTCTGCTCTCCTCCAACCAAACACTCTTTATCCATCACTGGATATTATATACATTGCTGTCTAAAGCATCAACCTCATCCTGGGTCTCCCCACCAATGTCTACGTCCTGTAGCTGATAGTGACGGGAGCGGAAGTAATGATGGCCTCAGAGTTCATCTTCAACATGACGTTGTCTGAGATCCTGTACTGCATGTTTACTGCCTTCAACATAATCAACCTTTACATACAACCAGACTTTATCTCAAAAGCTTCATTTCATAAGCAACCTTAACATAGAACCTGACTCTGTCTCAAAAGCTTCATATTTTTTCTGTTCCAGTGCTGTATCTGTATGGAGCGCTACCTAGCAGTGGTCCACCATGTAACCTTCCTGAAATACAAACCCCTGAGATACAGGGTGGGGTGTTCTGTTGTGTTGTCTGGCAGCTGTATGTTACAGCATTTACAACAATGTTTTCTACTTCGTAACTGGCCAGGCCCTGATCTATTATTGCTGACGTCATTATGCTGCCTATAAGTTCTCTAGCCTTGAAACATCCTGGGCCGGGGGAAGGGGAGAGGGAGGGGACAAATATCATGAAGATGAGGCCAGAGCATTTTTATTATCCTAGTGTAAACTCAACTCCTGGTAGTGATACTACATTTAAATAGTTACATTAACTACAGTACATGGATTTGCATTCTGTCACGACTTCCTCCGAGGCTGCCTCCTCTCCTTGTTCGGGCAGGCTTCGGTGTTCGTCGTCACCGGCCTTCTAGCCACTGCCGCTCCTCATCTCATCATTCAATTTGTTTTGTCTTGTTTATTACACACACCTGGCTCATATCCCCTCATCAGTACCTGTATAAGTGTTCCCTCTGCCCCCTTGTCTTTGTGTGTGATTGTTTATTGTGAGGATAGTGAAGCTCGGTGGAGCTCCTTGTATTTTGTATCGTCGGGTTATTTTCCCTGTGTGCATTGTTGGTTCCAGTGCGCCTGTTTTGCGCACTGGACTATTTTGACGCTTTACTGCGTAACTCTGTATTCCGGAATAAATCATGTTATTCTGTGATTTACCCTCCTGCGCCTGACTCCTTCAAATCACCCATCACACATTCAGTTCTCTCCATTTGTTTCTGCATGCATGTTTGTGCCCCTCCTTTACCTCCACAGGGTTGGTAAGCTGCCTTGTATCGGAGGTCTCTAAGACAAAAAGTCAAACATTTTCACCCCATTAGTGCAAATGTAGGAAATGTCATTATTTTATGTGCCATATCTACCATATTCATTCATTGTAATGTATTTTACCATTTGTTTCTCAATTCAAGAAATTGCAAAGTGCTACACATATTTCCAGATGTTTGTTTTGTAAAGTTCAATGTACGTGTTTGATTGTAACCTCTGGATTTGACCTCTTCAATAAAAGCATCTACTGAACCTTGTGTTGCATTGTTGTTGTATATGTGAGCCTTGTTATAGAAGTTTGTCAGCATGCAAATGGTTTCTGCTCATGTTCTTACTCTTGCAAATCAGTTTCTGGACAATTAACAAACTGGTTTTTGTAGTGAAGAGACATGTGCTGGTGAGAATTTAGCATGTCAAGATTCAACTTCAGACACTACCACTACAACCTTACAGAAGAAAAGACCGCTCCGATAATACAGGTTAGAAATCTCTACATTTCATCATTTTAAAAGTTTAAATGTTTGGATTGTTGTAGAGACTAGACGTTTCAATTATATTAATGTTTAGCATGCCGTTGTGTTACATTTTGTTGGCTTTTTTTATTTGACAGCCTTACTTTTTAACTGTACTTTACACGGAAGCACCAACTCTTATTTGTTTTGTAAATTATGATATTTGATATTTGGTTAAATCCATTAAATTACATATTTCAACAGATAATCTCTGACTTTGAGGAGTTGTACACAAGAAAAGTTTTCTTCCTGACAAGATTTAAAATACCATAATACTTCATATGAAATGCATTACAACAACCCTCAGTTCCAACCTATTGCAGAATCGAATCGCAATACATATAGAATTGTGATGCATACAGAATGGCAATATGCAGAGCCATATTTAGATACATCTAAATACATGGCTCTGGTAATATGCATCTAATCGTTACCTGTCAATACCCAGCCCTAATAACTGCCTTACTAACAATAGTAGAAGAGTTATTCAATTATCTAACACAAACTTAAGAATAAGGTCAATTTCTAATGTGTGGCTGTAAATCAAATAAGAAAAACCTGTTGATGAATAGAAAAAATATCACTCCAAGAGGAAGTTTGTCCTTAATACTCAATATTCACATATCTCATTCTCAACAACTGTGAAGAGATTAACACCTGAAATAAATGTATTTTATGACTTAATTTTTTGTACCCAGCACCTGCAAGTCACTGGATGGGCGTATACTACTTCTTGAAAAGAGATGAACACCTCCATAGACAGCAACACTACCTCCTCCTTCACCAAATTTGCTCTCAATCCATCCATTGAAATCATATACACTGCTGCCTACGCCATCAACCTTTTCCTGGGTCTCCCCACCAACGTCTATGTCCTGTGGCTGATGGTGACCGGAGCGGGAGGGTTGTTGGCTTCAGATTTCTTCGCTCTCAGCCTCGGCGTGTCTGAGATCCTCTTCTGCCTGTCCTGCCTGTTGACTATAATCTACAAATACTTCCAAATGAACGGTGCTGTAGTGAGCGTTGGTAATTTCTGCGTAGGATTCATCAGCACTGGCCGTCCTCTTTTCCAGTGTTGTGTCTGTGTTGAGCGTTACCTGGCGGTGGTCCACCCCGTAACCTTCCTGAAGTACAAACCCCTGAGATACAGGGTGGGTTGTTCAGGGCTGGTCTGGCTGATGGTGCTTGGGTCCTGCTTTGTGTATATGCTTGATGAATCCCCACTTGTAATCAATTACTTAATTTTGGGTTTTTCTTTGGTTGTGTTTTCTGTGAAGCTCTTCTGCGGCCTGGCTGTTCTCAGGGCACTGAAACGCCCTGGACCGGGGGAAGGGGACAGGGAGAGAGAAGTGACAAACAACATGAAGATGAGGGCCTTTAGGATCATTTTAATTATCATGGTGGCAATGCTGATTCATTATTTTACTATGATAGTAGCTATTCTACTTCACAATTTCTTAGAAGCCAGTAAGCCTGGTTTGGCATTCTCCATTTGTTTCTCCAACACTGTTGTCTCTGGGTTTGTGCATCCCCTCCTCTACCTCCACAGGGCTGGGAAACTGCCTTGTATCAGGGGTCCCTGAAGAGATCTCCCTTAAAGAAGCTACATGTACCATTTCTACATGTAAATAGTGCTAAATGTCAATTAGATAAGAGCGTCTGCTAAATGACTACAAAATTACAAAATGAATATATCTCCAGCAGTAAAGTAATTAAAAGTGAATATATCTCCAGCAGTAAAGTAATTAAAAATGAATATATCTCCAGCAGTAAAGTAATTAAAAATGAATATATCTCCAGCAGTAAAGTAATTAAAAATGAATATATCTCCAGCAGTAAAGTAATTAAAAATGAATATATCTCCAGCAGTAAAGTAATAAAAAATGAATATATCTCCAGCAGTAAAGTAATTAAAAATGAATATATCTCCAGCAGTAAAGTAATTAAAAATGAATATATCTCCAGCAGTAAAGTAATTAAAAATGAATATATCTCCAGCAGTAAAGTAATTAAAAATAAATATATCTCCAGCAGTAAAGTAATTAAAAATGAATATATCTCCAGCAGTAAAGTAATTAAAAATGAATATATCTCCAGCAGTAAAGTAATTAAAAATGAATATATCTCCAGCAGTAAAGTAATTAAAAATGAATATATCTCCAGCAGTAAAGTAATTAAAAATGAATATATCTCCAGCAGTAAAGTAATTAAAAATGAATATATCTCCAGCAGTAAAGTAATTAAAAATGAATATATCTCCAGCAGTAAAGTAATTAAAAATGGATATATCTCCAGCAGTAAAGTAATGCAATTCCACGAGAGAAACATAAATATATAAACACCACCCCGGCAACGGGTGTTTTTTAGATTATGATCAAGTACGAAAGTAGTGCTAAGCTATTTTAGGCATTTGTAAGCCGTGTTTGGATTTCCTTGTGTTAAAAAAATTAATGTAATTATTAATTAAATAATTGTGCATGTAGCTTCTTTAATTACTAGGTAGATTACAAAATACCTACATTTATTATTCTGAATAAACAGAATGAATTGTAATTCTTTAAGATGAGCTAACTTCATTTGTGTACTGCATTTCTATCTTGTGAGTTGATGAATTGTAAACATATTGTGTGGTAATTTGAATAAAAAATGCATATTATTTAATGGTTCATTAATAACTAGCTATCATCAATTTTAATAACGGAATTGTAAATGTCTTGTATTCAACCTGTCTTTTATAATTTTTTTATTCAATTGTTGAAACTTGTTGTATGCTGGCCTTGAAAAGGTATTTATTTTGAGTGTAACCGGATTGCTTGATATTCAATACATTATTTTACAGAACTTCGATAGTTTCGGTCATCATAGATAGTTTAAAATATTTACAATCATATATATTCTTCATCTTGACAACATAGACCCCTTCAATAAAAGCTTCAATAAAAACTTCTGCTGAAAGTCATGTGTTTATTTGTTGTATAATACACTGAACAAAAATGAACGTATCATGCAACAATTTCAAAGATTTTACTGAGTTGCAGTTCATATAAGGAAATCAGTAAACTGAAGTATATTCATTAGGCCCTAATCTATGGATTTCACATGACTGGGAATACAGATATGCATCACCAACGAACTATCATGATCCAAACACACCAAGACATTTGTGAAGAGGGCACGACAACACCTTTTCCTCCTCAGGAGACTGAAAAGATTTGGCATGGGTCCCCAGATCCTCAAAAAGTTCTAAAGCTGCACCATCGAGAGCATCCTGACCGGTTGCATCACCACCTGGTATGACAACTGCTCGGCACCTGACCGCAAGGCACTACAGAAGGTAGTGCGTACAGCCCAGTACATCACTGGGGCCAAGCTTCCTGACATCCAGGACCTACAGTGGGTATAGAAAGTCACCACCCCCTTTCAAAATGTTCACCTTCTGTTGCCTTACAGCCTGAAATGAAAACACATCAAATCAGACTTTTTCCGGCTATTTACACACAGTAATCCACAATATCCAAGTGAAAAAAAGTGAACACCCCTGAGTTAATACTTGGTGGAACCACCTTTTGCTTGAATTACAGCCATGAGTCTCTTCGAATATGTCTCTACTAACTTTGCACACCTAGACTGTGCAATATTTGCCCGTTCTTCCTTGCAGAATTGTTCAAACTCAGTCAAATTGCATGGTGAACGCTCATGGACTGCACTCTTCAAGTCATTCCACAGATTCTCAATGGGATTTAGGTTGGGGCTCTGACTAGGCCACTCAAGGACATTCACCTTCTTGTACGGTTGCTTTGGCAGTGTGCTTTGGGTCAAACGTGAACCATCTTCCCAGAACCATCTTCCCATTTTCAACTTCCTGGCAGAGGGCTGCAGGTTCTCCTCAAGAATCTGTCAGTATTTTGCACTGTCCATTTTCCCTTCTATCCTGTGAAGTGCTCCAGTCCCTGCTGAAGAGAAACACCCCCACAACAGGATGCTGCCACCGCCGTGCTTTACTGTAGGCATGGTGTTATTTGGATGGAAAGATGTATTAGGGTTTTTGCCAGACATTCCGTTTTGCGTTCAGGCCAAAAAGTTTAATTTTGGTCTCATCTGACCACAGCACCTTTTGCCACTTGGCCTCGGAATCTACAATGTGCTTTTTGGCAAAGCTCAAACAAGACTTGATGTTGCCTTTTTTGAGGAGTGTTTTTTTTTCTTGCCACTCTCTCATAGAGGCCAGATTTGTGGAGCGCTTGTGATATTGTGGTAACATGCACACATTGACCAGTCTTTGCCATAAAGGCCTGGAGCTCCTTCAAAGTCGCCATTGGCTTCTTGGTAGCCTCTCTGATCAGTCTCCTCCTTGCCTGGTCATCCAGTTTGGAGGGACAGCCTGATCTATGCAGGGTCTGGGTGGTGCCACAAGGCTTCCACTTCTTAATAATGGTCTTAACTGTGCTCCGAGGGATAGACAAAGCCTTTGAAATGTTTTTATATCCATCCCCTGACTTGTGCCTTTCCACAACTTTATCTCGTAGATCTTTTGAAAGTACTTTTCCGCACATAGTGGATTATTTGCTTTGAATTGTGCTACTAAGCACTGGAGTCCTCTATGAACAACTGCTTTTATTCTGAACTAATCAATCAAAGATTTTTGATCTGGAAGGTGATTGGATATACCTCAGCAAGTTTGCAATTGCAATTCTAAGGGGGGGTGTTCACTTATCCAAATAGGGTAAGATTTTTTTTTATTTTTTTTTTCACTTACTTTGCGTAAATAATAAGAAGTCTGATTTTATGTGTTTTCATTTCAGGCTGTAAGGCAACAAATGGTGAACATTTTGAAAGGGGGTGGTGACTTTCTATACCCACTGTATATACTAGACGATGTCAGAGGAAGGCCCAAAAAATTGTCAAAAACTCCAGTCACGGCAAGCGGTACCGGAGCTCCAAGTCTATTACCAAAAGGCTCCTTAACAGCTTATACCCCCAAGCCATAAGACTGCTGAACAATTCATCAAATAGCCTTCTGGACTATTTACATTGACCCCCCCTCCCCCCGCTTTGTTTTTACACTGCTGCTACTCGCTGTTTATTATCTATGCATAGTCACTTTACAAATTACCTCGACTAACCTGTACCCCCGCACATTGACTCGGTACCGGTACCCCCTGTATATAGCCTCGTTATTTTTATGTAATTTTCTTGTGTTACTTTTTTTATTTTTATTTTTTTATTTACTTTAACTCTATTTCTTGAACTGCATTGTTGGTTAAGGGCTTGTAAGTAAGCATTTCACGGTAAGGTCTACACCTGTTGTATTTGGCACATGTGACAAATCAAATTTGATTTGATTTGGTCACAGATACCTTAAAAAAAAGTAGGGAGGTGGATCAGAACACCAGTCAGTATCTGGTGTGACCACGCAGCACAACACATCTCCTTCACATAGAGTTGATCAGGCTGTTGATTGTGGCCTGTAGAATATTTTCCCACTGGAAGGCTGTCGTACACGTCGATCCAGAGCATCCCAAACATGCTTAATGGGTGGTGACATGTCTGGTGAGTATGCAGGCCATGGAAGAACTGGGACATTTTCAGCTTCCAGGAATTGTGTACAGATTCTTGCGACATGGGGCCGTGCATTATCATGTTGAAACATGAGGTGATGGCGGCGGATGAATGGCACGATAATGGGCCTCAGGATCTCGTCATGGTGTCTCTGTGCATTCAAACTGCCATTGATAAAATGCAATTGTGTTTGTTGTCAGTAGCTTATACCTGCCACACCGCCACCATGGGGCACTCTGTTCACAACGTTGACATCAGCAAACTGCTTTGGGTGTTAAAAGATAACTTATAACATGCATTACTTATTGCCTTGTTTGATTTATATACACAATTGAGGGGTAAGTTCTACATAACTACCTTACTAACAGTACTAGTATGGCAATTACAAGGGTTATTTAACTAACCCTAATTCGTCTTGAGAACATAAACCATTTTACTGATCATTTAACTTGACCTTTCAATGAATGGCTTTATCATTCTTTTTCCTCAATAAATGATCCTTTATGTATATTTTTTAACACCCAACTTTGAACCTAAATCCAATGCCATGGTGAAATGTGTCCAGTGGGTCGGGGAGTTTAGTGTTCCTGCCTGGAGCTTCACAAGTTGACTGTGACTGTTGTGGCAATTACAAAATATAGCCTGTCAAGATGTTCCATGTTACAGATTCAAGTTTACCACCAACTCATATAGTGACTGACCTGGACGACAAGTGGCATTCATTTTTATCAAATCTGTACAGTAAAGACAATTCATGACCATGATGATACCATTTGGTTTTCAAATACTATTATTCATTTAATATTATAGTTTTATGGGCTTTTAGTTCTGTTAGTTAGTAATACAGGCTAGGAGGTTCTCTGAAGTATTTCCTATCTGCCAATTGTACAACTGACTTAAAATCCAAGGATCATTATGAAGATATACGTCTTAAATTATAGAATGTTAGACAGCCTCATAATGCATTATATCAGTTGTCTCTAAGCAAAGTTTTGCTATATAAATAGGTAATTTATCTATGTCTGTCATACTTGTTGTCGAAGTCTGGTTTCACATGAGCAACTAAATGTGCTTTTTTGGAGTTATGGTTCAGAAATATAATGTAGCTCAACTTAGCTGTGGGGTGTGTTTATAAAGGGTAATTGTTAAACACACTTTAAACTCAGCAGGAGGACAGAGCATTCCACCTATGCAGGTTTTTAACATTTCTTTGAGATTCATATTTCTTCAAGATGTAGATTTTGTTCATAACTTACTGTAGAAACATTTTGTTTAATTCTGACTTTAAAATAAGTATAATGACAAATGTATTTTGTGTTTTACTTCTTAACACTAGAACCGCTAAAGCATTCTGACTGCTCATTAATTTTTTTATTTTATTACTCTGCTATTTTTTAAGTTACGCCCCTCCATCCTTGACTTTTCCTAAATAAGTCCACACTGCCATTGTTAGAATCTTAAACAAACAGAACTGGAGTTATAGCCAGTTTTAGGAGGTCATTTTTTGAATGGTTTTCCCCCTTGTCCCTCCTTCTCCCGACGGTGGAAGGTGCCGTGCCCAGTTGATAATTGCCTCGAAACTGAACCTAAACTATACCGAAACTAATTTCACACGTATTACAACAGATTAAATAAATGAATTAAAGTATGATGGGGGAGAATGGGTGAGTTGATGAGCGGGGGGAAGTGAACGATGCATAATTATGTAATCACCGATTGTAAATGAAGAACAGGGTGGGCCATTCTATTGTATTGGTATATTCTAATTACAATCTGAAAATGGTATAAACACTATCAGTCCACCAAATCCAAGCAGTCTTATCAGTCTACTCTCGCCTACTGTGAGTACACAGTGAGAGTGTGCATAATTTACATTGGCAACAAGGCCAAGACAAATGGATGCACATACTGCATTAGTGCTGCAAGATCTGAAAACGACTCAGATGGTGGGGAAGAACTGAATCATGACATCTCTTCTGATTATTCTTCTGATTCTAAGCCTCAGCGTGAACCTACAACTCCGAGACCTAAGCGCAAAAAAAGCCAGAACAATGTGTATTGAGCGGGTGCCTGTGCAACCACCAAATGAAATGTGAGACAGGAGAAAGGAAGGGACCGCACCGTTTGGATAGAACAAGCCGGTGACAATGCTAATGGCCGATTATCAGCACAAAATGGTGGCAAATACAAGTCGACATTGACTCTTATTTGCATTTGATTGCGTACTTATGGTGTTCTTGTTAGTCCAAGAAAAGAGTAAACATACATACCCAAAGGTTAATGTAGGTGAAGGGTTGCAAGAAATTGTAGAACAAAAGAGGAACTGGCTGAATCTACAGAGGGTCTACAGAAGGTCAAAGCCACATTTGTCGTTGCAAATAAATCACTAGGGAGACTTTAAATCAGTGTGCTAATGCAGGTACTTCTCCTTCTCTATTGAGCTACAAATTATTGTTATCAAGCAATGGAGAAGATGAATAGCATGAATCCATGATTGGATGAGTGAAATGACAGGGTGAGTGTCAAATCAAATCAAAGTTTTTTGGTTGCGTACACAGATTTGCAGATGTTATCTCAGTTGCAGTGAAATGCTTGTGTTTCTAGATCCAACAGTGCAGCAATACAAATAAAAACAATACACACATACAATAATCCATAAAGAATTTGATAAAACATTTAGAAATATCAGAACATGCAATGTCAGAGACCGGAATATAAATATATTTAAGCAATAAGGCCTGAGGGGGTGTGGTATATGGCCAATATACCACGGCTAAGGGTTGTTCTTACGCCAAATGCAACGTGGAGTGCCTGGATACAGCCCTTAGCCGTGGTATATTGGCCATATACCACTAACCCCCGATGTGCCTTATTGCCAACACAGTAAGGCAAGGAACAACACATCTAAATTCAAAACATTAGAATGATTTAGCTAACTAGCTAACTGTTACATACCATATGTATCCGTTCACTGGTGGGCAGCTTTGTCGCGCCCCTCTTTCCTCAACTTTTTAATTAGGCCGACAGACACATCGTTGCTCGTTGTGAATTTGGTGTCCTTCTGTATACTCCAAACTGAGAGAGGGGGGTCGTTGATATGTCGGTTCAAACCAGCTCTGAGTCCAGCGTAGCTGCTAATCCCATATTCTTCGCCATTCATGTTTCTCACTGAACCATAACGGCCCGTAGAATGAAGTTCAGCTCCGTTTTTGTTATATTCCCAAATTCACAATGTATCCCTTTTTCTGCATACCAATCAGTGAAGCAGGTAAGTAACCACTTTGTTTGTTTCACGATGTTCTTTTCTTTTCGGTTTCTCTCAAGTGAATCTAAGCACTTCTATTCTACATCGGCATGTTGAACTATTGTTGATGTAGCCATTTTATTGAGGTGAAAAGGCACAATGATATCAAGGTGAAAAGGCTAAACGTCATAGTCATGGTATACAGTCTCACATACACATGGCTAAATGCTGTTTTAGCCAATCAGCATCCAGTATCCAAATTACCCGGTTTATAAATACATATAATGTATATACATATACAGTATATACATATAATGGTGTGTATAGACATTATGAACAGTATAGGAATAGAAAGTGTGAACAGCTGTAGTTACATAGGATGGGCCATGACTAGAATACAGTATCTAGCCTTCGGAAAGTATTCAGACCCCTTGACTTTTTCCACATTTTGATACGTTACAGCCTTATTCTAAAAATGTTTTTTCATCAATCTACACACAATAACCCATAATGACAAAGCAAAACAAGGTTTTTAGATTTTTAAATTTTTTTTTATAAAAAGATCACATTTCCATAAGTATTCAGACCCTTTACTCAGTACTTTGTTGAAGCACCTTTGGCAGCGATTACAGCATCGAGTCTTCTTGGGTATGACGCTACAAGCTTGGCACACCTGTATTTGGGGAGTTTCTTCCATTCTTCTCTGCAGATCCTCTCAAGCTCTGTCAGGTTGGATGGGGAGTGTTGCTGCACAGCTATTTTCAGGTCTCTCCAGAGATGTTAAATCGAGCTCAAGTCTGGCCTCTGGCTGGGCCACTCATTGTTTCTACAGATTGTGAATTAAAAATAAACATTTTTGCTAAAAGTATTATTATATTATTGATCGATTGACTATGACTTTTCAGATCACCCAGTAATGCTATCTGCAAGGTTAGCTCCATGTAAATATTGCAATCATTTAGCCATTCCTGGACCTGTGTCCAAAAACAAGCTACAAATGGACAGTACCAAAACAAATGATCTAATGATTCTGTCTCTTCGCAGCAAAATCTGCAGAGCTGGGAAGATTGTATCCCCCATATACAGTGGGGGAAAAAAGTATCAAAAATCTCTTCCCAACTATTTTGCAATCTATATGGGACAGCTGTCAATCCTTTGGTCCTTAAATGAAACTTATATACTTTTTAATTTATCACAATTTTCCTTAACCAATTATGTTCTTTAATGCAAGGCCAACAGACAAGTTCCTTTCTTTCTCCCCCTTCCACTTTCCTCTTCCATTTTTGCGGTAAGGCTGCAATTATTTGGTTGTAATTTTGGGTAGAGCAGACATTTCCATATGTTTTTGTTAGCTGCATGTGCAACATAACTCCACCAGTCCTACCGATGATATCATTTACGAAGATTATACCTTTTTTAAACATTTTGTAAAAAAAAAAAAAAGTTTTGTCAATTAGTATATTTGAGTTTAACCACAATATTTGTTGCATTATTTGTTCTGTCGTTTCTGGAGGATTAAATTGAAATTGCAACCAACTTTCTATGGCTTGTTTTAGAAATAGTGATATTTGGGAGATTATTTACTTTTCAAATAACTGAAAGTGAGTGGTTGTAATCTGAATAAAGGGAAAAAGGCCATTCTTGAACATTGGGTGAGACAATCTTACTAATTTGCTAGAGAACCAGTTCTGATTTAAGTATAACTTTTGTATCTCTCTGTACTTTGCTCTGTTCATCTTTGCCTCGATCCTGACTAGTCTCCCAGTCCCTGCCGCTGAAAAACATCCCCACAGCATGATGCTGCCACCACCATGCTTCACCATAGGGATGGTGCCAGGTTTCGTCCAGACGTGACGCTTGGCATTCAGGCCAAAGAGTTCAATCTTGGTTTCATCAGACCAGAGAATCTTGTTTCTCATGGTCTGAGAGTCTTTAGGTGCCTTTTGGCAAACTCCAAGCGGGCTGTCATGTGCCTTTTACTGAGGAGTGGCTTCCGTCTGGCCACTCTACCATAAACGCCTGATTGGTGGAGTGCTGCAGAGATGGTTGACCTTCTTGAAGGTTCTCCCTTCTCCACAGAGGAACAATAGAGCTCTGTCAGAGTGACCATCAGGTTCTTGGTCACCTCCCTGATCAAGGCCCTTCTCCCCCGATTGCTCAGTTTGGCCGGGCAGCCAGCTCTAGGAAGAGTCTTGGTGGTTCCAAATATCTTCCATTTAAGAATGATGGAGGCCACTGTGTTCTTGGGGACCATCAATGCTACAGAAATGTTTTGGTTCCCTTCCCCAGATCTGTGCCTCGACACAATCCTGTCTCAGAGCTCTACGGACAATTCCTTCGACCTCATGGCTTGGTTTTTGCTCTGACATGCACTGTCAACTGTGGGACCTTATATAGACAGGTGTGTGCCTTTCCAAATCATGTCCAATCAATTGAATTTACCACAGGTGGACTCCAATCAAGTTGCAGAAATGATCAATGGAAACAGGATGCACCTGAGCTCAATTTCGAGTCTCATAGCAAAGGGGCTGAATACTTACGTAAATAAAGTATTTCCGTTTTTTATTTTTAATAGATTTGCTAAAAATCAACAACAATTATTACTTTTTTAAATCCATTTTAGAATAGGGCTGTAACGTAACAAAATGTGGAAAAAGTCAAGGGGTCTGAATACTTTCCGAAGGCACTGTACATATAAAGTGGGGGAAAAAGTATGTAAACATTATTAAAGTCACCAGTGTTCAATGACTATGTATTGTCCATAGGGCAGCAGTCTCTAAGGTGCAGAGTAGAGAACCGGGTGGTAGCCAGCTAGAACAGTGACTAAGGTTTAGGGCAGGGTACTGGGCGGAGGCCGGCTAGTGGTGACTGTTTAACAGTCTGATTGCCTGGCGATAGAAGCTGTTTCTCAGTCTCTCAGTCCCAGCTTGCACCTGCACTGCCTCCGCCTTCTAGACGGCAGAGGGGTGAACAGGCCGATGATCTTCTTGGACTTCCTGTGTCAACGGGTACTGTAGATGTCCTGGAGGGCAGGCAGTGTGCCCCTGGTGATGGGTTGGGCCGACCGCACCACCCTCTGGAGAGCCCTGCCATTGTGAACGGTGCAATTCCCGTACCAGGCGGTGATATAGCCAGACAGGATTCTCTCAGTGGTGCATCTGTAGAAGTTCGTGATGGTCTTAGGGGCCAAGACAATTGTTTTTAGCCTCCTGAGGTTGAAGAGGTGCTGTTGCGCCTTCTTCACCACACTGTCTGTGTGGGTGGACCATTTCAGGTTGTCAGTGACGTGCACGCCAAGGAACTTGAAGCTTATGACCCTCTCTACTGCAGCCTCATCGATGTGGATGGGGGCGTGCTCTCTCTGCGGTCTCCTGTAGTCCACGATCAGCTCATTCATTTAGTTGATGTTGAGGGAGAGGTTATTTTCCTGGCACCACTCCAACAGGGCTCTCACCTCCTCCCTGTAGGCTGTTTGAACAGGGAGTACAGGAGAGGGCTGAGCACGCACGTGTTGAGGATCAGCGTGGCAGAGGTGTTGTTGTCTACCTTCACCACTTCAGGTCGGTCCGTCAGGAAGTCCAGGACCCAGTTGCACAGGGCGGGGTTCAGTCCCAGGGCCCTGAGCTTAGTGATGAGCTTGGAGGGCACTATGGTGTTGAAGACTGAGCTGTAGTCAATGAACATCATTCTTACATAGGTACTGTGCCTTCAGAAAGTATTCACACCCCTTGACTTTTTTCACATTTTGTTGTGTTACAGCCTGAATTTTAAATTGATTAAATTGATATTTTGGGTCACTGGCGTACACACAATACCCCATTTTGTCAAAGTGTAATTATGTTTTTAGAAATGTTTACAAATTAATTAAAATGAAAAGCTGAAATGTCTTGAGTCAATAAGTATTCAACCCCTTTATTTTGGCAAGCCTAAATAAGTTCGGGAGTAAAAATGTGCTTAACAAGTCACATAATAAGTTGCATGGACTCACTCTGTGTGCAATAATAGTGTTTAACATGATTTGTAAATTACTACATAATCTCTGTACCCCACAAATATAGATAATTGTAAGGTCCCTCAGTTGACCATGAATTTCAACTACAAAGCCCAGGGAGGTTTTCCAATGCCGCAAAGATTAGGTTTTTTAGGTTTTATTTATTCACACCAAATAAAATAAGTGACACCAAACAGTACAGATAATAAACTGGTAAAGACTGTGTGCAGGTGAGGTTGGAAGCCCAAAAGGGCTTATATGAAAACCACACCACAAATATAAGTACCAAAAAAAATTGTTTGTTGAACCAGTTTTTAAAAAAGCATGAGCTGGCGCACACCTAGAGAACATCACTTAGTGTAGAGGTGCTGACCAATGGAGAATAAACTGTAAGCTATAAAAACAAACAAAGAGAGTCGCACACTATGTATAAACACCCTGAAGAAGGCACAGTGATGCTGAAACGTTGGTGTTTTTTTACCCAATAAATTACTGGGAGTTTATACATAGAGTGTGCGACTCTGTTTGTTTTTGTTCAACCAGTTAAACAAAGCATATTCATTATAATTGTACATGATATACTCAGTATACAAGAAAAAACATGTTTGTGTGTGTGTGTGTGTGTGTGTGTGTGTGTGTGTGTGTGTGTGTGTGTGTGTGTGTGTGTGTGTGTGTGTGTGTGTGTGTGTGTGTGTGTGTGTGTGTGTGTGTGTGTGTGTGAGTGTGTGTGAGTGTGAGAGTTAGGCTACATGGAGCGGATTATTGGGTAGTTTGGTTCATCAGGCTGACCCCCAGTCTTCGCTTGAAGTTATTGAGGGATGAAGAGGTTTTGGCAATGTGAAGATAAGAATTCCAGAGTATGGTACCTCTGTATCTGATAGAGAATTGACTATGTGAGGTGCGGCAGTGGGGAGGGTGAAGGATATCACAGTGTCTTGTGTTATATAGATGGATTTCAGAATTAACCTGGAAGAATCCATTGAAGTGTTTAGGTAAACTGTCTGCGAGGTATGAGTTTTTGTAGATGAAAGTGCATAATTGGCATACATGAATGTGGTAAATAGACAAGATATTGAGTTTCTTAAACAAAGGTTCATAAGGAACCAGGTAGTTAGAGGTGGCTAGTCTTGCAAATGTATTTTGTATGATGAGTCATTTATGTGGGTAGGAGGCATATGTACTGGCCCAGACAATATTACAGTAAATGAGATATGGGTAAATTAAGCTATTGTATAGAATTAGGATGCAAGCCTAACGAACCAAACCATTAATCTTTCTGATGATACCAAGAGATTTCAGCACTTTGCTGCAGACAAATTGAATATGATCTTTCCAGGATAAGTGTTCATCAATTAGAACTGAGGAATCTAGTGGATGTGACTTGTTCCATTACATTTCCCACCAATTGAGATTCTGGCTCTTTTTTTACAATATTTCTTATTCTTACTAGTGAATACAATGAAGTTGGATTTTTTTACATTTAAAGATAATTTGTTTATCTGGAACCATTCAGAAAATGTGACCATACCTGAGTTGGCTTAATTAATTAGTGAATCAAAATGTGTATGTGATAAAATCAAATTGGTATCATCAGCAAAGACAATGGGAAGTACGGTAGAAGACACAGCAGCAAGGTCATTGATATAGACGAGGAATAACAAAGGTCCAATTATCAAACAGATTTATAGAGTGGGATAACTTTGGCAATTTTCAAACCTAGGAACAATACCAGTTTGCATAGATTTGGTAAAGATATACGTTAGAGGCTAAGTAATAGAAGACGGGCACATATTGGTAGATAGGTTAAAAATAAATCCCTTTGAGCATGGTGCAGTTATTAATTACACTTTGGATGGTGTATCAATACACCCAGTCACTACAAAGATACAGGCGTCCTTCCTAACTCAGTCGCCTAGAGAGGAAGGAAACCGCTCAGGGATTTCACCATGAGGCCAATGGTGACTTTAAAACAGTTACAGAGTTTAATGGCTTTTATAGGAGAAAACTGAAGATGGATCAACAACATTGTCGTTACTCCACAATACTAACCTAAATGACAGAGTGAAAAGAAGGAAGCCTGTACAGAATACAAATATTCCAAAACATGCATCCTGTTTGCAATAAGGCACTAAAGTAAAACAGCAAATAATGTGGCAAAGAAATTAAACTTTATGTTCTAAATACAAAGTGTTATGTTTGGGGCAAATCTAACACAACACATCACTGAGTACCACTCTCCATATTTTCAAGCATGGTTGTGGCTGCATCATGTTATGGGTATGCATGTCATCGGCAAGGACTAAGAAGATTCTTTGGATAAAATTAAGTGGAATAGAGCTAAGTACAGGCAAAATCCTAGAGGAAAACCTGGTTGTCTGCTTTCCAACAGACACTGGGTGTGATGCGTGTGATAGAAGGAGTCAGGCGCAGGAGAGTAATACGCATCCAAAGAGTTTATTCCGTTGATAAACAGTTGCGCAAGCATGCGACAACAAAACTCAGGCACAGGGGAAAATATCTACCCTGGTAACAACGAGGTAAGGGTAGCTCAACCGAGCTACACACAGCTCACAACAAACAATCACCCACACAGACAAGGAAGCAGAGGGAACACTTATACAATGACTAATTGGGGATAAGGACCAGGTGTGTGTGATTAATTAGACAAGGCAAGTGGAGTGATGATAAATGGATCGGCAGCAGCTAGTAAGCCGGTGACGACGAACGCCGAAACCTGCCCGAACAAGGAGGGGAGGCAGCCTTGGCGGAAGTTGTGACACTGGCAGACAAATTCACCTTTCAGCTGGACAATAACCTAAAACACAAGGCCAAATATACACTGGAGTTGCTTACCAAGACGACATTGAAAGTTCCTGTGTGGCCTAGTTACAGTTTCGACTTAAATCAGCTTGAAATCTATGGCAAGACTTGAAAATGGATGTCTAGCAATGATCAACAACAAACTTGACAGAGCATAAATAATTTTTAAAAGAATAATGTGCAAATATTGTACAATCCAGGTGTGCAAAGCTTTTAGAGACTTATCCAGAAAGACTCAAAGCTGTAATCGCTGCCAAAGGTGATTCTAACATGTATTGACACAGGGGTGTGGATACTTACAGTGCCGTGAAAAAGTATTTGCCCCTTTTCTGATTTTCTCTATTTTTGCATGTTTTTGATACTGAATGTTATCAGATCTTCAACCAAAACCTAATATTAAATAAAGGGAACCTGAGTTTACAAATAACAACAAAATAAGGATACTTATTTTATTTATTTAATTAACAAAGTTATGCAACGCCCAATTCCTGTGTGAAAAAGTAATTGCCCCCTTACACTCAATAACTGGTTGTGCCAACTTTAACTGCAATGACTGCAACCAAATGCTTCCTGTAGTTGTTGATCAGTCTCTCACATCGCTGTGGAAGAATTTTGGCCCACTCTTGCATGCAGAACTGCTTTAACTCAGCGACATTTGTGGGTTTTCAAGCATGAATTGCTCGTTTCAAGTCCTGCCACAACATCTTAATTGGGATTAGGTCTGGACTTTGAATAGGCCATTACAAAACTTCAAATGTGTTGCTTTTTAACCATTTTCATGTAGACTTGATTGTATGTTTTGGATCATTGTCTTGCTGCATGACCCAGCTGTGCTTCAGCTTCAGCTCACAGACAGATGGCCTGACATTCTCCTGTAGAATTATCTGATACAGAGCCGAATTCATGGTTCCTTCTATTAAGTCAAGTCGTCCAGGTCCTGAGGCAACAAAGCATCCCCACACCATCACACTACCACCACCATGCTTGACCGTTGGCATGAGGTTCTTACTGTGGAATACAATGTTTGGTTTTCACATGACATAATGGGACCCATCTTGTCCAAAAAGTTGACTCAACTTTGCCAAAAAGCCACTGGAAGCACCTGGATGATCATCAAGACTCTTGGAAGAATGTTCTTTGGACAGATTAGTAAAAAGTATAACATTTTGGACGACATGGGTCGCTGACATGCTGTAGCAAACTGGCTCAAATTAAGATCCTACGTCTGTAACATCTTGGAATTGAAGAATTGTCACGGATTCGGCCGAGGCTGCCCCTCCTCCTTGCTCGGGCAGGCTTCGGCGTTCGTCGTCACCGGAATACTAGCTGCTGCCGATCTATGTTCTATGTTTCAATGTTGCACCTGTTGTCTATTGTCACACACCTGTTGCCCATTATTGTAATCACGCCTTCCCTATTTAACCCAGTGGCTCCCAATGTGTTTTGTGCGTGGTTGTTTTTCGTTTCGTGTGTCGTTGGTGAGCGGGTTAGTTCCTCCCTGTGTGGAGGTATTCTGTGTTGTATTCTTTACTTAATTCAGTAAAGTACATTTCTGAGAGTTCTGTGTACTGTGCCTGACTTCGATCCACCACATTACACTGAATTTTAGTCATACCTATTACAAACACTGAATCTCCCTCAAGAATCACAGTGTTTTCTTGAAAAGAGTCAGAAAACAGAGGTATTTAGTGTCCAAACAAACCACTGGATGTTGTCAGGGTTAGATCAAATGTATTTAAATTTCTCTCTATTCATCGGAGACACATATTCTCCCAAATAGCCAATAATTTAGTTTGTTTATTTATCCAGTAGGTAGAGAAGTGGAAAATTCCACTTCAAGAGTCAAGAACCAAGACTGTAAGAATACATGCTCCGTAGGACTGACTGGAAAAAACATTAAAACTCAGTGGAGGTTGCTGAGAGGAGGACGGCTCATAGTAATGGAATTAATGGAATGGTATCAAACACATCAAACATGTGGTTTCCATGGTTTCCATGGTTTCCATGTGTTTGATACCATTCTATTTACTCCATTCCAGCCATTATTATGAGCCGTTCTCCCCTCACCAGCCTCCACTGGTAAAACTACATAACCATGGCACCCACCCACGACCTCTGGTATATTATTATCAGCTGCAACCAATAACACCTCACACCATCTCAGGAACAATAATGCATAGTGACAAGAGCAGTGGAAAACTGTAACAACTTGGAGTTCCCATGTTGTACTGAATGTATAATATAACTTGTGCAATAGGATTCAATCATTGTTTACATTCTAACTGCAAAGAAATACCCCCCACCCCAAAAAAAAAGAAAGTTGTATTTTGAAAAAATAATCACTTTAGTCCACATCAAATGAGATCTCAAGTTATACAGGAGATCCTTTTTAGAATTAGCCATTTGAAGTCAGACAAAACAAAACAACCAACTGCAGATGTAAGCTAAAAACTGTGACAAATAAACAGGAGCTGCCTACTCCAACACAGTCAGTAAGCAAACATTATGGTCAACTTGAAGGAATGTAATACAGTACAGTTAGCAGTGCCTGGATGTTGCCTTGAAGGCTTTTGCACACTGCCTGGAAAACTGGAAAAGGCTATCTAACAATCATAGATGGTCTAGAAGACTTCAGTCTCCATAACCATTACACCTTAAATGTCAAAGTAATGTTACTGTTATCGACAGACAGACAATGTGTGCATGTTCTGTGTGTATCCTAATGATGTAATTTACATGTTTTCTTCAAGCAAGATATTGTGTAGTTAAGATACTTTGAAAAGGAAAACTGGTCCCTGTGACTGGTCTGTTATTTAATGAACGCAGTCCATAGATCTAGCTGAATGAATTCAAGCAAAGCAAGGCCACTGCACTGAATTACACCCACACAGTTATTCATGAAGACAAACTGCCACTAAACGACTCATTAAGTCTTCTATAGGGTGAGGTGTGAAAAAACAACATTGCCTTTAAAATGGTACGTGTGAAAAAAACAACATGGATGGTTGCGTGTTTCTAGGAGATTAATTTGGCTCTAGTAAGTCTTGTAATGATGCTCTCATACTGCACAGATGTGAAAGCCATCATTACATGCATCAGTTATAATGGCAACCAGCATGTGAAGGCTTATATCAATAATATAACAAGAGTTAGCTGCGTTAGCTGAGTTACCACCTTCCGGAGACACTTGAAACCCCACCTCTTTAAGGAATACCTGGGATAGGATAAAGTAATCCTTCTACCCCCCCCCTTACCCCACCCCCCCAAAAAAAACAAAAAAAATTGTAAAGTGGTTATCCCACTGGCTATAAGGTGAATGCACCAATTTGTAAGTCGCTCTGGATAAGAGCGTCTGCTAAATGACGTAAATGTAAATGTGAATGTTAGCTAAAACTGAGTGATTCAATTACTAAATCTTCACCCTAAGGAGGGTCTCTCGCCAAGCCGCGACAATGCCAAAATAACAGTCATATTCCAGAGATCTACACACCTGGTACCTTAGGTAAAGTTTTTTTTAAAGGCATGTTATTAAACACAAAACTCATGTTGCTCTACCATATACTCTGAAATGAGGAGGCGAATGAAAAGGGATGCAACTGCAAGTCAATGTAAATGTATGGGAGGTGAGAGACAGAAAGTACATCCCCCAGGTAAGCATGTCCAACCAGAAACACAATCTCCTCTGACAACAACAATATCCAACTCTAGATCAGTGTTTCCCAACCCTGGTCCTCGAGTACTCCCAACAGTACACATTTTATTGTAACCCTGGACAAGCAACACCTGATTCAACTTGTCAACTAATCATCAAGCCCTCAATGAGTTGAATGAGGTGTGTTTGTCAAGGGCTCGAGACTATAGAAGAAAAAATGAATTTCATGATAGAACATAACTAAATGACGCCTTTTGTGTCATATTATGATGTCACAATCATACCCATACGGCAGCATATCCACATGGTTGACCCCGTCACAACTGACAGGAATGAGCTTCACCCCCCTCAACCACATGCCCAATACACAACGCAGGCATTTCCGTCTACCATCCTAAAACAACCTAAAAGTACACAAACACTAACTACCACAGCAGCAGAGGAACAATTTGAGCCATGTTGTAGTTTGTATTCCCCCCCCCCTCAACACACATATGTGACTGACCAGAGTTCAAAATCCGGGGTTCTCGCGTGCCACTGTACGATATTAGCCCTTTGAGCTAAAGCCTAGGCATTACGTCGGGGAGCTAAGACAACTCTCCAGGTTTCAGAGAAGGTTGCAGATCATGCGAGCGTGGTACACCGAACCATCCCTGTTACACACAGAGCAACTGGCCTTACCTTTCCTGGGCCTGGAGAAGAGCTTGACGCTGACGGGAGAGGTGGTGGTGGAGTTAGAGGTAGAGTCCCTGGAGGAGGAGCGGAAGATGCCGCTGAAGCTCAGGCGACGAGCCGACTTGGGTGGGGAGTGCTGGTGGGACGAAGGGTAGGGGAAGATGGTTTTGGGGGAGCCCGGGCTGTTCTTGCTCCTGGCAGGGGCTGACTTGGGACTGGAGGGCCGACTGAAGGGTCCCCGGGTGAAGAAGCCTTTAGTCGGGCTGGCTGAGAGGCAACTCCCTTCACCCTGAGGTAGAAAACAAAGAGTTAACCGATTGCTTTGTAGGTAAGGTGTTTTTTTCTACTCTCTTTCGACAACACAGCCCCACAGCAGCGAGCTGAGAGAGTAACGATTAAGATCTAGACTATGTTTGACAGGTTAATATTCTGTGCGTGAAGATTTTCTGAGGCCATAATTTCCATGTTACATTACCTATCAGTCTAGAAGCTACAGTACAAATTCTAATCTAGTGTAATTGTGCATATTCTGAAGTTACTGTGGCAAGACATTTGTGTAGGGGCATCATAGAGTAGTAGCCTGAAACTCCAATGTAGACAAAATGCACAATTCTATATAGCCATTCAACTACTCAAATGTTATTTCATGCCATTCCTGATTAAGAGGAAATAGCTCCCAGTATCTGTTTCAAGAGATAGATACAATCAAGAAAACATGTTAAACCTGGTTGTCTATCACTCTGCCATTCATGGGGGTGTCCAATCTACAATACACAAAAGCAAGGACTTTGTGAAGGCTCAAAAATTGGTTAAATGTCACAACTATACTGTCCTGATTCACAAGTTTCTTGTAATGTTTTCCTGGTCATTAGCAGAACTACGAACTAGAGCTGGGAAGATAAACCAAATGTTATCAACACCGAACAAAAAGACCACAAATCATGGATATTTTGATTTGATTTGTTTAACACTGTTTGGGTTACTACATGATTCCATATGTGTTATTTCATAGTTTTGATGTCTTCACTATTATTCTACAATGTAGAAAATAAAGAAAAACCCTGGAATGAGTAGGTGTGTCCAAACTTCTGACTGGTACTGTGTATATATATATATATATATATATATATATATATATATTTACATTTACATTTTAGTCATTTAGCAGACGCTCTTATCCAGAGCGACTTACAGTTAGTGAATACATATTTCTTTTATACTGGCCCCCCGTGGGAATCGAACCCACAACCCTGGCGTTGCAAACGCCATGCTCTATCAACTGAGCTACATCCCTGCCGGCCATTCCCTCCCCTACCCTGGACGACGCTGGGCCAATTGTGCGCCGCCCATGAGTCTCCCGGTCGCGGCCGGCGGCGACAGAGCCTGGATTCGAACCAGGATATCTAGTGGCACAGTTAGCACTGCGATGCAGTGCCTTAGACCACTGCGCCACTCAGGAGGTATACATACAGTGGGGGGGAAAGTATTTAGTCAGCCACCAATTGTGCAAGTTCTCCCACTTAAAAAGATGAGAGAGGCCTGTAATGTTCATCATAGGTACACGTCAACTATGACAGACAAAATGAGAAAAAAAAATCCAGAAAATCACATTGTAGGATTTTTAATGAATTGATTTGCAAATTATGGTGGAAAATAAGTATTTGGTCAATAACAAAAGTTTCTCAATACTTTGTTATATACCCTTTGTTGGCAATGACACAGGTCAAACGTTTTCTGTAAGTCTTCACAAGGTTTTCACACACTGTTGCTGGTATTTTGGCCCATTCCTCCATGCAGATCTCCTCTAGAGCAGTGATGTTTTGGGGCTGTCGCTGGGCAACACGGACTTTCAACTCCCTCCAAAGATTTTCTATGGGGTTGAGATCTGGAGACTGGCTAGGCCACTCCAGGACCTTGAAATGCTTCTTACGAAGCCACTCCTTCGTTGCCCGGGCGGTGTGTTTGGGATCATTGTCATGCTGAAAGACCCAGCCACGTTTCATCTTCAATGCCCTTGCTGATGGAAGGAGGTTTTCACTCAAAATCTCACGATACATGGCCCCATTCATTCTTTCCTTTACACGGATCAGTCGTCCTGGTTCCTTTGCAGAAAAACAGCCCCAAAGCATGATGTTTCCACCCCCATGCTTCACAGTAGGTATGGTGTTCTTTGGATGCAACTCAGCATTCTTTGTCCTCCAAACACGACGAGTTGAGTTTTTACCAAAAAGTTCTATTTTGGTTTCATCTGACCATATGACATTCTCCCAATCCTCTTCTGGATCATCCAAATGCACTCTAGCAAACTTCAGACGGGCCTGGACATGTACTGGCTTAAGCAGGGGGACACGTCTGGCACTGCAGGATTTGAGTCCCTGGCGGCGTAGTGTGTTACTGATGGTAGGTTTTGTTACTTTGGTCCCAGCTCTCTGCAGGTCATTCACTAGGTCCCCCCTGTGTGGTTCTGGGATTTTTGCTCACCGTTCTTGTGATCATTTTGACCCCACGGGGTGAGATCTTGCGTGGAGCCCCAGATCGAGGGAGATTATCAGTGGTCTTGTATGTCTTCCATTTCCTAATAATTGCTCCCACAGTTGATTTCTTCAAACCAAGCTGCTTACCTATTGCAGATTCAGTCTTCCCAGCCTGGTGCAGGTCTACAATTTTGTTTCTGGTGTCTTTGACAACTCTTTGGTCTTGGCCATAGTGGAGTTTGGAGTGTGACTGTTTGAGGTTGTGGACAGGTGTCTTTTATACTGATAACAAGTTCAAACAGGTGCCATTAATACAGGTAACGAGTGCAGGACAGAGGAGCCTCTTAAAGAAGAAGTTACAGGTCTGTGAGAGCCAGAAATCTTGCTTGTTTGTAAGTGACCAAATACGTATTTTCCACCATAATTTGCAAATAAAATCATAAAAAATCCTACAATGTGATTTTCTGGGAAAAAAATCTCAATTTGTCTGTCATAGTTGACGTGTACCTATGATGAAAATTACAGGCCTCTCTCATCTTTTTAAGTGAGAGAACTTGCACAATTGGTGGCTGACTAAATACTTTTTTCCCCCAGTGTATATGTATATATATATATATATATATATATATATATATATATATATATATATATATATATATATATATATATATATATATATATACTTCAAGGGGTCTTAAAATTCAAAATCAAATAGCTAAATGATCCTTGGTATGACCTTCTTAAATCAATTCCATATGTTAGTTTAGTAGAACCGTGGTGCACATTCATGTTATATATTTATGGTTAAATTTGTTATTGTGATAATTCAGTCAATTTATCGTGATATGGATTTTGGTTCATATCGTCCAGCTCTACTCTACATTCTAAATCAGGGACATTCTTGAAATAATTGAAAATATGAATTTGCTTGCCAAAAGGTCTACTGTAAACTTGCCCCTTTCAGTAAACAGCCGAGTTAGAGAGGGAGGTGCATCAAAAGCTTTTAATGCAAACTGTTAGTCACGATGATCTAATAATGCAATGAAGACAGTCTGTTATGCTTTTCCCCTAGGTAAGTGTGGTTTTACTGTCTGGGATATCAAGCTGATTCTCAGAAATGTATTTTAGGTCTTCTCTAATCTCGTTGACAGACTATGTAAACAAAGCATCTGACCAAATTACGCAAGATTTTATTTCTGGGTTAACCGAGGTTAGGTCTTCGCTGAATAATTACAATGTCGGAGCTTTCGACTTGGGGTCAAATAATCCATTAACGATGAGAGATGAGAGCTAAAGGCTGGTGATGGCATTGGAGTAGATTAAAAATCTAATCATTCAAAAGTATAATCAATGTGAGGAGTGACTCAGCCTTCCCCTTTATACATATTAATATGCCTATGGACACAGATGGCTTCAGGGTTGAATCAAATCACACGCAAACTTTTAATGCGTGCAGTATGAGTATAGAGATTTATATGAAGAACATTAAACAGAGAATATACAGAAGCTGCAAGCAGCCATGGCGGGTTTCAAGCCCTGTTGCACCACAGCGCCACCATTAGGACAACATTTACTAGTTGCCTTTGGATGAGCTACTTCTGTACTCAACATGCCTGCCAAATATCACAACTCAAATCAAACAGATCATGCGATATGCTTTTGATGGTTTTTGGACCCTTTTTAATGATGTTGACTACTTTAAACGTCTTCTTCTCCAGAACTACTGGAAGGATCGGCACCAAGTTTGGTATATAGCATCTATAGATGCACGTCGTTAAACGCAACATTTTCCAAGACTGTAGCTTAAACAACATGGCCGCTATAAGCCAATGAGCCTTGCATGAATATTTTATCCTGTCCAACAGCTCCACCATGCACCCAAACATAACCATACTCTGCAGGTTAGCTAGACTCACATCCCTGAGCATGTGTGCCAATTCCATGACTCTGAGTCAAACAGATCAATAGATATAAATATGTGGCAATTATAGCGCCACCATGTGGTGGAGCTGATTGTTCTTGCATATGTTAAGTCTTGACAGTGTTTGGAACATGCATGTCAAGTTTTGTTTCAATATGAATAACCGTGTCTGATTTCTATGCATTTATGTGCCAGGTCACGCCCACTTGAATGTTTATTAGTCCATATTGTTTGAGGTACTAACCTAGAAAATGTTACATTGGGAGACCTTAGTCCATAGATGCTATATAAAGTTTCGTGCAGATCGGTCATTTGGTACCAGAGTAGCTTCGTTGCTTGAATCCCTAAAATGGGAAAGTGTAGTCTGAATGGACTGGTTATTCTTGCACTGTAGTGCTGGTTTTGAACTGTAAACCACTAGACCTATTCCTCTGAGAAATAAAATGAAGTCAATAAATATGGCTAAGTATCCAACCCTTTCTCGTGTTTGGGTGTTACACTGATGTACTCCATTTAAATGACATTGTATCCTCATGTTGTTGGCCTACGTCCAAACCTTAAGCCATTCCCATGGCAAAGTTAGAAAAAAAAATGAAAACACACACACACACCAAAATGTGTGTAAAAAACTAAAATAATGCACGCCTGAGGTGAGGACATAATCTAAAATAACAATCTGGAAAAATATGAGAAGCAATGCATGGGCTATATTTACTATAAACAACCCTACTGTTCTGTATTAGGTACAGTTCAGCAACGAGGTAAAGCAACAGTCAGTATGGGAAACTATGGGAATAAAATAGGATATGTACTAAATGTACTAGAACCTTGCGAGGGGAATAATAAATGTTATCTATATCCTTCACTATTTCCTTGGTGTTTTTTTCTGATTGATAGTCGGCCCTGTAGCTTCCCCTTCAAATCCAGGAAAAAGGGGTTTGACCTTAATGCTCCAAGGTGAGAGATGGAGGACGACACAGAGAGGATTCTGTCTGAGATAAGACTTAACTCATAAATATAAACACTGACTACACTAGAAGGGAACCACTATCAGTGCACTTTCTGTTGTTCACATCCCAACACACCCTCTCCTTCACTCAGGCAACACCGCACAAGGTTATGTATAGGCCGACCATACAGCAGGGATTCATCTAGCATTAGACAAGGCGGCCGGCCACCTCGCCTCTAGCTCTCTCGCCCGCCACTTCAAAGAGTTTTGGCTTCTATTGGTTTCAATTTATCCTATTGGTGCTAGGATGTTGCTTTGAAGAATTTTTCTCAGCACCAGTACTCTCAGGTCCCACTCTAACCCGATGACTCAGCACCAGTACTCTCAGGTCCCTCTCTAACCCGATGACTCAGCACCAGTACTCTCAGGTCCAGCTCTAACCCGATGACTCAGCACCAGTACTCTCAGGTCCCGCTCTAACCCGATGACTCAGCACCAGTACTCTCAGGTCCCGCTCTAACCCGATGACTCAGCACCAGTACTCTCAGGTCCCGCTCTAACCCGATGACTCAGCACCAGTACTCTCAGGTCCCGCTCTAACCCGATGACTCAGCACCAGTACTGTCAGGTCCCGCTCTAACCCGATGACTCAGCACCAGTACTGTCAGGTCCAGCTCTAACCCGATGACTCAGCACCAGTACTCTCAGGTCCCGCTCTAACCCAATGACTCAGCACCAGTACTCTCAGGTCCCGCTCTAACCCGATGACTCAGCACCAGTACTGTCAGGTCCCGCTCTAACCCGATGACTCAGCACCAGTACTCTCAGGTCCCGCTCTAACCCGATGACTCAGCACCAGTACTCTCAGTTCCAGCTCTAACCCGATGACTCAGCACCAGTACTCTCAGGTCCCGCTCTAACCCGATGACTCAGCACCAGTACTCTCAGGTCCCGCTCTAACCCGATGACTCAGCACCAGTACTCTCAGGTCCCACTCTAACCCGATGACTCAGCACCAGTACTCTCAGTTCCAGCTCTAACCCGATGACTCAGCACCAGTACTCTCAGGTCCAGCTCTAACCCGATGACTCAGCACCAGTACTCTCAGGTCCCGCTCTAACACGATGACTCAGGACCAGTACTCTCAGGTCCCGCTCTAACCCGATGACTCAGCACCAGTACTCTCAGTTCCAGCTCTAACCCGATGACTCAGCACCAGTACTCTCAGTTCCAGCTCTAACCCGATGACTCAGCACCAGTACTCTCAGGTCCAGCTCTAACCCGATGACTCAGCACCAGTACTCTCAGGTCCCGCTCTAACCCGATGACTCAGCACCAGTACTCTCAGGTCCAGCTCTAACCCGATGACTCAGCACCAGTACTCTCAGTTCCAGCTCTAACCCGATGACTCAGCACCAGTACTCTCAGGTCCCGCTCTAACCCGATGACTCAGCACCAGTACTCTCAGGTCCCGCTCTAACCCGATGACTCAGCACCAGTACTCTCAGGTCCAGCTCTAACCAGATGACTCAGCACCAGTACTCTCAGGTCCCGCTCTAACCCGATGACTCAGGACCAGTACTCTCAGGTCCCGCTCTAACCCGATGACTCAGCACCAGTACTCTCAGGTCCCGCTCTAACCCGATGACTCAGCACCAGTACTCTCAGGTCCCGCTCTAACCCAATGACTCAGCACCAGTACTCTCAGGTCCCGCTCTAACCCGATGACTCAGCACCAGTACTCTCAGTTCCCGCTCTAACCCGATGACTCAGCACCAGTACTCTCAGTTCCCGCTCTAACCCGATGACTCAGCACCAGTACTCTCAGTTCCCGCTCTAACCCGATGACTCAGCACCAGTACTCTCAGGTCCCGATCTAACCCGATGACTCAGCACCAGTACTCTCAGTTCCTGCTCTAACCCGATGACTCAGCACCAGTACTCTCAGTTCCCGCTCACTCTCAGTTCCCGCTCTAACCCGATGACTCGGCACCAGTACTCTCAGTTCCAGCTCTAACCAGATGACTCAGCACCAGTACTCTCAGTTCCAGCTCTAACTCGATGACTCAGCACCAGTACTCTCAGTTCCCGCTCTAACCAGATGACTCAGCACCAGTACTCTCAGGTCCCGCTCTAACCCGATGACTCAGCACCAGTACTCTCAGGTCCCGCTCTAACCCGATGACTCAGCACCAGGCTCTTGATTGACAGGTCTGGCTCAGCTTATGTCCTCAGTGTGACTGACCACATTATATCCACAGAGCACTCATCTGATCAAAGCTGTCATGGGTTTAACTCAGTGTGAAGTCAGGGCCATTCCCCGACTTTAAATAGGTAATGATGAAAAATTGAGGTTTTAATAAAGTCTATGTTAATTTAGTTGGGGATGCTTATGCTTTTAATTTCTATTTTCCTCAATCAAAACAGAACTGGAGTACCAAATGATGGCCTTCGTGATTAACCCTAGCCTGGTCCAAAACTGTACTTGCTGTAGCCAACCACACTATAATTGACAAAATCACAAGACAGGAGTTGGCTGAAGCACATCCAAACTGGAGCACCAGGCTAAATGGACCCCAACTATCTCTGAATTTCCCCCAAAATAAATACAGATATTTTCTCGGAGCACACTGAGCTGATGAGGGTGTACCAAGGGACATCACTTTACCTTCCGTATGCCGTCCGTATCCACATGGTCGGCATCTCCCTCCAAGAAGGGCATGGCAAATGAGCTGAGGTCCTGTAGAATAAAGAGAGCACCTGGTTTAGGTGGACATTGGCGTTAGTATAGCCGCCCCACCAAAAAAGAACACCACCTTCACCTTCAATCATTTATCAGCATTTATCATACTACATAAAGTGGCAGAATCATTTTGCCACGCCACCATTTGTATAAAATCAAATTAGATTTCTGAAGCATATATATTATAGACCATAGAAAAAGTTACAGACGCACATATATCATATTCCCCCCAAACATAACTCCCCTGTTATTGTAATGGTGAGAGGTTAGCATGTCTTGGGGGTATGATATTATATTTGTGCGTCTGTAACTTTCTCACTCATCATTATTCACGATTTATTCAGGACTATCCGTTATCATGGTAGCATCCACATTAATGTAGAAGTGTTTAGAAACATATTCTGTTCTTATTTACAATAAACGTGACTCCAAATTGACACATTATTTACCATTAACTTCTATTGGGCACAAAATAATCTGAAACACAACCAAAACAAACAGCAAATGCATCCAACAAGTTTGTAGAGTCAAAAGCTTGATGTATTTGTTGCGTGCTAGGAATATGGAACCAAATACTTAACTTTTTACTACTTTAATACTACTTTAAAATTAATTTATCCCAATACTTTTAGTCCCCTAAAATGGGGGGACTATGTACAGAAAGTGCTGTAATTTCTAAACGGTTCACCAGATATGGATGAAGATACCCTCAAATTGAAGCTGACAGTCTGCACTTTAACCTCATAGTCATTGTACAGTACAGAGCCAAAACAACAACCAAATGGTCACTGTCCCAATACTTTTGGAGCTCACTGTATGTTGTAAAATAAACACACACATTTCTTCAAGACATAAAGAAACATTATTTTAAAGCCCTAAAATAAATTATCCAGAACATCAAGCTTTCCGTTGCTGTGAGCGGTTACTACAATCCATCTTAGAATCAAAGGCAAACTTACATACAATGCCTCTCCGAGTTCTTCCTCCATGGTGCGGACTGTGAATGGAGAGTTTAATGGACAACGCTACTCAAAGAACCACTTGGAATGAGTCCCGTTGTGCAGTGTGCTAAACCTCATTAACATACTAAAGCCCTACTAAACGTGAATCAGCATTAATCAAATATCACACTTAGAACCCTTGAAATGACCACTGACTCAATCGACAGAGACAGGACAGTTGTGGGGAGGGGGGGGGGGGGGGGACAAGCGTTCCTTTGTCAAGCTTCAACCAAAATTACAAAATTATTTTGCAGTCCGTATATGAGTAAAGAAGTTCTGAGAGTAACATAACCAGTACCCAGGGACGGCCTGTTCAATAGGGCGATATGGGCGACGCACTGCCAAACGGGAAAAGGAAGGGATTTTTTTTCTAATCAATTATATCACGGCAACAGTAGTTATCAGTGTTGTAATCTATACGTCTGATCTGCCACAGTGCCACACTGCCACTAAATGTCGAATCAGGCTAAAGTCGTGCTTCAAATGGCTCCACCCCCTTTTGGGGCGATTTCAGTCAGATTGAAAATCGCCCAGAACTTCTGTCATAGACTCCCATGTAAAATCTATTTTTTTCAAATTTCAGAGCCTTCAATACAATCTCAATGGGTGTCTGTGGGCTTGCACTTACGCGCTTTCGTCACATGAACGTAACTAAGAAAAGAGAGGGTAGCAGCGTCAATCAATTCACTACTACTATCAACATGGCTAGGCTTCAGTGCAACTCGGTTGTGTCTTTGAAAGAATTTCCTTTTTGTCGGCGAACAAATGAAGATAAATTGGCAACGAAACAATTAGGACCTCCCAGACCAAATTTAATAATTCAACAGGTTTCTACTAAAGGCGGAAAGTCCTACACCCGAGGATTTTCCAAAAATTGGTACGAACGAAAAAAGACATTGCCACTCACTCAACTGGATGACGAGGGATACAGGCTAGCTGTCCGCCGCCACAACGATGAGGTTAGTGTTGATAATCACAAGTTTACTGGATGTGGATATGGTGTAATAAAGGCAGTTTATTCAGAGGTAAATATATCTGGAATCGCGTTCACGGACCCGTTCGTCAAACTCTTAAAAATGAACTTGGGCTGGGAATTGCCAGGAACCTCACGATAAGATATATGCATCAGCATTGCGAGTCTCATGATTCTATACGTATTGCGATTCGATACTGTGATTTTATTGCGCACCATATGTCTGTTGCAGAGGGATCAGAAAGCCATGAGAACGAGTTTTGATCAGTCATGGAAATAAAAGTGCTGAAAACAAATTGGCTCCCAATGTGAAAAGATTGAGAACAAGCTATGAAGGAACAATAATGGTGTTTTGGTGCAGGTACAGCCAACTAGCGCTAAAATATTGCGATATTGTCAATACAGTATATCGTAAAGTATCACTATGTAACTCGATTTCTTTCACCCCAATCCCTCAAATTAACGGTAAATAACTGAATTGTTTGCCCCACATTTAGCTAAGATGATTAGCTAGCCAGCTAAAATGTTTTAGTTAGTTAGCAGTCGCATCTACAATAGTTTACTGTCAATAACATGTCTCCAAAAATGACGTGGTGTCTCCAATTGTGTTGACATTTTACAATTGCAATGCGCATCCATGAGTATCCACTTTCTGTAGCTCAGCTGGTAGAGCATGGTGCTTGTAACGCCAAGGTAGTGGGTTCGATCCCCGGGACCACCCATACACAAAAATGTATGCACGCATGACTGTAAGTCGCTTTGGATAAAAGCGTCTGCTAAATGGCATATTATTATTATTATTATTATTATTATTATTATTATTATTATTATTATTATCTGAAGAGAGCCCCGAAACATTGTGTGCAGACATTTTATGCAATAAATGAAGTAGGTTCAATCTAGTAGTTCTGATCTTCTGATTGGTCCTGATGAGTTGGGCGAGGTCCCCTGCAGGCTACTGTCACTGTTGCATTGGCTCTGAGTCGGGTTCTCTGTCTTCAAATGTTCAGCCTAAGAGAGGGGATTTTTGTGTGTGTGTGTGTGTGTGTGTGTGTTTAACAGTGATGATGTGTGTGTGTGTGTGTGTTTGTGTGTGTGTGTGTCCTCAGAGCAAGAACTCGTGAGTTGGAAGAACTGAGAGGCCTATGGCGTGGGTGTTGTCCTTGGCCACCTGCTGACAAGGCTGACAAGATAGGACCCTTTTGTCCATTGTTATTGGATAGGAACAGAACTTATAACCAGCTCCTGACCTAAATAGATCTTAGCACAACATTTTACTCAACATATCATATTCCATATTCACTATAACAAATATATTTACTACGACATTAGCAAGAACCGCCACATCCTCAGCCGGCTAATCCAGTGTGTGAAGTTTTGCGGAGTGTTTGAGTTAGCTTTGCGAGGCAAAGATGAAACTGAGGGCTCCACCAACCCTGGTAAGCCAACACTTTTGAGATCAGTCAATAAATGCTTCTGGTATTGACTTATATGCTGCCCCTGTCTTCATGTTGTTGCTGGACATATCTTTTTTTAAATGTGTGTAGGTCACCTAAATCATCAGAAAAATTGCCCCTCCTGAGAATTTTTTCAGGAGCCGCCACTGCCAGTACCTAATAACCTCCCAGTTAACTGAATGGGACAACCACCAGATCCAAACTTCTGCCAGAAGTCCTGCCAGAGGTCACTGGTGTCACTCAAGTCATGCGAACCCTACTGATCTGTAAAATACATGTAGAACATTCTCAACACTCTAGGGTCAGAATTGTGTCAGGAGAACAAATCTTAGCTAGATACGAATCCCTCCTTGTTGCCGATGACAACTGACTGACAGGTCCAATCTTGAGTGAACCAATCATGTGCATAAATGAAGGCCAGCCCGTCCCTACCCAATAACATCAATGATGACAGCCACAAATGAATGACATCATAAATCCCAGAGATCCTCAGTGACATTACGGCCATAAAGGTGACCTTCAGCTCTAGTGACTCTAGTCTGGCCACATCTGTTCAACGTTGATGACTGTGTCAGACCCCATCTTGGTGTCTGCTGTGTACAGTACACACTCTTCAAATGGAAAAATCACAGCCCAAGACATAACAACTCCAGGTTAGGCCACTCCGTTGAAGGCCACATGACATCTACACACAATTACAATAAATTCCATAACATAGTGCTTAATCCTGATTGTATTATTTTGCATCTTGTATCACATGAATATATATTTTTAAATAATACAATTGAAGGATTGTAGATAATAAAACTTTTAAAGAAATGAAATGAATCCTGAATCTTACCCTGGGAGCACTGTTGGGGAAGCTACTCTGAAAATATAGCCTTCCAAACTACCAATTACTTCACACTGGAAGAAGTTAAGCTACACTAAAGATACCCTTAAGAAACATATAGTTTACTTAACTAAAGTTACTTTGAAAAAGTAGTTCACTACATTCAAACTCCTTCGTGAAAAATTATCATATCGAAATATTGTATTGTACACTACAAATTGCAAGAACAGATCACTCTGGAGTCAAATTTTAACAGAATGTATAATTTAGCCTAGTAAACACAAAAATAGTTGAATGAAAACTAGGCAGGTCTGATGCCGAAAAAGAAAGGAAATGATTGCCTACTATTTGCATACACTGATATTTTATTTTCATTTAGCAAAAAAAAGTTGTGTAGTTCCAGTGGTTAGCTACACATCTACATGGCAAAAAAGTAATGAACTACTGAAGATCTGAATTTGATTTAGTGCTTTCATTGCAGGCAAGCAGTCACACTGCTGTTTCTACTAATCAACTTATCCCAGTCATCAATCAAGAGATTGATTAATGGAATTTAATTTCAGTTTTTACATTTATTTAACAGGGACAATGTACATGGAATCAACATTTCTGTAAATGTGCCATATTTAGCCAGCCAGCTAGTTTCCATCTGTAGTCCCTGGGATCAGCTGTGTTACTGCTTGGTTGGAACAAAAGTGTGCACTTACACCTGCCCTTGTAGGGCAACATTCCCCACCCCTGGTTTACAACATAGGGGGGAAACAATTCTACATCTGAAAAATAATGGCACATGGGAAATTGCACCATTAGATCCAGCTACTACAGTGGATCCAGCTACTACAGTGGATCCAGCTACTACAGTGGATCCAGCTACTATAGTGGATCTAGCTACTACAGTGGATATAGCTACTATAGTGGATCTAGCTACTACAGTGGGTACAGCTACTACAGTGGATCTAGCTATTACAGTGGGTCCAGCTACTACAGTGAGTCCAGCTACTATAGTGGGTCCAGCTACTACAGTGGATCTAGCTACTACAGTGGATCTAGCTATTACAGTGGGTCCAGCTACTACAGTGAGTCCAGCTACTATAGTGGGTCCAGCTACTATAGTGGGTCCAGCTACTACAGTGGATCTAGCTACTACAGTGAGTCCAGCTACTATAGTGGGTCCAGCTACTACAGTGGATCTAGCTACTACAGTGAGTCCAGCTACTATAGTGGGTCCAGCTACTATAGTGGGTCCAGCTACTACAGTGGATCCAGCTACTAGAGTGGATCTAGCTACTACAGTGAGTCCAGCTACTATAGTGTATCTAGCTACTACAGTGAGTCCAGCTACTACAGTGGATCCAGCTATACAGTGGATCCAGCTACTACAGTGGATCCAACTACTACAGTGGATCCAGCTACTACAGTGGATCCAGCTACTACAGTGGATCCAGCTACTACAGTGGGTCCAGCTACTACAGATTCTGAGCAAGTCACAAATAGAACCTTGTAACAAAAATACCCAAAGGGACTTTGATTTCTCTTCTCAAGCACATGTTCCAATCACCATTACCTCTTTGCATACCCCTAGACTAGAACACAAACACAACTCAACACTCACACACTTGTAATTTACCTTCTATTCCCAAAGTGCAGAACGACCAGCAAAATCCCCTCTGCTGTGCATATGGTCCTGGAGCACTGAGTGTTCTTATCTACTTGCAGGCAAGAGGAGAATGACAACAAGTGGAGAAAAACCTTCCTTCCCCCAAGAGATGAGCTCACTTTGACCTGTCATCCAGCCTTGAAAATCAGTCTGGAAAAAAAACCCTGCCTTTCGGATCAAGAGAAAAACCAATCCCCAGTGATGCTAATCTGTCTGAGCTCTAAAAATCACAACTCAAGTCCTAAACAGTAGCCTTTCCGTTCCCTGAACGCAAGGCTAGTCCAGTGTTGCCTAATGAATACTTAGCTATGCTGTAATGAGATAGTCAACAAAAGTGCTGCCTTGAGCGCTTGCAAATCCTATTTGAGGCCAGTCCTCAGGAGAACACAGGCTAGACAGGCAAGGCCAGGTTGGGGTTGGGGGGGGATTGAGTGTAGTTGGATGACTCAGCTAATGGATAAATGGCTGACCAAGGGTGCTCTCAGGCATCAAACCGCTCCAACATAATAATTTATGAAAAGTTCTGGATCAGTAATGGACTGCTTTTTACATTTGGTTTGGTCTCATGACAGCACAGACTCCAGATTGGGCTTTTTTGTCCTATCAAAGCTCATGAATGGGCTGGCTTTTGAATGAGTTGTTCACCATGTGTCTGAGGTGGATGGGGGAGAATTTCAACCACGTTAGCACCTAAATGCAATAAAGTGCAAGGCAATGAAATGCAATGCATCATGCCTGCATCATACCCCTAGTCGTTAAGAAATTAACATCTCCGATGCTTTGAACTCCTTTTCCTTCGGACATCCAGATTTGTTGTTAGTGAAAGTAGGAGCTTGCCATCTCCAGGCAGGGGTAACTGTACAAAAAGCTGAGTCAGCATTAGACAAGTTGCCCACTAAGAGCAGATCCAGGGTCAGTTTTTCCCTATTACCTGCTTATGTTTACAGGGAGAACTAGGTTACACATAAGCTGGTCCTAGATCAGCACTTGGGCCAACACCTGTAAACCCAGCCGCCTGGATGGCAAGGATGTCTCTCGTGACCTAGTTGGATCAAAGGTCAAGAAGAGAGTCATCAGTCAGTAACCATAGCAAGGGAGAGTGAGGGGCAAAGATACAGCTGATTGGAGCGACATAAGTGGGTCGAACAAACCCTGGGGATATCAATGTCATGGGGATTCACAGGCATGACAGCTAAAAGAAATGGTCCCACTTCAAAAGAAACAAAACTTTTTAAGGCTTTTTTAATGACACCTCTGTAAAGACTTTATGGGACCTCTATAAATGCTTCAGAAATCATTCATAAACAAATATCATGCTAAGGTTGGAAAAAGGATTGTGCCACATTTGGCAAATAAGGAGCTTTTATATCACCCTTCACAAAGTATGACTGTACTTATGAATGATTTGTGAAGCAACTATGTAGGGTTTATGAAGACTTTAGGGATGCTTTCATAAAGTTTTGGTGGCTAAGATCAAACCAGTTGAGTGCTTTGGGATTGTCAAATGAAAAACACACAGCCCCCTTTATGTCCATGAGCTGTAGTTATTGAAGGGAAATGTGGAGGAAAAATAAATCATTGCAACTCCATTCCATCATTGGCTTTCAATTATGCCCTGGCTTTATCCTTTTGAGTTCCTCCGTTTTTTTTTTTAACAAACCCTTTCATTTGCCAGTCTAGATGAGTCATTCTCTGAGAAAGAGGCTCTTTCTTTCAATACCAACTCACTTGCCAATTTGGAAGACATTGGTAAGAAGAAACAGACTGCACTGGGCAATGCATTTTGTCCGTCAAGCCCTTCAAGTTCAAACAGCCACCTTTGTTTATTGTGGGTAACGGCTATTAATGAATTCCCAATTGTTTAACCTCCGAACAGTTTGAGCTGAACTAACCTCGCCTCAAATCCTTCAAAAGTATTTTAAAACCATTAGTCAATCACACTTCACAATGCAGCAAATAGTCCACAGACATTATGTAATATATATATATATATATATATATATATATATATAAACGCAACATGTAAAGTGTTGGTCCCATTTTTCATGAGCTGAAATAAAATATCCTAGAAAATGTCCATCCGCACAAAAAGCTTATTTCTCACAAATGTTGTGCACTAACTTGTTTACATCCCTGTTAGTGAACATTTCTCCTTTCCCAAGATAATCCATCGACCTGACAGGTGTGGCATATCAAGAAGATGATTAAACAGTATGATCATTACACAGGTGCACCTTGTGCTGGCAGTGGGTTTATGGTATGGGCAGGCATAAGCTACGGACAACGAACACAATTACATTTTAATCGATGGCAATTTGAATGCACAGAGAAACTGTAATGAGATCCTGAGGCCCATTGTCGTGCCATTCATCCGCTGCCATCACCTCATGTTTCAGAATGATAATGCACGGCCCCATGTCGCAAGGATCTGTACACAATTCCTGGAAGCTGAAAATGTCCCAGTTCTTCCATGGCCTGCATACTCACCAGACATGTCACCCATTGAGCATTTTTGGGATGCTCTGGATCGACATGTACGACAGCGTGTTCCAGTTCCCGCCAATATCCAGCAACTTCGCATAGCCATTGAAGAGGAGTGGGACAACATTCCACAGGTCACAATCAACAGCCTGATCAAGTCTACGCGAAGGAGATGTGTCACACTGCATGAGGCAAATTGTGGTCACACCAGATACTGACTGGATTTCTGATCCACACCCCTACCTTTTTTTGTAAGGTATCTGTGACCAACAGATGCATATCTGTATTCCCGGTCATGTGAAATCCATAGATTAGGGTCTATTAATTTATTTCAATTGACTGATTTCCTTATATGGACTATAACTCAGTAAAATCTTTGAAATTGTGCATGTTGCGTATATATTTTTGTTCAGTATATTATATAAGTTTTTTAGTCAATGCCACTCTGACATTGCTCGTCCTAATATTTATATATTTCTTAATTCCGTTATTTTACTTTGAGATTTGTGTGTACTATTGTGAATTGTTAGATACTACTGCACTGTTGGAGCTAGGAACACAAGCATTTCGCTACACCCGCAATAACATCTGCTAAATATGTGTATGTGGCCTACAAAATTTGATTTGATTTGAATGTTCTGTTCTGAGGAAAATGTTTAAATCAGGCAGAGACTCCAAACCTCCTATAGGATCTTACTTAACATTGTTTCATCATCTCAGCTTTTCCATAATGTTGGCCTTTATAACTGTGAAACACAGAGTGTGTAGGAGGTAGGTCTATATCTGAATGGGGAAGCAAATTCAATGAGCAAATTCCATGTGGAACAGAAACATATTACCCATTAGATGTTGACTTTGTTATAAGTCAACATTTTTGATGAAATCAAAGGATGAACCCTTTCCCCCAAGTAAAACCTTATAGCAAAGAAGCAAACGAACAATAATATGTCATCACGGATTTATTCTCTAAAAAAACTGTTTATGACTCAACACGAGGAAAAGTTGCCATGTGTTATCACCCGTCTGGGATCAACCCTTGACCTCACTTTGACCCTACATGATTTTAACTGGCATACAACTAGATACATTTTTATGGCAATGCATATTTTATCACTGATATTATATCACTATAATATCACTGACATCTTAGATTGAATATGATTGCAGTGTGCCCATTGGTTTATACAGAACAGTAAATACCAGGCAGATGTCAGGGACAACATACAGACAAAGATTGGAACTGAATGTCATCACCATTGTGAGAACTTCAGCTGACCCTTGAATGGTCTGGCAAGAGACCCTGAACTTCAAATCTCTCTTTACAAAAGGAGTCGTTACATACCCCTGTCCCTAATCCACCTACTCCACCTTGCAAATACTGAAGCAAGTCTTTGGTGCAGTTAAATATTTTCTAATGCAAAAAAAAAAAAAACATTACACCATTAAAAATGTCCACAAGTTGGTCCCAGGTCCAACCGGCCTCACAACCACAGACCACGTGTAACCACGCCAGCCCAGGACCTCCACATCCATCTTATTATCCCAGATGGGATGGCGTATCGCTGCAGAACGCTGTGGTAGCCATGCTAGTTAAGTGTGCATTGAATTCTAAATAAATCACTGACAGTGTCACCAGCAAAGCACCCCCACACCATCACATCTCCTCCTCCATGCTTCACGTGGGAACCACACATGCAGAGATCATCCTCTCATCATCTCACAAAGACACGGCGGTTGTAACCAAAAATCTCAAATTTGGACTCATCAGACCAAAGGACAGATTTCCACCGGTCTAATGTCCATTGCTCATGTTTCTTGGCCCAAGCAAGTCTCTTCTTCTTATTGGTGTCCTTTAGTAGTGGTTTCTTTGCAGCAATTTGACCTTGAAGGCCTGATTCACGCAGTTTGTTACTTGAACTCTGTAAAGCATTTATTTGGGCTGCAATTTCTGAGGCTGGTAACTCTAATGAACTTATCCTCTGCAGCAGAGGTAACTCTGGGTCTTCCTTTCCTGTGGTGGTCCTTATGAGAACTAGTTTCATCATAGCACTTGATGGTTTTTGCGACTGCACAAATGTTCCGTATTGACTGACCTTCATGTCTTAAAGTAATGACGAACTGTAATTTCTCTTTGCTTATTTGAGCTGTTCTTGCCATAATATGGACTTGGTCTTTTACCAAATAGGGCTATCTTCTGTATACCACCCCTACCTTGTCAACACACAACTGATTGGCTCAAACGCATTAACAAGGAAATAAATTCCACAAAATAACTTTTAACAAGGCACACACCTGTTAATTGAAATGCATTCCAGGTGACTACCTCATGAAGCTGGTTGAGAGAATGCCAAGAGTGTGCAAAGCTGTCATCAAGGCAAAGGGTGGCTACTTTGAAGAATCTCAAATATATTTGGATTTGTTTAACACTTTCTTGGGTTACTACATGATTCCATATGTGTTATTTCATAGTTTTGATGTCTTCACTATTATTCTACAATGTATAAAATAGTAAAGATAAAGAGAAACCCTTGAATGAGTAGGTGTGTCCAAACCTTTGACTGGTACTGTATATCCAGGCTATAATGTAAAATGGTGTCTCCTAACATTTGCATCCTTTTCACAAGGCTTGCATTATCAGTCTGTCAATAGTAGCCTAGACATTGATAGTTGACCAACCCAGATGCATTGGAGATAACCCATGCTTCTTCCAAACAACTAGGTTACTCCACTCCAGAAATACATCAGCGCTATGCAAAGCCATATCAATACACATTTAATAAGAAATATAATCCTTTCTCTGCCTGCTCCTATCTTAAAATCACCAGCAGCTGAAAACAAAAAGAGAATAAACCATGTTCCATTGTAAGACAGATATCACTGTATGGTGATCCACTGTCTGCTGAGCAGTTCTGATGTCAAGTATAAAGCCTGATTGCCCAGAATTGCGCACGATAGAGAAATAAGGGCATTCTTTACACCTACACTGTACAATTGACATAAACCCAAGATTGACATTGTCTTTTGTGTCAAGCAGCCTTAATGGCATCAGAGTCAATATGAGGCAGGTAACCTAAAGTAACAGTGAATCACTAAATCAATGTGTAACTTCTTAAAATCAATGCTACTGCATTTGTTTGGTCAACATACTGCACTGCAGTGCGACATAATAAGTAGACCTAGTATACAAGTGTGGATATGGGGATACGCAGGCAGACCTGCTCAAATGGAGGATGATGGTCTGTTATTAAACAACAAACACAAAGGAAACCATTTCCCATGTCCATGAGAACGGGGCAGAGCTTCTTACTGTTGGACATTTGGTTTCGTAGATGTATCTTGGCATGTCATCAAAATAGCATAGTGGCACATAGGAAGATGATAGATTAAAACGGTGGGAGCATCTATTGTCTCTTCACCAATAATCATTGGATCATCAGATTCCTGACCAATGGAATTCTAGGATATTTCCTTATTCCACTACCAGGTGTGTGACAGTCCATAGACCTCAGGTAAAAACATCACAAGTACAGTGGGGGAAAAAAGTATTTAGTCAGCCACCAATTGTGCAAGTTCTCCCACTTAAAAAGATGAGAGAGGCCTGTAATTTTCATCATAGGTACACGTCAACTATGACAGACAAATTGAGAAAAAATAATCCAGAAAATCACATTGTATGATTTTTAATGAATTTATTTGCAAATTATGGTGGAAAATAAGTATTTGGTCACCTACAAACAAGCAAGATTTCTGGCTCTCACAGACCTGTAACTTCTTCTTTAAGAGGCTCCTTTGTCCTCCACTCGTTACCTGTATTAATGTCACCTGTTTGAACTTGTTACCAGTATAAAAGACACCTGTCCACAACCTCAAACAGTCACACTCCAAACTCCACTATGGCCAAGACCAAAGAGCTGTCAAAGGACACCAGAAACAAAATTGTAGACCTGCACCAGGCTGGGAAGACTGAATCTGCAATAGGTAAGCAGCTTGGTTTGAAGAAATCAACTGTGGGAGCAATTATTAGGAAATGGAAGACATACAAGACCACTGATAATCTCCCTCGATCTGGGGCTCCACACAAGATCTCACCCCGTGGGGTCAAAATGATCACAAGAACGGTGAGCAAAAATCCCAGAACCACACGGGGGGACCTAGTGAATGACCTGCAGAGAGCTGGGACCAAAGTAACAAAGCCTACCATCAGTAACACACTACGCCGCCAGGGACTCAAATCTTGCAGTGCCAGACGTGTCCCCCTGCTTAAGCCAGTACATGTCCAGGCCCGTCTGAAGTTTGCTAAAGTGCATTTGGATGATCCAGAAGAGGATTGGGAGAATGTCATATGGTCAGATGAAACCAAAATATAACTTTTTGGTAAAAACTCAACTCGTCGTGTTTGGAGGACAAAGAATGCTGAGTTGCATCCAAAGAACACCATATCTACTGTGAAGCATGGGGGTGGAAACATCATGCTTTGGGGCTGTTTTTCTGCAAAGGGACCAGGATGACTGATCCGTGTAAAGGAAAGAATGAATGGGGCCATGTATCGTGAGATTTTGAGTGAAAACCTCCTTCCATCAGCAAGGGCATTGAAGATGAAACGTGGCTGGGTCTTTCAGCATGACAATGATCCCAAACACACCGCCCGGGCAACGAAGGAGTGGCTTCGTAAGAAGCATTTCAAGGTCCTGGAGTGGCCTAGCCAGTCTCCAGATCTCAACCCCATAGAAAATCTTTGGAGGGAGTTGAAAGTCCGTGTTGCCCAGCGACAGCCCCAAAACATCACTGCTCTAGAGGAGATCTGCATGGAGGAATGGGCCAAAATACCAGCAACAGTGTGTGAAAACCTTGTGAAGACTTACAGAAAACGTTTGACCTGTGTCATTGCCAACAAAGGGTATATAACAAAGTATTGAGAAACTTTTGTTATTGACCAAATACTTATTTTCCACCATAATTTGCAAATAAATTCATTAAAAATCCTACAATGTGATTTTCTGGAGAAAAAAAATCCCATTTTGTCTGTCATAGTTGACGTGTACCTATGATGAAAATTACAGGCCTCTCTCATCTTTTTAAGTGGGAGAACTTGCACAATTGGTGGCTGACTAAATACTTTTTTTCCCCCACTGTATCTGTAGACCTCATCAAGCTTGTCTGAAGGGTATGGCCAAAGGTCAGTGATTTGGAGCACATAAAGGCCCTGTCCAGAAACAACCTAAGAATAAGAAGAGCTGAAGCACATGGCTGAATTCCAATCCAATCGCTCTTACTTCATCCAATAACTAGCTCTCCTCCCTTACTACCTCCTCATGTGGACCGGAAAGTTATAACTCCATCTAACTAGCCCTCTGGTGAGCTTGGTACAGCATTACACTGTAGTTCTACTGAGACAATCATTTCAGATCACAGAGAAACGGCCACAAGGGCAGAGGGAGGAGAGAGCCTTGTCAAATTGGAATTAGGCCTTGCTACTCTTTTGCTCCAATAATAAAACATCATCTTGTTGAGGGAGTGCAGATGGATGCTTAGCAAGTCATTGGTTAACGGCTATCTGTGACCACTTCCTTTATAACGCATGGTGAGTTTGGAGATCCATGAGGAATGGCCTGGGTGCGTCACTGAATGTTCCATGACGTGAATTTGCCGTAACATCAGTATCACGGGTTTGAAGGTCAACTCTATTTTAAAGTGCTGGGATTTTGCATAACAGTAATATTGCTGATGATAGTGACTTAGTGTAAGTGTGTGTGTGTGTGTGTGTGTGTGTGTGTGTGTGTGTACATAAAGATGTGAGTAATATTGTCGATTGCCTGTTAGTACTCACATTTGTATTAATTTTTTATTTTACCTTTATTTAACTAGGCATGTCAGTTAAGAACAAATTCTTATTTACAATGACGGCCTACACCGGCCAAACCCGGACGACGCTGGGCCAATTGTGCACCGCCCTATGGGACTCCCAATCACGGCCGGTTGTGATACAGCCTGGAATCGAACCAGGGGGTCTGTAGTGACGCCTCAAGCACTGAGATGCAGTGCCTTAGACCACTGCGCCACCCGGGAAACATGACCCCTAGTACTTCCTCTACTAACCATAATCACCTGTCAAATCACATCAGCAATAAAGGTATAATTACAGGAGTGATGTGCTGTGCGTTTGCTCTTCGCTGATAGCTACTCACTTGGAATGACTCACGATGACTGCTGACCTCAAATGGAATACAGACTTTACACTCTCTACATACAGCCGAAGGGAGGAGAAAGCTGGCTTAACAAAATGTATGAGTATACTACCGAGTTATGTCGTGATGTCTATAAATGGGTTATTATAATGGCCCTGAAAATAAACAAAGGCTTTGTGCATGCTGTAAAATGTACATTTATTTAACATTTAACATTTACATTTAAGTCATTTAGCAGACGCTCTTATCCAGAGCAACTTACAGTTAGTGATTGCATACATTTTTCATAATGGATTTTTCATATTTTCATGGATTTACTCATTAAATATGGTTCATGTGATGTTGCCTACACCTTACATAAAGAAGCCAAGAAACTCACTGAAAAAGCAGGCTTGGTGTACATAACAATAAAACATGTTTTTCTTTTAAGCCAGAAATATGATGATACACGTGTGTTGCAACCCAATCCATTTTCTGTGTGACATATGCCACAGATTCTATGCCAGGCATTGTTCACCGCAGATTAGATTCTATACACATTCAAAAGAAACATCGTAGAGAACAACAGTATCTGTCACTGAAGGAAACACTACAACCCCGCCCACATCTATACATGCACAACTTCAGAGCAAGCGCCAGCGAGCATAGAAAAATAGGGTAGTAATTTCTCTCCATAAATATGAGTCTCAATTAATACTTCTGAGGACAAAAACTTACAGGCATGTTCAGTCGAAGCGTCCTCTTCTTTCTAGGTGTCATCTTCATGTATCTCTTCTTGGAGTCATTTGCTGTGCTTCCCATATTGTTCTAGAATTCTCTAAACCACTGGACTCATTAAAGCGTAAAATAAACGTTACTTTCTCTCCTCTCGTGTAGATCGAGTGTGGTGAATTATAACAAAACAATCACTACTACAACATTCTTAGGATTCAGAATGATTACCTTAAGGCAAGTACTAGTTTACCTATATCCGCATTCATGTGCTCCTCCAAAATGGTTTTTGACTTTTCGTAGAGGTTTAGGAGAATTTACGCAGCAGGTTAGGATAATTAACGTAGCAAGTTAGGACAATAAGGTTCGTTAAGCAAAGTGTTACTTCAAAAAATATATACTTTTTATGTTAATTTGACAAAACATGTATCCCATCTAAGACATGACCCTCCAAAACTCCAGGGGTGATGCAATTTATCTGCTTGAGATAAGACAAATGATCTGACAAAAAATAAAACGCGCAGAATACGATTCACTTGGCATAACATGTAGCCAAACTTTCGGGCACTGGTATTTCAGAAAATCCTAAATTGAAACACAAGGAAGCGCGTATGATAATGCAAACGTTCCCATTGAGGTTTTGACGGGTTCACACCTCACAGAGGAGGAGGGAAGTACGCATGCATGCACGTTGGCTGGCTACTGGTAAATACGAGCATGGGCTCATCGTGGGACACGTGCTAGTGGGTGCGTCAAGCTTTGAGCTCAGCTCCGAATTGTCACATGGCTGTGTTTACGTTATGGCAGCAGCATGAGGAAGCAACTGACATTTAAATGAGTATTAGTTTAGGTTTATGAGATTTTGTTGACCTACATCATCATATTACACCAGCAAATAAGCTATAGACGCTGATTCTGTTCACAATCCTAATGCAATACACAACATCGAGGCCCTACAGTTCATATTATGATCTGCATTCATCATCAAAAAGTCCGTCTCTCCAATTTGGCCACCATGTGGTCTCAATGGAATACTACACATCATATGTTATATGACACTTGTTATGATGATATTTTGGTGTACATGGGGCTACTCTCAATAGTTAAGTGGCTTCCTCTCATAACCTCTTCCTCAACTGAACATTGTCTGGCAGGATAGGCCTTTTAGAAAACTCAAACTCAATTTATGAATAAAAAAGAGCAGGAATTGATTTAACTTTCACCTTTTTTCAGATTTATGTAGTAGAAGGCAAGGAGAAAAATATATTTAAGAGTTTAGGCTATTGAGATCTAGCCATTGTTTAATTCCCTGATAGTCAGTGCCGATTTTAGCATGTAAATCTTGGTGGGGCAAACTCACCAAAAAATGGTGTAGAGGCATGCCAGCAAAGTCACTACACAACACTAAACAATACATTAATTGCACTATAACGGTGACAAACAGTGCCCACAAACTGTTATGGCCTACATAAAGCTGTCCCAAAAGCGAGTATACTTTTCAGTGAATCCTTACCAATGCTACACCTGGCTATCAGCAGAGCCTTGTCTGTCAGCGAAACAGATAATTCAGCCTCATTTACTGCCTTTAAAATAACATAGCTGATATGGCTGACTTGCTTAAACAAATGTGGTTTCTACTGACAATTGAGATGTACAAACTATGGCATAAGGGGACGAAGTGCAGATAAGAGGCAATCCGTAATTTCGATTAAGACATTAATGAGCGAGCTAGGACGGACGTATTCAATATAACTATTTGTTCAGCACTTTTGAAATGTACAGCAAGTCAGAACTGTACACCAAGTCAGAACCGTAGGATAAATAAAGGGGGCATATAAGCAGACAATGAAAGCTCTTACAATATTCGATGATGACATTTCTCTAAAACAGGCTATAGGCTACATGTGCACCACCAACAGCTACTACACAACATACACTTAGTATTACTTTCTTAGCTACAGTATACATATCTCCCTGGCATATTACATAATTTATTCCGCAGCATACAATACATTTTTGGACTCCCCTTGTGCTGTGCTCACTTGAACAGGAAGGCGGTGCGGCGGTCCTTCGTGGGCAAATGTTGTCATCAAACTTTGTTATCAAAGTCTGCCATTTTCTGGATTTATGGTGCTTTCAAGACAACTGGGAACTCTGAAAAAAACAAGGTTGAATCATGACGTCAGTGATCTTCAGGTCGGAGCTCTAGAAGAGGCCAGAGTTCCCCACTTGAATTCCAAGTTGGATTACCTTTCAAAACGTATTTTCCCAGTCGGAGCTCGTTTTTTCAGAGTTCCCAGTTGTCTTGAACTCACTGAAGTCTGAGATTTCAGTATGAAAAATGTATGCACTCACTAACTGTAAGTCGCTCTAGATAAGAGCGTCTGCTAAATGACTAAAATGTAAAATTTCCCAGTTCCGAGTTTTCAGTTGTTTTGAACGTGGCAGAAGTCATGCTGGATTGACAGCATGAATGTTTATCATTTTAAGCTTGGAAAAGAGACCCTTAAACCCAGACTTGGACCACACACCCACTCCACTGAATAGCAGGCTAGTGATTGCTTTGCAATGCTTGCATAGCCACTGATTCCTTCCAACCACTCATTGTTGAATTTCCGATTTCCAACTTGTTGTTTAATGTTTATGTCCAATGGCCGATGAGCACAGATACGTTTTGTCTATAATTTCTCTTCATATGACAAGAATTGAAAAGGATTTGCCAATAGATTGCCGACTTGATGCATGATGATGACTGCTTGTCTAGCTTGCTAGCTAACATTTTGAAAGTATGATGTTGACATGATCAGCCCAATCAAAGCTACGGTAGATATAACGTGATTTGACGTCATTTTATCTGTGGCCAATGACCTTGAGCCTTCTAGGATGGGCACTTCTAATGTAAGTCTATGGCGCAGCTCTCCCCGTAGATTTTGCGGTGAAGTAGTGTCCCCATGAGTGACAGAACACTGAGCCAATCACGGCGCAACTAGAGAACATTACCAACCCCTAAACTCTGTATTTTCCGCTGGCTGCCACACCACCACAGAAAGCACTGAGCTAGGCTGAAACACCTGCATTTTGGAGCTGCCTTACTCAAGAAAGCAATAAAGAGACCATGTTTGTATGCAGCTTTATTAACTCAATGATTATTTTTTTTACATTGTTTGAAAAATGATATGTGACAGGCAAAAAAATATATATATATATATACAGTACCAGTCAAACGTTTGGACACACCTACTCATTCAAGGGTTTTTCTTAATTTTTACTATTTTCTACATTGTATAATAATAGTGAAGACATCAAAAGTATGAAATAACACAAGTTTCAAAGTTCTTGAAATGTTCCGGATTGACTGACCTTCATGTCTTAAAGTAATGATAGACTGTTGTTTCTCTTTGCTTACAGTGCTTTGCAAAAGTATTCATCCCCCTTGGTGTTTTTCCTATTTTGTTGCATTACAACCTGTAATTTAAATGGATTTTTATTTGGATTTCATGTAATGGACATACACAAAATAGTCCAAATTGGTGAAGTGAAATTAAAAAAATAACTTGTTTAAGAAAATTATAAAAAATAAATAACGGAAAAGTGGTGTGTGCATATGTATTCACCCCCTTTGCTATGAAGCCCCTAAATAAGATCTGGTGCAACCAATTACCTTCAGAAGTCACATAATTAGTTAAATAAAGTCCACCTGTGTGCAATCTAAGTGTCACATGATCTCAGTATATATATACACCTGTTCGGAAAGGCCACAGAGTCTGCAACACCATTAAGCAAGGGGCACAACCAAGCAAGCGGCACCATGAAGACCAAGGAGCTCTCCAAACAGGTCATGGACAAAGTTGTGGAGAAGTTCAAATCAGGGTTGGGTTATAAAAAAATATACGAAACTTTGAACATCCCACGGAGCACCATTAAATCCATTATAAAAAAATGGAAAGAATATGGCACCACAACAAACCTGCCAAGAGAGGGCTGCCCACCAAAACTCATGGACCAGGCAAGGAGGGCATTAATCAGAGAGGCAACAAAGAGACCAAAAATAACCCTGAAGGAGCTGCAAAGCTCCACAGCGGAGATTGGAGTATCTGTCCATAGGACCACTTTAAGCTGTACACTCCACAGAGCTGGGCTTTACGGAAGAGTGGCCAGAAAAAAGCCATTGCTTAAAGAAAAAAATAAGTAAACGCGCTTGGTGTTCGCCAAAAGGCATGTGGGAGACTCCCCAAACATATGGAAGAAGGTACTCTGGTCGGATGAGAATAGTTATGCATGCTCAAGTTTTCTGTTTTTTTTTTCTTATTTCTTGTTTGTTTCACACACAAAAAAATTTGCATCTTCAAAGTGGTAGGCATGTTGTGTAAATCAAATTATACAAACCCCCCCAAAATCCATTTTAATTCCAGGTTGTAAGGCAACAAAATAGCCATTATACATGATTCCATACAGTGAGGGAAAAAAGTATTTGATCCCCGGCTGATTTTGTACGTTTGCCCACTGACAAAAAAATGATCAGTCTATAATTTTAATGGTAGGTTTATTTGAACAGTGAGAGACAGAATAACAACAAAAAAATCCAGAAAAACGCATGTCACAAATGTTAGAAATTGATTTACATTTTAATGAGGGAAATAAGTATTTGACCCCCTCTCAATCAGAAAGATTTCTGGCTTCCAGGTGTCTTTTATACAGGTAACGAGCTGAGATTAGGAGCACACTCTTAAAGGGAGTGCTCCTAATCTCAGCTTGTTACCTGTATATCAGACACCTGTCCACAGAAGCAATCAATCAATCAGATTCCAAACTCTCCACTATGGCCAAGACCAAAGAGCTCTCCAAGGATGTCAGGGACAAGATTGTAGACCTACACAAGGCTGGAATGTGCTACAAGACCATCGCCAAGCAGCTTGGTGAGAAGGTGACAACAGTTGGTGCAATTATTCGCAAATGGAAGAAACACAAAAGAACTGTCAATCTCCCTCAGCCTGGGGCTCCATGCAAGATCTCACCTCGTGGAGTTGCAATGATCATGAGAACGGTGAGGAATCAGCCCAGAACTACACGGGAGGATCTTGTCAATGATCTCAAGGCAGCTGGGACCATAGTCACCAAGAAAACAATTGGTAACACACTACGCCGTGAAGGACTGAAATCCTGCAGCGCCCGCAAGGTCCCCCTGCTCAAGAAAGCACATATACATGCCCGTCTGAAGTTTGCCAATGAACATCTGAATGATTCAGTGGAGAACTGGGTGAAAGTGTTGTGGTCAGATGAGACCAAAATGGAGCTCTTTGGCATCAATTCAACTCGCCGTGTTTGGAGGAGGAGGAATGCTGCCTATGACCCCAAGAACACCATCCCCACCATCAAACATGGAGGTGGAAACATTATGCTTTGGGGGTGTTTTCTGCTAAGGGGACAGGACAACTTCACCGCATCAAAGGGACGATGGATGGGGCCATGTACCGTCAAATCTTGGGTGAGAACCTCCTTCCCTCAGCCAGGGCATTGAAAATGGGTCGTGGATGTATATTCCAGCATGACAACAACCCCAAAACACACGGCCAAGGCAACAAAGGAGTGGCTCAAGAAGAAGCACATTAAGGTCCTGGAGTGGCCTAGCCAGTCTCCAGACCTTAATCCCATAGAAAATCTGTGGAGGGAGCTGAAGGTTCGAGTTGCCAAACGTCAGCCTCGAAACCTTAATGACTTGGAGAAGATCTGCAAAGAGGAGTGGGACAAAATCCCTCCTGAGATGTGTGCAAACCTGGTGGCCAACTACAAGAAACGTCTGACCTCTGTGATTGCCAACAAGGGTTTTGCCACCAAGTACTAAATCATGTTTTGCAGAGGGGTCAAATACTTATTTCCCTCATTGAAATGCAAATCAATTCATAACATTTTTGACATGCGTTTTTCTGGATTTTTTTGTTGTTATTCTGTCTCTCACTGTTCAAATAAACCTACCATTAAAATTATAGACTGATCATTTCTTTGCCAGTGGGCAAACGTACAAAATCAGCAGGGGATCATATACTTTTTTCCCTCACTGTATGTGTTATTTCATAGTTTTGATTTCTTCACTATTATTCTACAATGTAGAAAATAGTAAAAATAAAGAAAAACCCTTGAATGAGTAGGTGTGTCCAAACTTTTGACTGGTACTGTATTTATTTTTATCCAGTTGGAAAAACACTCCAAACAGCCTACCCGACGCTCGGAGGCGTCCGTGAGGTCCTAAAGCACACCGTTGCCCGTTTTGTATCACATTCCAATGATAAAACTGGGGGGTCAAAAAATTCAATTTCAGAATGTGGGGGGGACATGTCTCCAGTGAAAGTTCCGCCCCTGGATTATGGCTTAGCATCATTTCGTTCTGTAGGTAAAGAGTTACTGCTGAGCTCAGGACGAAACAATTCTGGCTATCACACCCCAAACAAATGACCCACGCTCCAATGACACAGCAAATACACGTTTTTCAACGAAAACTAATGTTAGTATTGGACAAATTCAGGTAGCTCCCTCCCTGTTTCGTTTGCTCAGTTTTCTTCCATTTGGTTCTTAAAAGGTGATCCGTTTCCGTTGCAAGACGTAACGAATACACCCCAGGTACAACACTTTCATTCAAACATGAGATGAGGGGTGCTTTTATACCTTTTACATGTACAGCACTAATTAAGGTCCCCTTCGACACATAATTTGAAACTATGGTTCCTAACCTGTTACTGTTGTAAGTCGCTCTGGATAAGAGAGTCTGCTAAATGATGTAAATGTAAATGTAATAATCACAGCTCCCATTGTTTCCTCTTATGTGAATAGTCCGCAAACTATTCACTCAGAGTTCATCAACTTTATCACTGTCCCAAGGATTTTATATTAGACATATCAAATATTGTCTTTCTATAAAATTATGACATTGTACACACAGGGTCGCTTTCCCCCAATTTTTTTTTAGGAATAAGGAAACCGCTCATCTACACTATTTGACTGCGCTGTATGGCATTAGTGAAAACCAAAACTGTTCTCAGAGCAGAACTGCCAGTTTTCACTAGCAGAAGTTACTTTTCATTGCAGGTTAGGAGAACTTACACAGCAGGCCTGAGAATTAACGTGACAGGTGAGGATAATTAACGTGGCAGGTTAGGAGAATTAGGTTAAGGTTAGGAAAAGGTTTAGGGTTAGGGTTAGCTAAAATTGTCCCTGACATGACTTGAACATATTTAGCTACAACCAATTATGTATATCACAGGAGGTTGGTGGCACATTAATTGTGGTAATGGCTGGAACAGAATAAGTTGAACGGTATCAAATACCGTTCCATTCTCTCCGTTCCAGCCATTATTATGAGTCATTCTCCCCTCAGCAGCCTCCACTGATGTATATAAACTATGGATTGTTGATGCAATGTATTGGCCAATGAGTGGCATTGAAGCCACCGGTCGGCCATATTGGCATCCCCAGAAGAAGCAGTCCTCCAAATTAATTAATATAATTATACAGTATGTCAATAAATGTTTTAAGGACAAAATTACATGTATTTAAGTATTGTTTTGGTGTTGTAGTGGTGACTGTAACATTAGTAATTTCAAAAATGTTGAATGTAAGGATTTTTTAAAATATATGTATTAATTTTTTATGTTTAGCTCACATAATATAATTTAAAAGTATGCATTATAGTTGCACTATGCAGAAATGTCTCTGCCATTTCCTGGTTGCTAAAACTCTAATACACTCTAAATATAAAAGGTTCCTGGAGTATCCTTTAGGGATTCTTCAAATTGAAACTGTGGGGGAACCCCTATAAGTTCTTCGAAGAACCCTTTTTAATGGATCCTCAAAGAACCTTTTGAAGAACCTTTTGGGGTTAATTTTTGAACTACCCCCCATTATTATTATTAATATGCATAACAACAACACAATATTTTAGTTGTCAGTGTTTATTATGATTTTAGTGGCAAAGCAGAATATATATATTTTTTAATGAGGTCAACTCCCAGCAGAGCCCCAAGTCCAAAGGATATATCCTCTGGCATGTTGATGTTCATGTGTTGATGTTCTCCGTATCCACAGCCAGAATGATTTTGCAGTGCACGGTGATCGAACAGTTTTCCTGTTATATACATCAGAGGTGTAGGGCGGGTGAATTCTGTGAATCCAAAAAGTAGTAATTATACCGATGTTTAACAAAACATGCACACAACAGTATTCATAACTTGATTTTTGTGGTAAATGTGAATGAAAAAAAAAACTGTTTTGATAATGTTTTTCATACACATACCTTAATGTAGAGGCCTATGGGGTTTTCATTGAAGAGGTAAGGGAGGAGGATGGTACATGTGATCTGCATAACATACCAATACCAATTGATCTTTGTATGCCTCCTCGTCTGTATACCTGCAGACACAAACACAAAAGTGAGCAGTTCAGTCATCTGCACCCAATACAGCTAGCCTTCAACATATTCTTATAGCCTACATATTCTTACCTCTTTGTTGATTGATATCCATTGAATTGTGTCCATTTTCTGTTTTAGAAAGATTTGCACAAATATAAAAAGGTAGACGGTATCATCATAAAACAATATCAATTTAGATCATATAAGGGACAAACCTTACCTTAAATTGAGGAGATCTTTACATTTTTCAGATAAGTGCCTGCACCAGCTGTCCTTTCAAATTCAAATCCAAATGTTTCAGTTGGGCAGTTAGGTTCTTGCAAGAACCCCCACCAACTAAGGAGGTTCCTCGATGAACCCCACCTCCTATGGGGTTCTTGGAAGAACCTTTTGGGGGCAATTTTCAGTGCCAAGAACCCTACGGTTCTTCAAAGAACTTTGAGGATCTTAGAAGAACCCTTGTTGAACCCCTAATTTTTAGAGTGTAGTTCGCCTAATTTCAGTTTATGTGACAAAGTAAGATAGTATAGTGTATAGAATCATTGTACCTTCTAAACCGCTGTGAAATATATTTTCCATAACCAAAATATTGTTGTTTCTGCTGTTTGAAGCTGGTGTACAAAACCGAAAGTAAAAGATGCAAAAACAAAACTTAAGAACGGGAAGCATAGAAATAGCGCACAAAGAACAGATCTACCGCTTCTTAGACTTGCTTTCAAGTAGAATGATTTATAACTCATATTTCTATGTGATTTTGGTCGGGTCGCCCAAAAAGTTCCATATTTCCACTTTAAGTCAGGGATTTGAATGGGGTGTATGGGGGTGGGGGCCACATAAAATCAGAACTCATCATGATGGGGCCACAGTGGCTCGTGGGTCTGTGTACCCACATCCATACCCACAATGCAGTCAGAGCCCCCTAAGTTAAATGTTGTTGGCCGCAGGCCGACAGTTGCATTACTAAATGCATTTATTAATGCTTCAAAAATATGTTGTCCAATAATAATATAATATGCCATTTAGCAGACGCTTTTATCCAAAGCGACTTACAGTCATGCGTGCATACATTTTTTTTGTGTATGGGTGGTCCCGGGGATCGAACCCACTACCTTGGCGTTACAAGCACCCTCTACTAGCTGAGCTACAGAGGACCACACCAATGGCGGGGGAGTGCCAAGATGGAGGCGCGGTGGCTTCAAAACCGCACCCCCTTTCAGTCATCTAGTGTATATGTACATTGTCTACAACCAGAGGTCAAATCAAATCAAATTTTATTGGTCACATACACATATTTAGCAGATGTTATTGCGGGTGTAGCGAAATGCTTGTGTTCCTAGCTCCAACAGTGCAGTAGTATCTAACAATTCACAATAGTACACACAAATCTCAAAGTAAAAGAATGGAATTAAGAAATATATAAATATTAGATTGAGCAATGTCGGAGTGGCATTGACTAAAATACAGTAGAATAGAATATATTTACATTTTACATTTTAGTCATTTAGCAGACGCTCTTATCCAGAGCGACTTACAGATGAGTAAAGCAGTATGTAAACATTATTAAAGTGACTAGTGTTCCATTATTAAAGTGTGTAATCATTAAGCCAATTCTTTTGCGAAACGTTTCGTCTGTTGACAAATTTAGGTAGGTCCCTACTCGTTTCACTTGCTTCCGTTTGGTTCTTAAACGGTAAACGGTTTCCGTAATGAATACACCCTAGGCCTGCTCTGAGAACAGTCTTGGTTTCCACTAATGCTATGCTGCGTCGACTGCAAATTTTCGAGTTTCGATTGGTCTGAACTGTGTGAATCAGTCATATCTGATTGGGTAAACCAGCGTTAGCAACCAAGCCAGAGATACTTATGAGGAGATGGGAAACTCAATTTAAATCGTATTAACGCCCATTGTGTACGTTGCCCATGCGTCGTCAATGTGCCGCGCGGTGCATTCTGTGCGATTCTGGGACAAGGCGGTCCTTCCTTCAAGGAGTGAATGGGAGTCAATTTGGCGCTAACAAAAAAAAAACATTAGCGTGAATTACGTAAACAAGAAGTACAACATTACACAACTTCTTTGTAATATCATATAGCTTTGAAATCGTGATATTACGTACTTTCTCGACTCAAACCCTCACTTTTAGAAAGCATTGCTTGACGATTAGCTTAGTAACCTCGCTACGCACCATGACAACGTGAACGCGATTGGTCGACAGTCTGCTGGGCGGAGCGTATGCGTTCTCAAGTCATTTCCCCGGGGTTTGTTATCTCCTCCTTTTCTAATATCTCTGCCCAAACTCAGGGAAGAGTAGCTAGGTAGCTAGCTTGCTAACGTTAGCTATATATATTTACTTGGTGCATTGGGTTATTTTAAACCAAAGAGAATCGCCAAGCAGCTAGAAACGGATTTGGATGGGATGTAGTTTTTTGTGTCACGAGGGTGCTTGTTGTGTGGTGTACTGACCGCGGCTGGGAAGTATCACTTGACGCAGTCTGTTTAACAGTACCTAGCCAACGGAATTTGCAATACCAGCATAGACAAATTGGGATGTCAATGAAGCAAGTGCATTGTAAGTTTTTACATGACACTTTTTATTTTCAGAAATGTTGGCATCGAGTCTCATTGGCTATTTCAGTGCTCGCGCTAACTAGCGGACAGCAAAGCATGTTTTGATTAGCTACTGTTAGCTGCTTATTGTTTTATTATTTAGTGTGATCACTGACTGAAATGAAGGAGCGACCAATACATTTCAACTCGTGTTAGTTAAAGCTAGTTAGTTTCTGTAACTAGCTAGCGTGTCTTTTATTTTGCATTGCGCGCTAAAAACTAACAGTTAGAAGTTTGAAAGTAGAAGTTTGCCAATCATTTTAGGTAGATAGCTAACGTTATAGCTAAAGATGGATATAGCTAGCAGGTTGTCTATTCAGTTTGACCTTCACCTGCTCGAAATTTTAGTAAAATAATGTTATATTGGATATTCGGTTTTCTCACGTCAGTAACTATTGAATCAAGGATGCCATGAAAATTGGTCATGGCTAGAAAATGAAAATGTTATCAGGGGAGGATGGAGAACAATTGACACCTTTTTTATGTGTGAATTGCAAAAAAGTAAAATAACAAAAATAAACAAGTCATTAAACAAATTCACACACAAAAAAGGTCTCGATTGTTTTCCATCCTCCCCTGATTCACAGAATATGCTATTTAAATTGCTTGGTTAAATAGCTATTGACGAGAGAGAACGGAATATACAATATAAAACTTTCTCTCGTCTAGCTATTGAACCAAGCATGCAATGACAATGAAAATGTTATATTCTGAATCAGGGGAAAATGGAAAACAATCAACACCTTTTTGTGTGTGTGAATATTTGTTTTATTGAACCAAACCATGTACCTTCCAGCAGCTGAATGACAAACTGCACAGTCAACTGGTAGAGTAAGTTTAAATGTAATTTTATTCAACATTCTGGCATGTAAGGAACATGTACACAATTTTGCAGCCATTAGTTTCAGTAATTGTGTATTACAGCATGATTAATCAGACTAGCTCTGGCTATACTGCATCACTGTGATTACTGGTGGATTGAACCTGCCTGTGAGAAAACAAAGAAGATGACTGACACAGAAGCCAGATCTTCATGACCAAAACACTCAAAATGTAGAGCTCAAACTAAGGATTTAAAGCTGAGTAAAAGCAACCATGCATCATAATTAGGGCTGTCAGAGTTAACTCGAGTTAACATTTTTAAATTTTACTGCACTCATTTTTTAACTCACGATTAATTGCGTTGTCTGAAAGCATTCAAAAAAGGCTACACTGAAAACATCCAAAATACATAGGCTAGTCTATACAGCTAAAATCAACAATGCGATGCCAAAACAAATTTACATTGAGGTTAAAGAAAGTGTGCGTTATCAATTTACCTGATTTTGCTTACTGTTACTTTGGACAAAATCAAGACGTCAATATCCTTCTAAAAATCTTAAATTACAGCTCAATTTGAGGAAATTCCAAATTTGTGGTTAATCATAATGAATCACAACAAATCCTGCGATTAACTTGATTAAAATTTTTTAATTGTTGACAGCCCTAATCATAATACAAAATACAATGCAGAAAAATAAACTAGATGGCATGGGCACTGTTGAGCTTTCACTGGTTGGGTGTGATCCTGGCCTAGATCTTTTGATTTGGTTGGAATGGTGTGGATGCCCCTGAAGAAACTTCCATCAATACTAGCTTCAGTTTTAAATTAAGCGTTGTTCACATTGGCAATTTGAAGTGACTAAAATCCTCTTTTTTTTTTTGGGCATATACGATTAGAATCTGTTCTTTTTCAACAGCCAAAAAGCACATGGAATCTGATATTTCAAGTAACATTTCAAACCACCTTTGTAGGTGGTTTGAAGTCAGATACAAATCTGATTCCTGGCCATATGACTTGTCTGAACAGTAAAATCTGATTTCTTTACCCTCAAGTGATTTTTAGACTTATTTGACATATGTTGTTGCTTGCTAGCTACTCTGTTGACAGTTTGACAAGAACATGTGGTAGCTAACTATCTTGTTAATTGTTTACATACAAATTAGTGAATGTGCTAGAAAGCTAAACAGCTAGCTAGTTGACTGCTGTGGCTAGCCAAAAAGGACTTGTTTTGTTCTAACACTGATTTTGAACATTCAAAGCAACTGGGAAACGTCCATGGCAGGCTTTGTCCTTGGTAAAGATTGCCACTCCACCACCTTTGGAAGATCCGTCTTGCCGGAAAAGGTTATAACCAGAAAGGTTAACATCAGTGTTCAAAACACTCTTTCTTAACCACGTCTCAGTAATGACCAACACATCTAGATTAGAGCTGTGAACCCACACTTTCAATTGATCCATTTTAGGTAATAAGCTTCTAGTGTTAACGTGCAGAAAACCCAGGCTTTTACGTGATCAGAAATCAGTGAAGCAGATATCAGAGCAGAATTGGGGCTAGCGACAGTAGATGGGCCAGGGTGTACATGCACATTTCCAGATACCATCAGCAGTAATACAATCAAGGCACGGCAGAGGACAGGGAGAGCTCTGCAGTGTTGGCAACAAGATCATATTATACAGCAATTTCATCACGTAACATGAATACAAAGCCGGCGAGAGGTGGTTAGAATAGGATGGGTGGCCAAGAGTCTGTGTAACTAATAGAGTCAGAGTCCCGAGTGTGGGAACAAAGTCTGTCCCACGGTCGGGTAAACAAACAAGTTCATAGTCAACAAACCACGCAGGAGTCATGAGGCAAATAGCATAAAGCGCAATAAAAAAATATAACGACTTGGATCTAGCCATTGTAAGTTCAGAGTCACTCGCCCCAACAGTGCGTGTGTGCTGGAGGCGAGCGAAAGCTCGGGAGAGAGGGGGGAGTGTGGCGGGGGTACCTGTACCAGACAGGGGGAGACAGGCCAGGGCAGACGGTGTCACACCCACTTGTGAGAAGCTTTTTTCGGGAGGCAGATTCCTTGTAGAACATCCCAGCTAGCTAGCAAGTCTCTGTCCACCGTTTTTTCCACGTGGAAAAGGAGGTCGTTAGCTAGCTATAACTCTTCAGTTCCGGCTAATGGTCCTTTACGACGTCCAAACAAAGTTGTCCTGTGGCTGTTGCATTTTGGAGAATGCGAGGATACCCTCTGCCTATTGGCTACTTAGCTTATTCAAGCCTTTCTCAAAATACAACACTGCCCCTTTAAGAAAAAAGAAAAAAAACTCTTTACCTGACATCGGCTCCGAATTAAGGTTCAACGATGTCTGCAGAAAGATTGGGGTGTCAGCTATGACAATACACACTGACTTTGAAAAAATATATTTTGGTTATTGAACTACAGTAAGTGAAGTGAATTTAAACCCGGTAACGGAATTGCGATTTCAAAATGGGTCCCTGGTCTGTACTACACAGAAATACATAATTATGTTTATGAATGGCATTCTCTTCATGGTGATGTATCCTAAATAGGTACACAAAGGTATAAATATGCAATATCTTCCTTTGCATATTTGGATATTATTCTACACACTGGCTATTATTTTAATGAGCTCTGCCCCCAAACAAGACCAAATTTGGTTGGTCCATACTGGACCAAATCTGAACCAATCGTAGACGTCTGTTTCACAAGTTTGGACATCAAAGTACAGTAGAGTAGAGTTTAATACAGTACATTATAGTGTACTGAACTCTCGTGAACTCTACTGTACTGAACTTTACTCTGTTCTATTCTACTGTGCTGTACTGTTACCCCTCTGTGGGTCCATGGTGGTGACAGGCAGCTCCAGTCCAGTCCAAATGCCTGCTGCAATATGGCAGCTTTGGATTAGCCTAACGGCACAAGCCCCTTCTTTACTGTTTCAGCTGGAAAAAGGCTCCAGGTGGCTAATTATAGACCACATAGACTACACTGGCATTTCTGTTTTTCTACCCTTTTCATATTTTTTACTGGGGCCAGTTCAGCATATTTGTACCATTTCTTTCGTGTGAAAGTGTGGTGTGTGACAGGACTATGCCAGAGAGAGAGAGAGAGAGACTAAAAATTATATTTGCACTTGTGCTGCTTGTCCCATTTTCTAAATTGGAACCAGAAAGGAACTAAATTAGCCAGGCTCTGTTCTCTTTTCTGTGGTACAATTTAAAACGCCATTGTCCCTCAGGACCATGGTGGCTACATCTGATGAATCCCATTAGCTCAGTGCCAACTTTAATTTACGGTCTAATTCTTCTTCTCGCAAAACTCTGGCCTCACAGCACTCAACTCCTCCGTGTGAAACCCGTGCTCCTCTGAAATGGATATCGATTTTGGTAATAAATTCAGCAGAGTCATTTTGAAAGTTAGTGTTCTTGAGAAGCAGTGCTTTGACACACAATATCTAAGCCGTTTCCATTTAAACAGTGTCGAGATCAACTCGCCTCATTTTTCCTCAATTTGCATTCACGACCTACTAGCTATGCGACAAGCATTGAGCAGTTAGGCCTCACTGTCCTGATGTAGCATTAGGCTATGTGTGCTCATTGGCATTTACAGTTAGCAGCTTTTTGGCACTGGTCCCTTCTTCATTCATGGATCAATGGGACAGTATGGACCCCTAAACCACAGACATACTGTAGTCAGCCTAATGTCACAACAGTAGCCATCGCTGATAGTCCTGTTATTTGACCTGTTGTCAGAGCTCAAGGGCAGGACCTTAGTTTCCAATGTCTGTAACCACAGCAACCGACTTGGAGGTACAGTGCCTTCAGAAGGTATTCACACCCCTTGCCTTTTCCCACATTTTGTTGTGTTAGACTGAATTTAAAATTGATTAAATGTGGATTTATTTTTATCACTGGCTTACACACAACAACAAAAAAGCAGACATTGAATATCCCTTTGAGCATGGTGAAGTTATTAATTACACTTTGTCTGGTGTACTAATACACCCAGTCACTACAAAGATACAGGCATCCTTCCTAACTCAGTTGCCTGAGAGGAAGGAAACCGCTCAGGGATTTCACCTTGAGGCTAATAGTGACTTTGAAACAGTTATAGAGTTTAATGGCTGTTATAGAACACTGAGGATGGATCAACACCATTGTATACTGAACTAAAATATAAACGCAACATGTAAAGTGTTGGTCCCATGTTTCATGAGCTGAAATAAAATATCCCAGAAATGTTCCATACACACAAAAAGCGTATTTATCTCAAATTTGTTTACATCCCTATTATTGAGCATTTCTCCTTTACCAAGATAATCCACCTAATGTGTTGCATATCAATCTGCTGATTAAACAGCATGATCATTACACAGGTGCACCTTGTGTTGGGGATAATAAAAAGCCACTCTTAAATGCAGTTTTGTCACACAACACAATGCCACAGATGTCTCAAGTTGAGGGAGCGTGTAATTGGCATGCTGGCATGCTGACTGCAGGAATTTCCACCAGAGCTGTTGCCAGAGAATGTCATTCTCTACCATAAGCCGTCTCCAATGTTCTTTTAGAGAATTTGGCAGTACGTCCAACTGGCCTCATAACCGCAGACCACGTGTAACCACGCGTGACCAGGACCTCCACATTCGGCTTCTTCACCTGCGGGATCATCTGAGACGAGCAACCCGGACAGCTGATGAAACTGAGGAGTATTTCTGTATGTAATAAAACTCTTTCTGATTGGCTGGGCCTGGCTCCCCAGTGGGTGGGCCTGGCTTCCAAGTGGGTAGGCCTATGCCCTTCCAGGCCCAGCCAGGGCCTGATGATTTTATATCAATTGACTGATTTCCTTATATGAACTGTAACTCGGTAAAATCATTGAAATTGTTGCATGTTGCGTTTATATTTTTGTTCAGTATAGGTACTCCACAATACTAACCTAATTGACAGAGTGAAAAGAACGAAGCCTGTACAGAATAAAGATATTCCAAAACATGCATCCTGTTTGCAACAAGGCACTAAAGTAATACTGAAAAAAAAAATGGCTAAGCAATTCACTTTTCGTTCTGAATACCAAGTCTTATGTTTGGGGAAAGTCCAACACATATTTTCAAGCATAGTGGTGGCTGCATCAGGTTATGGGTATGCTTGTAATTGTTAAGGACTGGGGAGTTTTTCAGGATAAAAAAGAAACGGAATGGAGCTAAGCACAGACAAAATCCTAGAGGAAAACCTGGTTCAGTCTGCTTTCCACCAGACACTGGGAGATTAATTCACCTTTCAGCAGGACAATAACCTAAAACAAAAGGCCAAATCTACACTGGAGATGCTTACCAAGAAGACGGTGAATGTTCCTGAGTGGCCGAGTTACAGTTTTGACTTAAATGTGCTTGAAAATCTATGGCAAGACTTGAAAATGGTTGTCTAGCAATGATCAACAACCAATTTTACAGAGCTTGAAGTATTTTGAAAATAATAATGGGCAAATGTTGCACAATCCAGTTGTGGAAAGCTCTTATAGACTTATCCAGAAAGACTCACAGCTATAATCGCTGCCAAAGGTGCTTCTACAAAGTATTGACTCAGGGGTGTGAATACTTATGTCAATTAGATATTTCTGTATTTCATTTTCAATACATTTGATAAAATTTCTAAAAACATGTTTTCACTTTGTCTTTATGGGGTATTGCGTGTAGATATTAATTAATATATTAGATGGGTGAGAAGAAAAATCATTTTAATCAATTTTGAATTCAGGCTGTATCACAACAAAATGTGGAATAAGTCAAGGGGTACGAATACTTTCTGAAGGCACTGTATGTCTGTCCTTTGCCTTGGTTATAAAAGCATGGGGTGGTTTGACATGGAATAAAAAACAAACATATGAGAGATGCTACCCTATGCATGTTACAGTACGAAGACAAATGCCTGCAGTGCACGCTGCCAGACAATGTCAGAGAAGGACGTTATAATAATGGCAATGAACAGTCAATGTATTGTGTTGACACAGAATCTGTTATTCCATATAGGATTATAGGATGACTGTATTTAGACATTAAATGTTATCACGCACATAGCCTAGATGTCACTGCAAGAATCATTATTAGATAATGAGGCGGGTTGGCAGCCTTATCTGGGTAAAACCTTCCCCTGCTGGCGTTTAATTGTTGATGAAATATCAAATGGCTCATTGGCTCTCGTGTTGCTGGGCTCATTGGCTTTTATGGCATCCCTAGGCAGGGCAGGGGGGTAGGACCCGGAGCATGGCTGCTTCTCCTCTAACCATGTCTCAGAGAGCTCAATTTCTCTAAAGCCTTGTTCACACTGCAGGCGTTAATGCTAAAATCAGTTTTTTGTTTTTGAAATCAGTTTTTGAATACTGACTGGCCCAACTGTACCAGGCAGATGGCGTTGTGTGGGCGAGCTGTTTGCTGATGTCAACGTTGTGAACCGAGTGCCCCATGGTGGCAGTGGGGTTATGGTATGGGCAGGCATAAGCTACGGACAACGAACATAATTGCATTTTATCGATGGCAATTTGAATGCACAGAGATACCATGACGAGATCCTGAGGCCCATTGTCGTGCCATTAATCTGCCACCATCACCTCATGTTTCAGCATGATAATGCATGGCCCCTTATCGCAAGGATCTGTACACAATTCCTGGAAGCTAAAAATGTCCCAGTTCTTCCATGGCCTGCATACTCACCAGACATGTCACCCATTGAGCATGTTTGGGATGCTTTGGATCGACGTGTACGACAGCGTGTTCCAGTTTCCACCAATATCCAACAAATTTGCACAGCCATTGTGGAGTGGGACAACATTCCACAGTCCACGATCAACAGCCTGATCAACTCTTGTGAAGGAGATGTGCTGCGCTGCATGAGGCAAATGGTGGTCACACCAGATACTGACTGTTTTTCTGATCCACGGCCCTAACTTTTTTTTAAAGGTATCTGTGACCAAGATGCATATCTGTATTCCCAGTCATGTGAAATCCATATATTAGGACCTAATGAATTTATTTCAATTTCCTTATGAACTGTAACTCAGTAAAATCTTTGAAATTGTTGCATGTTGCGTTTATTTTTGTTTAGTGTAGGTCAGTAGTAGGGAAGCCATCCAGGATCTGGCGTCAGATGGCAGCTTATCTCCATAGCGGGTAGTGCCCTTCCTCATTGGTGTCATGGTGTACTGTAGCAGGACGACTGGTCTCCAATTACTGATATTTTAGTTGTATGTATTTTTGCAATGTCATAAGATCCAGGCTAAAATGAAATAACGTGGGGTTTCAGTGACTTGTACAGTATGTCTGTATTTTGACAATTGTCATCTAGCCTAAATCATAGACTGCCTTACTGGCTGGTTTATTTTGAAGCATGTTCATTGTATTTATACTTAAAAAATACAACTGCTTTCGCATTAGGAGAAGAAAATGTTGTTTAGTTTAGCCCTTCTTCCCTCTGACAAGAACGTTCTATTGTTTCCCTGAATCATCTCTGGTTTGTTATATCAGTAGCAGGTCACCTCAGCCTCAGGTCAGCTCACCTGAGACCAATACAGAAGTAGGCCTATTTTGTTTTACATTTAGGCTAATCATTGATGTGTTTAATTATTTTTCTGAGTACCATAGTTTTTGTGTTAGTTAGCCTAGTATGTAAATCTATAGGCCTAATTATTCATGTGAACTATTTTTGTTTGTGTGGTTAATGGTTCACTTGTTGGTGAAATTCAAAAGACCTTTGTCCTTATAAAATTATGTGTTTCTAGGAAACAAACAGCTATCAACATTTCGACATTAGCTAGCCTATAGCCTTTTTGTTAGCAGAAATAGGCTCTAGTCTAGCAGGTCATACTAGCGCATTGGTGCACTTCAACTAACCAAATTTACTTCATTTATTTATTAAAGTAGAAAGTATTGAGATTCTTTCTCATACTTTGGAACCACCTTCATAGAATTTGGATTTCGCACATATAACTTCTTTAAAGCAATGTCTTTGCTTTGGTCAAAAGGAAGTGGGGCTACATGCAGGCTGTGAGTGGCGGCACTAACCACTAGACCACCCAAGTCATATTGCTCACCTCTTGAGGTCTAGATAAAGATAAGAGTGAAGATAAGAGTGCCATAATGCAGTGGTATTACAAAAATGTCAGCGGGGAACCCATTCTTCTTGGCAGAATTTATTTTCCGCAATAATTTCTTGTGACCCCACCTCAAATCTAATGACACAACCTTAAAATCTGTACATTTTTATTTTTATTTTTACATCAACAAATAACCTTAAATTAATTCATTACATTTTCTAAATGAAAATAAACAAATAAATTAGGCCTACTCAATAAAATATAATTTTTCTAATTATCTTTCTCAAAAACGTTAGTATATTGTCCCATATAATAATCTGTACTCTTACATTTTGGCGACCCCACTGCAGTTCAGGGTCACGACCCCGACTTTGAATACCGCTGCCATATAGAATGTTGCGCTTGGTTTCTTTCCTGTATCATTTGGCACACTGTGTGAGCTTCGTACCATAGCTCAGTCTGTCCACTTCAACTAGGCCTAGCCTGATTCTTTCATGACATGCACTACTGCGTCTGCGTTTATCTATTAATGGCTTTGCACTTCTTCTTTCTGTCTATCCCAAATGTTCTTCTCTAATGACTCATCGCCTCTCTCTCTCTCTCTCTCTCTCTCTCTGTCTCTCTCTCTGTCTCTCTCTCTCTCTCTCTGTTTAAATCACTGGACAGCTCAGTAACAAAAGAAAACTGGCTTCCCTCATCACTCTTTTCTTGTGAAATAGTCATCCTTCATTGTCACATCTGTTTTCAGTCAATATTGTACATATTACTGTTTTTAGTGCCCCGATGACGCATAAGTGACACATTCGCTGTAAAATAATGCTAATGTTAAACATCCTGGGTTCCTGGAATGGTACTTACCCTTACATGTTGAGCTAGATGTTGATCATTCCTTTTCACTGGTCTGACTAACGAGCCACTAAGTGCCACAGCAAAGCAACACTCTGTGACGTCCATGTGCATCTGGTCACCAGTGAATCATGCTTAAGTGTTTATCAGAGAGGACTAGCCTTGTTTTCACCCTGCTGTCCTCATCTGACAGAAACTGTGATGGCTTCCCCAGGCTTGGTTATTTTGTTGTATTAAGATTTGTATATCTGTTTGAATGCAGTGCCAAAAAGCGCGTAATTATAATCAAACTCACATATCTGACATTCCTTGTTTTTCTGCCAGTGATGGGCAGCAAAAATAAGGCGTATATTATTTTGGATGTTTTGTGGGTTATAAGTTCTCTTTTCAAAAAGCAGGATAACTTGTGCATGTTTTCTTCCCTGAGAGAAGACAAGTTATATTTATTTCCTGATGATAACAAGTTCTTTCAGGCTATTCATAGAAACTCAGTCATTTCTGAGAACTCACTCAATGCACCACAGAACTGCTTGAATGCAGAACTGTAAGCTTCTATCTAGACCCTTTCTCTATTGTCTTGGTTTCCTCGACAGGGGCCTGAGCACGGAGCGCCGACGATGCTAGGGCTACCATGGGCAGCGTCACACTGCGCTATTTCTGCTATGGCTGCCTCTTCACCTCCGTGACCTGGTCCGTCCTGCTCTTCCTCTACTTCAGCCTGGGCCAAGACGGCGGCCGGCCCACCTTCAGGTATGTGCCCATCCAGGGGCCCCAGGCCCACCGCTTCCAGCCCCGTTTCACCAGGAGCCCTGGAGGAGGGCCAGAACAAGGCATCACGGCAGTCCCTGCAGGAGGCAACAAACAGGCCAATCTCTCTCCGGAGATGGGTAAGTGAGCCCTACTTCAGAGCACAAAACTTGAAATGACCCCCATTGGTCAAAGATGATTTCACTCTTATCTTTAGACAGAACTTTATAGGAGTGGACATGAACATTTATGTTACCATAGCAGTTTATATAAAGGAGCTGGCCTGGAAGAAAATCTCAAAATGGATGTCAGTTAGTTAACGAAGCTCATGTGAACTGCATCGTAATCAACTCCTATGGACTGTAGGCCTGTTGCCTTCAGAGTGTCACATACACCCAGAATGATGAGCTCTTAAAGCTCCACAAGCTCCATCGTACCCATGAGATTCTGGAATGGCTTAGGACGTTTTGACAGTCTGTAGTCTTCATGGGGTCCCAAAGGGAAGTTTGTAATGTTGGTTTGCTCCCATGTCAACCAAAAAAACATTTAACAGGCAGGCAGAGCGATGTGAAAACGATCAACTCCAAAGTGTCGCCTAGGCTATTCCACAATGCCTTTATGCATCAAAGCCCATTTATAATTGGACAGTGAGAAACATAGGAACAATCAAGCTAACCGTAACTCATTACAGATTATCATTAAGCAAGTTCGGTTGGCAAACTGTCTGAAAGCAGGTGCGATGACGAAACACAAATGGTGCATTGCAGCAATGAAAAAGCAATTTTGAAATGTTTTTGAATTGGAGTGAGGCCTTCAGCTGGCTGAGGGAGTTCATCAGCAAAGTAAACCTAAGCCATTACCACACACTCAGGATGTAGGCCCCTTGTGTTACCATGGCAATGTGGATGCATCAATAGAATCCTCACACTGACCAACTACCACAAGTACCCAATACAATACAATAGTACAAGTACTATTCTGAACGATTGAATCCACTTGCATCCTTTTTTCCCCCATCATCCCGTCTTTTCCTTTTCAGGTATGATTTTTAATGAGGAAGACCAGGAGGTGCGAGACATGGGTTATCACAAGCACGCTTTCAACGTACTGATCAGCAATCGACTAGGCTACCACAGAGACCTCCCCGACACTAGGGACGACAAGTGAGTTGAGAGCGTGACAGCGTGTTTGTGTGCGTGTGTGTGCATGGCATATATATGGGTTTATTGACCCAGTCAGAGTGAACAGCTGACACTGACTCAGCACTTTGCAAGCCATCGCATGAAGGTCGACGGTAGCCAAAGGCTAAATGGGAAATCATGTCAATCTCTCTCTGCCTGGCTTGTAGCAATTACGAAATCAAAGGACAAGCCAAAGCATCTGTCTAGAAATGAATTGATTTAGCACTGGTCCGTGGCTAACAAGTAGGCCTGCAGGTTGGAGTAATCCCACATGTTATGTGTTATGATGAGTTGCTTGTAAATGTTTTAGGAGAGTTTGTAAATCCTGCTTACTCTGCAGACATGTTAGGATATGGCAGATAGTGAGTAATTAAGGCATAGTATTTTACAGCAAAGGGTAAAAACTGTTAACATGTCCAAGGGGCAAGGCTTTCACAACTTTCACAAGGTTGAGGAAAGTTCTGTAGGTGTGACAGTCATGAGCCAAATGTTGCATTACAAGCTGCACAGTGAAAGAGCATGAGTGTAGGGTGCTACGAAAGTAAGGTCAAAACTTTGGTTTCTTTGTCATTAAAAGTCACAGACTGAATCATTAGATTGTTCTCTACATCATTAGATTTTTCTTGTCATTTTAATCTCCAGATCCTTGGCTATATTGGCGATCAATCTACGTTGAGAGGGGGCGTTTCTATGGCGATTTAAAGTGAAGGACTCAAATACACAATGAAAACATGAACAGATTGTCTTCGCGGAGGGTGGATGTTGATATTCAGTCTGTTAGCTTTGTAAATAAAATATATATTTAGTCCTGTTTTGTATTCTGCGGATTTCATTTAGAAAAAGCCTGTGTTTTCATTCACAAACCTGCAGCCACTAGTTAAGTTAACTTGTCAGTTGACGTTCGAAGTTAGCACTGTTCTGCCACGGAGCAGCACCACAGAGTTCAATGAGCAGTGACCACTTGTTAATCATGTCCGTGATGACATTCCATTCACTATAAACATGCTAAATTCTCAGAGTAAGTCATCTACCTTCTGAACCATAAATGATAGAGACATTGGGGTTGGACTGTTGTTTTTTTGACGCAATTCTCTATTGAATGGACATATTTGTAAAAACCTTGAATTAATTAATCATTTTATGAACACCCTAATGAGTGTTGTATGCATGTCATTATCAAAGATGATCTGATCCTAGTTCTGTTTGTCCCTGTAGAACTATTGCTTGGTGTGCTAACATGCAATATGTGTTGATCGTGAATCCCCTCCCTCTCTCAGGTGCCGAGACATGATCTATCCTCTGTCCCTCCCCGCGGCCAGCGTAGTGATCTGCTTCTTCAACGAGGCGTTCTCCGCCCTCCTGCGCACCGTGCACAGTGTCCTGGATCGCACGCCGGCCTACCTGCTGCATGAGATTATACTGGTGGATGACAGCAGTGAACTAGGCAAGCTGCTCATTCCAGTTGTGTATCTCTATTTAGGACGTGAACTCTATTGGTTTGTTCAGGCTCGCCGGAGCGACGCAGACCATAACAACGGCCAGTAAATGATTGGATGCTGTCATGGAATGTGTCGGTCTACAGTGTGTGTGCTTCAATAACCGACTTGGAGAACAAACGCAGGCTACGGTATTGTATTGACATATTGAAAAAGAGTGTTGTCTGTATCAACTGAAAAGTTTGTCAAGGGTCTTATGAGTAGGCTTAGATAGCCTTGTAAAATAGAGCTTGGATCTCAATGGGATCTACATGTATAAATAAAGATAACAGCTCCATCTGAAAGCATCTCTCCTGTCCCTCCACCACAGTTGACCTGAAGGAAGATCTAGACAGCTATGTCCAACAGCACAACCTCCAGGGCAAGGTCAAGGTGGTCCGTAACGAGAAGAGAGAGGGACTGATCCGAGGGAGGGTGATAGGGGCTTCTCATGCCACAGGTGAGCCCCCCCAAACCATAACTCTTCACATAATGGGTAACACTTTATATTTAATAAAACATTTATAAACAGTGTTTTATGAATTGACTTACCATTTTTTTATAATTTATTCTACATTTTGTAAATGTCAATAAGCAATTTCTAAACAGTAATTTACACATGTATAAACACTATTTTAATTAAGCTGCCTTTTTTGTCAACATGCTAGGTTAGCTGATGCTAAAGCAGCCCATTGGATTCAATGAAAATGTGATGCCTAGTGTTGAGGTGAGTTGCTGCCGGAGGTGTTGTGGAATCCAATGGGCTGCTTTAGCATTATCAAAAATAAAAAGAATGCTAGCCTTCTGACGAAAAAGGCAGTTTAATTAAAATAATGTTTATAAATGCTTAAATGACTATTTAGAGATTGCTTATTACATTTTATTTACATTTTAGTCATTTAGCAGACGCTCTTATCCAGAGCGACTTACAGTTAGTGAGTGCATACATCATTTTTTTTTTATACTGGCCCCCCATGGGAATCGAACCCACAACCCTGGCGTTGCAAACGCCATGCTCTACCAACTGAGCTACATCCCTGCCAACCATTCCCTCCCTTACCCTGGACGACGCTGGGCCAATTGTGCGCCGCCCCATGCGTCTCCCGGTCGCGGTTGGCTACGACAGAGCCTGGATTCGAACCAGGATCTCTAGTGGCACAGCTAGCACTGCGACGCAGTGCCTTAGACCACTGCGCCACTCGGGAGAATATTATTGACGTTTACAAATGTAGGAACAATGATTAATACATGGTAAGTAAACTCTTTACAAACTGTTTAATGGTTTATTAAGGGACCTTAATATAAAAAGTATTACCCACTGATGTAACAATATTCACACTGAGACAGGGATCCCATTTCTGACACCATGTAACAATATTCACACAGACAGGGATCCCATTTTGACACCATGTAACAATATTCACACAGACAGGGATCCCATTTCTGACACCATGTAACAAAATATTAACACTGATACATGGTGTCAGAAATGGGATCCCTGTCTCAGTGTGAATATTGTTACATGGTGTCAAAATGGGATCCCTGTATCAGTGTGAATATTGTTACATGGTATCAGAAATGGGATCCCTGTATCAGTGTGAATATTGTTACATGGTATCAAAATGGGATCCCTGTATCAGTGTGAATATTGTTACATGGTATCAGAAATGGGATCCCTGTAACAATATTCAATCTGAGACAGGGATCCCATTTCTGACACCATGTAGCAATATGCACACTGAGACATGGATGCAGCTTAAATAACTTTAACTTTAAGAAGTTTACTGTAAGTCTTCTGTCAAGTTCAATACAGATTTACATTTACATTTACATTTTAGTCATTTAGCAGACGCTCTTATCCAGAGCGACTTACAGGAGCAATTAGGGTTAAGTGCCTTGCTCAAGGGCACATTTACGTCATTTAGCAGACGCTCTTATCCAGAGCGACTCACAAATTGGTGCATTCACCCTATAGCCAGTGGGATAACCACTTTACAATTTTTTTTTTGGGGGGGGGGGGGGGGGTAGAAGGATTACTTTATCCTATCCCAGGTATTCCTTAAAGAGGTGGGGTTTCAAATGTCTCCGGAAGGTGGTGAGTGACTCCGCTGTCCTGGCGTCGTGAGGGAGCTTGTTCCACCATTGGGGTGCCAGAGCAGCGAACAGTTTTGACTGGGCTGAGCGGGAACTATGCTTCCGCAGAGGAAGGGGAGCCAGCAGGCCAGAGGTGGATGAACGCAATGCCCTCGTTTGGGTGTAGGGACTGATCAGAGCCCGAAGGTACAGAGGTGCCGTTCCCCTCACTGCTCCATAGGCAAGCACCATGGTCTTGTAACGGATGCGAGCTTCAACTGGAAGCCAGTGGAGTGTGCGGAGGAGGGGGGTGACGTGAGAGAACTTGGGAAGGTTGAACACCAGACGGGCTGCGGCGTTCTGGATGAGTTGTAGGGGTTTAATGGCACAGGCAGGGAGGCCAGCCAATAGCGAGTTGCAGTAATCCAGACGGGAGATGACAAGTGCCTGGATTAGGACCTGTGCCGCTTCCTGTGTAAGGCAGGGTCGTACTCTCCGAATGTTGTAGAGCATGAACCTGCAGGAGCGGGTCACCGCCTTGATGTTAGCGGAGAACGACAGGGTGTTGTCCAGGGTCACGCCAAGGCTCTTCGCACTCTGGGAGGAGGACACAACGGAGTTGTCAACCGTGATGGCGAGATCATGGAACGGGCAGTCCTTCCCCGGGAGGAAGAGCAGCTCCGTCTTGCCAGGGTTCAGCTTGAGGTGGTGATCCGTCATCCATACTGATATGTCTGCCAGACATGCAGAGATGCGATTCGCCACCTGGTTATCAGAAGGGGGAAAGGAGAAGATTAGTTGTGTATCGTCAGCGTAGCAATGATAGGAGAGGCCATGTGAGGATATGACAGAGCCAAGTGACTTGGTGTATAGGGAGAAAAGGAGAGGGCCTAGAACTGAGCCCTGGGGGACACCAGTGGTGAGAGCACGTGGTGCGGAGACAGCTTCTCGCCACGCCACTTGGTAGGAGCGACCGGTCAGGTAGGACGCAATCCAGGAGTGAGCCGCGCCGGAGATGCCCAGCTCGGAGAGGGTGGAGAGGAGGATCTGATGGTTCACAGTATCAAAGGCAGCAGACAGGTCTAGAAGGACAAGAGCAGAGGAGAGAGAGTTAGCTTTAGCAGTGCGGAGAGCCTCCGTGACACAGAGAAGAGCAGTCTCAGTTGAATGACCAGTCCTGAAACCTGACTGGTTTGGATCAAGAAGGTCATTCTGAGAGAGATAGCAAGAGAGTTGGCTAAAGACGGCACGCTCAATAGTTTTGGAAAGAAAAGAAAGAAGGGATACTGGTCTGTAGTTGTTGACATCAGTGGGATCGAGTGTTGGTTTTTTGAGAAGGGGAGCAACTCTCGCTCTCTTGAAGACGGAAGGGACATGGCCAGCGGTCAAGGATGAGTTGATCAGCGAGGTGAGGTAGGGGAGAAGGTCACCGGAGATGGTCTGGAGAAGAGAGGAGGGGATGGGGTCAAGCGGGCAGGTTGTTGGGCGGCCTGCAGTCACAAGTCGCAGGATTTTATCTGGAGAGAGAGGGGAGAAAGAAGTCAAAGCATAGGGTAGGGCAGTGTGAGTAGGACCAGCAGTGTCATTAGACTTAACAAACGAGGATCGGATGTCGTCAACCTTCTTTTCAAAGTGGTTGACGAAGTCATCCACAGAGAGAGGGGGGGGGGAGGGGGGGAGGATTCAGGAGGGAGGAAAATGTGGCAAAGAGCTTCCTAGGGTTAGAGGCAGATGCTTGGAATTTAGAGTGGTAGAAAGTGGCCTTAGCAGCAGAAACAGATGAAAAAAATGTAGAGAGGAGGGAGTGAAAAGATGCCAGGTCGGCAGGGAGTTTAGTTTTCTTCCATTTCCGCTCCGCTGCCCGGAGCTCTGTTCTGTGAGCTCGCAATGAGTCATCAAGCCACGGAGCTGGAGGGGAGGACCGAGCCGGCCGGGAGGATAGGGGACACAGAGAGTCAAAGGATGTAGAAAGGGAGGAGAGGAGGGTTGAGGAGGCAGAATCAGGAGATTGGAGGGAGAAGGATTGAGCAGAGGGAAGAGATGATAGGATGGAAGAGGAGAGAGTAGTGGGAGAGAGAGAGCGAAGGTTGCGGCGGCGCATTACCATCTGTGTAGGGGCAGAGTGAGTAGTGTTGGAGGAGAGCGAGAGAGAAAAGGAAACAAAGTAGTGGTCGGAGACATGGAGGGGAGTTGCAGTGAGATTAGTAGAAGAGCAGCATCTAGTAAAGATGAGGTCAAGCGTATTGCCTGCCTTGTGAGTAGGGGGGGACGGTGAGAGGGTGAGGTCAAAAGAGGAGAGGAGTGGAAAGAAGGAGGCAGAGAGAAATGAGTCAAATGTGGACATAGGGAGGTTGAAATCCCCCAAAACTGTGAGGGGTGAGCCATCCTCAGGAAAGGAACCTATCAAGGCGTCAAGCTCATTGATGAACTCTCCAAGGGAACCTGGAGGGCGATAGATGACAAGGATATTAAGCTTAAATGGGCTAGTGACTGTGACAGCATGGAATTCAAATGAGGAGATAGACAGGTGGGTTAGGGGAAAAATTGAGAATGTCCACTTGGGAGAGATGAGGATTCCTGTGCCACCACCCCTCTGACCAGATGCTCTCGGGGTATGCGAGAACACATGGTCAGACGAGGAGAGAGCAGTAGGAGTAGCAGTGTTTTCAGTGGTAATCCATGTTTCCGTCAGCGCCAGGAAGTCGAGGGACTGGAGGTTAGCATAGGCTGGGATGAAGTCAGCTTTGTTGGCAGCAGAACGGCAGTTCCAGAGGCTGCCTGAGACCTGGAACTCCAGGTGTGGGGTGCGTGCAGGGACCACCAGGTTAGAGAGGCAGCAGCCACGCGGTGTGAGGCGTTTGTGTAGCCTGTGCAGAGAGGAGAGAACAGGGATAGGCAGAGGCATAGTTGACAGGCTGTAGCAAATGGCTACAATAATGCAGAGGAGATCGGAATGAAATGAACTAAACATCTGGAAGAGGAGAGAGCAGGGCCTCCCTCACCAAAACTTCCACCTCAGAAACTATAATTGTTTCACTGAACCACCCGAACAAAAACTCTCCCAACTTCCACCTTTAGAAATCAGAATTGTTGTGAACCACAGCGGTTCAATGTTTAAAGGAGTAGACTCAACCCACTTTATTCAGCTAGCTAACTATGACACCATAGCTAACTAGCATGCTAGCATCCAATAACACACAGTTTAGCACCAACACTTGGTCACAACAAACCACCAATAGTGTGTTAACACACTAAGCAGATAATTCGTGTCCGTGTCTAGTTCCTTTCATAACGCAGCAATAATTAAACGTTGGCTAGCTTAGCACAAATATATTGTATTTAGCTGCCACAGTACAGCACACAATGGCTACTGTGTTGACTCTGTTCGAAAAAAATGTAATAGTGTTGTATTATAATCAGCAGCAGTATGATATAGGGGACCATGCTACAGATTAACCAAACTGTAGTGTTGTACCCTTATCCCCAAGAAACCCTGATCTGAGAACTCTCCCCATTGTTCTCTGTCCTCTCTCCTGATTGGTGTTTCCTCTCTGAAGGGGAGGTGCTGGTGTTCCTGGATAGCCACTGCGAGGTGAACGAGGCATGGCTGCAGCCCCTGCTGGCTCTCATCCAGCGGGACCGCAAAACAGTGGTGTGTCCCATCATCGACATCATTAGCGCCGACACCCTGGCCTACAGCCCCTCGCCCATCGTCCGTGGGGGCTTCAACTGGGGGCTGCACTTCAAGTGGGACCCCGTGCCCGCCTCAGAACTCAACAGTCCCGAAGGAGCAGTGGGCACAATCAGGTAACCAACCCCCTGGCGGGTAACCATAGAGGCAACCAACCAGACCTGGGTTCAAATACATACAGTGCCTTGCAAAAGTATTCAGACCCCTTGGATTTCTTCACATTTTGTTACATTTTTTACATTTTTAGTAATTTAGCAGACGCTCTTATCCAGAGCGACTTACAGGAGCAATTAGGGTTAAGTGCCTTGCTCAAGAGCACATCGACAGATTTTCACCTAGTCGGCTCGGGGATTCGAACCAGCGACCTTTCGATTACTGGCCCAACGCTCTTAACCACTAAGCTACCTGCCGCAAATTGGGATTAAAATTAATAGTCATTTTTTGGTCAACAATCTACACAAAATACTTTAATGTCAAAGTGAAGATTTTTTTTAAAAATAGTTGTTGCATAAGTATTCAGCTCCCTGAGTCAATACATGTTAGAAACACCTTTGGCATCGATTACTGTGAGTCTTCTTGGGTAAGTCTATAAGAGCTTTGCACACCTGGATTGTACAATATTTGCCCATTATTCTTTTCAAAGATCTGTCAAGATGTTGGGGATTAATTTTCAAGACTTGCCATAGATTTTCAAGGAGATTTAAGTCAAAACTGTAACTTGTCTACTCAGGAACATTCACTGTCTTCTTGGTAAGCAACTCCAGTGTAGATTTGGCCTTGTGTTGTAGGTTATTGATTTTATTTTTTGATTTTATTAGGATTTATTTTAGCCCAGGGGCTAGTCTTCCAAGAGTCCTTAAGAAATGTAAAAAGCAGAAATGAGAAAAAATTCCTGTTACCTATACATATGAGTTATTTTGTACTATTTGCAGTCTCTTTAACACTTGCAACCCTTGCATTACTCCAGACCACAGAGTAGTAGTTAATTTGACGATGGATGAGAGATTTGTTTTAAAATTAGCTCTGGAATATACACTGAGTATTCAAAACATTAAGAACCCCTGCTATTTCCATGACAGACCGCGATGCGGTTAGCCATTGTGGCTGGGACCACGGATTGTCCCGGGTTTGTGGCTGTCTAGATCCCTGCTGTTTGTTGTTGTTGTTTTCAATCTTCCCTGTGACCTGCCCTGTCTGGAACTGCGAGGAGTAACAGCGTGACCTACGTTGCTACCTACCATGACAAAGACCAAAGCCGGCGGGAGTACCGTTGTCGAGGACAGTGGTGTCTCTCTATCACACGTGAAGGATCTTTTAAACGAACAAAAATAGTTCTACAAGCAGTTGTTACAACAACAAGAAAATAGCTTCAAGTGTTTTCTCCACATGAGATCTGGATGGAGTCTGAGGACAAAGTGAGGGAAATGATCTCTGAGAAATTGAAGATGGACCACAGGAAGATTGAGGTGGAGTGCGCCCACAGGACTGGAAAACCCACCACCGGCCCAGGTGACAGGCCCAGGCTGATAGTGGTCAAGTTCCTGAGATTCAAGGACAAGGTAGCTGTTCTGGAAAGAGCCAAGAACTTGAGAGGAATGTGTATCTTCCTCAACGAGGACTATCCTGAAGCTGTATGCCAAAGAGGAAATAACTTATCCCAGCCATGAAAGCTGCCAGAGCGCGTGGGTACATTGCTTACATCCACTATGAAAGGCTCATTGTGTACCCTCCCTCACAAAAGCCTGGAAGGGATGAGCGAGCCAAGCCTATGGGTTCGTATCTTCAACCCTGCAGCACACACACACACACACACACACACACACCAATTGATTTTTTTATCTTGCTTTGTTTGCTGTTTTCCATATTATGTCTCTGATAAGCTAACCAGGTAAGGGCTGAAAATAGCCAATATTAATATATGTAGCCTTAGAAATAAGGTTCATGAAATCAATAACATTAATATATTAGCCATTTCTGAGACTCACTTAGATAATTCATTTGATGATACAGCAGTAGCAATACAAGGATATAACATCTATAGATGAGACAGAAATGCTTATGGGGGTGGTGTTGCTGTATATATTCAGAGCCATATCCCTGTAATGCTTAGATAAGATTTTATGTCAAGTGTTATTGAAGTGTTGTGGTTGCAGGTTCACCTGGCACATCTAAAGCCTTTTCTTTTGGGGTGTTGCTATAGGCCACCAAGTGCTAACAGTCAGCATCTAAATAATGTGTGAAATGCTTGATAGTGTATGTCATGTAAACAGAGAGGTCTACTTTCTTGGGGACCTGAATATTGACTGGTTTTCATCAAGCTGTCTGCTCAAGAGCAAGCCTCTCACTGTAACCAGTGCCTGTAATCTGGTTCAGGGTATTAATCAACCTACCAGGGTGTTTACAAACACTACAGGAACAAGATCATCCACATGTATCGATCACATTTTTACTAATACTGTAGAACTTTGTTCTAAAGCTGTATCCATACCCATTGGATGCCGTGATCACAATATAGTGGCTATATCCAGGAAAGCCAAAGTTCCAAAAGCTGGGCCTAAAATAGTGGATATGAGATCATACAACATATTTTGCTGTGACTCTTATGTGGATGATGTAAAAAATATATTTGTTGGTCTGATGTGATTAATAAGGAGCATCCAGACGCTGCACTTGATGAATTTATGAAATTGCTTCTTCCAATTACTGATAAACATGCACCTTTTAAGAAACTGACTGTTAGAACTGTTAAGGCTCCATGGATTGATGAGGAATTGAAAAACTGTATGGTTGAAAGAGATGGGGCAAAAGGAGTGGCTAATAAGTCTGGCTGCACATCTGACTTACTGCAAATTGAGAAATGATGTGACTAAACTCAACAAAAATAAGAAGAAACTGTTATGAAGCCAAGATCAATGATATAAAGAATGATGGAAAAAATACTTTGGAGTACTTTAAATGAAATTATGGGCAGAAAAACAAATTCATCAGAAAACCATTTGATGTTGCCAATTATTTTAATGATTACTTAATTGGCAAAGTGGGCAAACTTAGGCAGGAAATGCCAACAACGAGCATTCTGCAGCGATACGCCATCCTATCTGGTTTGCGCTTAGTGGGACTATAATTAGTTTTTCGTCAGGACAATGACCCAAAACACACCTCCAGGCTGTGTAAGGGCTATTTGACCAAGAAGGAGAGTGATGGAGTGCTGCATAAGATGACCTGGCCTCCACAATCACCCGACCTCAACCCAATTGAGATGGTTTGGGATGAGTTGGACCGCAGAGTGAAGGAAAAGCAGCCAACAAGTGCTCAGCATATGTGGGAAGACTGTTGGAAAAGCATTCCAGGTGACTACCTCATGAAGCTGGTTGAGAGAATGCCAAGAATGTGCAAAGCTGTCATCAAGGCAAAGGGTGGCTTTGAAGAATCTAAAATCTATTTTCATTTGTTTAACACTTTTTTGGTTACTACATGATTCCATATGTGTTATTTCATAGTTTTGATGTCTTCACTATTTTCTACAATGTAGAAAATAGTAAAAATAAAGAAAAACCCTTGAATGAGTAGGTGTGTCCAAACTTTTGACTGGTACTGTACATAGGCTGTGCATGAGTTTCATGTTCGGGGAAGCATTACTTGCATAATCGCATTTGCCGTCACTTTCGAAAACAGTGTTTTCCCGCTAATTGATTGCATTTTGGAACATTCGCACTTATAGCCTACTGCCGTGTGCGCATTGCTGCGCTCATAATGTGAAAAATAAACTATTAGGCTATCAACATTTTAAGCTAAATGATCAGCCTCATTGCTTTTAAAAGGTTTTTTGATGCGAGTGGTTGTATTAATTTGGGCTCTATCGCATCCCACAACTGTCCAAGAGTATGTTTGGACAAGAGGAACACCTACGTGGGAATGCTATTCATTGACTACAGCTCAGCGTTCAACACCATAGTGCCCTCAAAGCTCATCACTAAGCTAAGGATCCTGGGACTAAACACCTCCCTCTGCAACTGGATCCTGTACTTCCTGACGGGCCGCCCCCAGGTGGTAAGGGTAGGTAACAACACATCTGCCACGCTGATCCTCAACACGGGGGGCCCTCAGGGGTGCGTGCTCAGTCCCCTCCTGTACTCCCTGTTCACCCATGACTGCATGGCCAGGCACGACTCCAACACAATCATTACGTTTGCAGACGACACAACAGTGGTAGGCCTGATCACCGACAACGATGAGACAGCCTATAGGGAGGAGGTCAGAGACCTGGCCGTGTGGTGCCAGGATAACAACCTCTCCCTCAACGTGACCAAGACAAAGGAGATGATTGTGGACTACAGGAAAAAAAAGAGGACTGAGCACGCCCCCATTCTCATCGACAGGGCTGTAGTGGAACAGATTGAGAGCTTCAAGTTCCTTGGTGTCCACATCACCAACAAACTATCATGGTCCAAACACACCAAGACAGTCGTGAAGAGGGCACGACAAAGCCTATTCCCCCTCAGGAGACTGAAAAGACTTGGCATGGGTCCTCAGATCCTCAAAAAGTTCTACAGCTGCACCATCGAGAGCATCCTGACTGGTTGCATCACCGCCTGGTATGGCAACTGCTTGGCCTCCGACCGCAAGGCACTACAGAGGGTAGTGCGTACGGCCCAGTACATCACTGGGGCCAAGCTTCCTGCCATCCAGGACCTCTATACCAGGCAGTGTCAGAGGAAGGCCCTCAAAATTGTCAAAGACTCCAGCCACCCTAGTCATAGACTGTTCTCTCTGCTACCGCACGGCAAGCGGTACCGGAGCGCCAAGTCTAGGTCCAAAAGGCTTCTCAACACCCCATATATTTACGCTGCTGCTACTCTGTTAATTATTTATGCATAGTCACTTTAACTCTACCCACATGTACGTATTACCTCAACTACCTCAACTAGCCGGTGCCCCCGCACATTGACTCTGCACCGGTACCCCCCTGTATATAGCCTCCCTACTGTTATTTTACTTTACTTCTGCTCTTTTTTTCTCAACTTTTTTGTTGTTGTTTTATTTTACTTTTTTATTAAAAAATAAATGCATTGTTGGTTAAGGGCTGTAAGTAAGCATTTCACGATAATGTCTACACCTGTTGTATTTGGTGCATGTGGCAAATTAAATTTGATTTTGATTTATTGCACAGAAGGACAAGTTGACCAATAGAATAGGTTAACCTCTGTACTATGGGGGATAGTAGATTGACATAGGCCAGTGCTTTTGCTGTTTGTTAGGCCTACTCATCTTGTTGGCTGATGAAAAGTAGGCTAAATGTGGACAGTTCTACCATCTTCAATATGCGCCTCGGAATTCAATGAGGGACGTGCACAGTTGCGTCCCCGACGTGTCTGTCTTCATTCACTTGTAGCCTACTTTTTAGCTGAAATGCCTGGGAAAAGGATCACGTGACGGGCATTGGCTACATCTGAGAGAGCCATGTGAGTGAGAGTTGATTCGGAGCACAGCAGCCGGGAGAAGGGAATTATAATTAGCCTATTATATTCAGCCCAAGGGCACAACGACCACTTTTAGGGGGCATTACGGCCACACAAGGGGGATGCCGCCAGGAAATTCGAGGCCTGGTGAGAATATTATCAAGTGCGGCAGGTAGCTTAGTGGTTAAGAGCGTTGTGCCAGTAACCGAAAGGTCGCTGGTTCTAATCCCCGAGCCGACTAGGTGAAAAATCTGTCGATGTGCCCTTGAGCAAGGCACTTAACCCTAATTGCTCCTGTAAGTCGCTCTGGATAAGAGCGTCTGCTAAATGACTAAAAATGTGCTTGTCAAATTGTGAATAAGAGACTGATGAAGTGTGTGCAGCTTGCAACGTTTTTCAAATCATTATTAGAGTCCTATCATGCAGCCTTAGAATGTATTAAAATTAAAACATATAGCCCAACGTTTACATCAAAACTAAAGTTACATGAATAACTCTAAATTAAGCACATAGGAGGACCTGTTTCTTTGTTAACCACTCAACACAGAATAGCCGCAGGTGCGCACTCCCTCAAATCATTTGGAGAAAATATCCTTCTATGTTCAATTGTATTCTTCATACTATAAAATAATAGAAAATAATGCCACGGAATTCTAAGCAAATCTTGTCTGCTAAATGAACTAGTGTAGCCCACAGCCATATGGCATAGCCAGATCAGGGCCTAACATAAGGACAACTCAGAGTATGCTATTCTGTTCTTCTGAAATAGACTACATTTTCTTCATATCATGTTTCTTTAGACCTGTCTAAAATAAATAATGGATTTATTGTGATGGTGTAGGCTATATTACATGGATTTATTAGACATTTTAAAATGTAGATGTTTCTATGGTCTGGATCAGTGGCTATGCGTGGAAGCCAGGAGATGCTAAACATGTTTATGTTAATTAACGGTCAATTACCGTGAGACCGGCAGTTATTTGCTTGACAAATCACCAGCTTACCAAATTTCATGACCGCCACAGCCCTAGGTGTTATCAAATCCATAGTGACACAATTTCATCAACAGTATATCATGATCAGGAAGGTCAAAAGCAGCACTAAAATCAAGATGCAGCACACTCACCTTGGTCACGTGACCTGAGACATTGATCTGTTAAATCAACCAGAGCTGTTGCAGTCGATTGATCCTTACGGTATGCATGCTGGTAGACTGTGATAATTGTATTTTGTTCTATATACGCCCATATATGGTTACTGACAATTGGTTCCAAAATCATAATAAATGATAACAGTAGGTGAATTGGTCTACTGTTTGATACCATAAAATGTAATTTTGTTGCATGCTTCCATTCATTAGGAAACTTTCCTTGGAGTAATCAGAGGTTAAAAATATGCCTAATTGGAGCTGCAATATAGGGTGCTGCTAGTCTAAATAGTTTGTTATCAATGAGATGGAGCCCAGGTGACTTGTCCTCAGCTAAGCACATTCATGCTTTGAGCACTTCATCAATTGATATCTGTGGTAATGTGAAACTGCAGGCTTTTGATGCCATAATTTGGTCAAGAGAATAAACAATGTTCCTTTCATTGACAGGATGACATATTCTGCCTCAGAGTTATTTTCAAAATAATCTACAAAATGATTAGCAATGTCAATACGTTTCATTTTCATTTCCCCATTTTACTTCCACACCAGATGGATTAGATGTGCTGGATGTGCCCAGGAGGCCTTTTACAGTATTCCAGACTGATTTGGGATTGTTTTTGCAGTCAGTGAAAGCGTCTTTGTAAAAATATATTTTTTTCTGACGATTCAGTTACACGGCATAGTTCTGCAGTTTTCTATACACCATTATATCAGATTCAGTTTTTTAGTTAACAGCGTGAGTCTTTGGCTCATCTCGCTGAGTTAAAAACCTAGTAGCTCATTGTCTATCCATGGGGATGGGCTGGGCTTCACTGGTTTTCTTTTTGATTGGGGCATGGAGATCAAGCATCCTTGTAAATAGTTATGTGAAACATTCTACTGCATGATCTACAGTGGGGGAAAAAAGTATTTAGTCAGCCACCAATTGTGCAAGTTCTCCCACTTAAAAAGATGAGAGAGGCCTGTAATTTTCATCATAGGTACAAAAAAATCCAGAAAATCACATTGTAGGTTTTTTAATGAATTTATTTGCAAATTATGGTGGAAAATAAGTATTTGGTCAATAACAAAAGTTTCTCAATACTTTGTTATATACCCTTTGTTGGCAATGACACAGGTCAAACGTTTTCTGTAAGTCTTCACAAGGTTTTCACACACTGTTGCTGGTATTTTGGCCCATTCCTCCATGCAGATCTCCTCTAGAGCAGTGATGTTTTGGGGCTGTCGCTGGGCAACACGGACTTTCAACTCCCTCCAAAGATTTTCTATGGGGTTGAGATCTGGAGACTGGCTAGGCCACTCCAGGACCTTGAAATGCTTCTTACGAAGCCACTCCTTCGTTGCCCGGGCGGTGTGTTTGGGATCATTGTCATGCTGAAAGACCCAGCCACGTTTCATCTTCAATGCCCTTGCTGATGGAAGTAGGTTTTCACTCAAAATCTCACGATACATGGCCCCATTCATTCTTTCCTTTACATGGATCAGTCGTCCTGGTCCCTTTGCAGAAAAACAGCCCCAAAGCATGATGTTTCCACCCCCATGCTTCACCGTAGGTATGGTGTTCTTTGGATGCAACTCAGCATTCTTTGTCCTCCAAACACGACGAGTTGAGTTTTTAACAAAAAGTTCTATTTTGGTTTCATCTGACCATATGACATTCTCCCAATCCTCTTCTGGATCATCCAAATGCACTCTAGCAAACTTCAGACAGGCCTGGACATGTACTGGCTTAAGCAGGGGGATTTTAGTCCCTGGCGGCGTAGTGTGTTACTGATGGTAGGCTTTGTTACTTTGGTCCCAGCTCTCTGCAGGTCATTCACTAGGTTCCCCCGTGTGGTTCTGGGATTTTTGCTCACCGTTCTTGTGATCATTTTGACCCCACGGGGTGAGATCTTGCGTGGAGCCCCAGATCGAGGGAGATTATCAGTGGTCTTGTATGTCTTCCATTTCCTAATAATTGCTCCCACAGTTGATTTCTTCAAACCAAGCTGCTTACCTATTGCAGATTCAGTCTTCCCAGCCTGGTGCAGGTCTACAATTTTGTTTCTGGTGTTCTTTGACAGCTCTTTGGTCTTGGCCATAGTGGAGTTTGGAGTGTGACTGTTTGAGGTTGTGGACAGGTGTCTTTTATACTGATAACAAGTTCAAACAGGTGCCATTAATACAGGTAACGAGAGGAGGACAGAGGAGCCTCTTAAAGAAGAAGTTACAGGTCTGTGAGAGCCAGAAATCTTGCTTGTTTGTAGGTGACCAAATACTTATTTTCCACCATAATTTGCAAATAAATTCATAAAAAATCCTACAATGTGATTTTCTGGGAAAAAAAATCTCATTTTGTCTGTCATAGTTGACGTGTACCTATGATGAAAATTACAGGCCTCTCTCATCTTTTTAAGTGGGAGAACTTGCACAATTGGTGGCTGACTAAATACTTTTTTTCCCCACTGTATGTTGTCTTCAAGGTCGACTAATTCCCAGGGCAAAGCATTTAAGTCATCCTGAAAATGTTCACAGTTAAATTTCTTATAGCTCCTATTTACCACAACTTTGGGCGGCTTTTTGGGAACCTTTGTTTTCTTAGTTATGATCGGTACAGATTTATAGCCTTTGTAAATTTTTCTGTATTACTGCAAAATATCAAATCAATAGATGTTTCTGTTTGGCTGCCAAACCTGTTTGTATAGATTGTTGACAAAAATGACAAATCCATTTTAATCCCTATTTGTAACAATAACATGTGAATAGATCCAAGGGGTCTGAACAATTTTGCAAGGCACTGTATGTCCAATAATGTCAAATACTAAATTGAGCTGTGGAAAGGAATAAACCCAAACGTGCAGAAAAACCAGTACAGCCTATTTGTAGTTAATTTTTTATGATGTTTTTTTAGGCTGGCCTGCCCTATGCTATTATGTCCTGGAAATGTCTCCTTAAAGGTCAATTCGATTGGCTTTTTTATTTTCCCCCATGGATTTGAATGGCCTCCAAGTGTGCATGAACCTGATACTGTATCAATAAAGGCCATCCGATGTAGAGTAGAGTTCACCCATCTCCCTAATGTATGGAGTCATGTGAGAGCTAATTAGTGGCCGTAGTAGCACGCCTGGTCCTAGGGACTGAATCGATCCACGTTTTGAAGTGGCCCGGGTACTTTAAATCCATTACTATGGCATAGGCTGGCTTTAGCCTAAAGGGGGCTACTCGGACACCCCTTTGTATTTGTTTACGCTGCCTCTTAATTTCTCTCTGTTTCTCTCACAAGCATATAAGCCTAAGGCTACGGTCGCACAGAGACGCATGAAAACAGAGGAAATCAGATACGCATTCATCACGGTCTGTTTATCGTCAAAAGTTCAATTCATGTTAACTATTTTCGGACAAGTTGCATATGCACAAAGGCAGACATATTGTGTGTTTTTTGAAGGACAATCATTTGTTGTCAATTGTCCGTCAACAGTTGACTCCCATTGAAAAACCTTTGGCTCAATCAGTAATTTTCTGACACAATCTGTCTGGTTGCAGCCTATCTTTTAGCCGGACTAGGAGATGCAGATGCATGTTTTCTCACATCTTAGGATGTGTCTACACAGGCAGCCCAATTCTGGTCTTTTGACCAATCAGATCAGATCTTTTGCCAATAGTTGGTCTTTTGACCAATCATATATTTTTTGCCAATTATTGGGCAAAAGATCAGAATTGGGCTTGCTGTGTAAACCCAGCCTTAGTGTCTCGATGCTAGTGCTACTTCAAAGGATACTGTAGTAACTAGAATACAGACTCACATTCTACCTTTTCTCTCCTTCCCCTAGGTCTCCCACCATGGCCGGTGGTCTGTTTGCCATGGACAGGAAGTACTTTAACGAGCTGGGCCAATATGACAGCGGCATGGACATCTGGGGTGGTGAGAACCTCGAGATCTCCTTCCGGGTAAATAAAACGGCCACATACCATCACTACCACTCACTGTATCACACTCACTACATTACTGCTACATGTTATTCTTAGGAAGGGTGCAGATGCTCCCAAAGCAACACATAGGGCGACAGGTAGCCTAGCGGTTAAGAGCGTTGGTTGCTGGTTCAATCGCTAGCCGACTAGGTTAAAAGTATATGCCTTTCAGTAAGGCACTTAACCCTAATTGCTCCTGTAAGTCGCTCTGGATAAGAGCGTCTGCTAAATGACTAAAATGTAAACATAGAACACCCAGACTTTCAGTTGAAAGATGTAATTTCCATTTTAGGATGGGTGCCAAATGCACACGCACGCACCTCGTCAAATGAGCTATGACATGTCAACCACTCACTATAAGCTCAAGACACGGTTTATTTACCCACGTTTTGGCTCATTTCTTCTAATGCTTTGCCTCAGTGAACTTAAACAAGCTTTTCCCCCTAAGAAAAATACACAGTGAAATAAAATGTCATAACCGACAGCCAAAGGCAATTTTATTTCTCAACATTACGTTTTGGTCCAGTTGAGTTGGATCTCCGCAGACTAGCAACTGCATATTGACTTGCTACATGAATCCATCCAACATCAATATTCCTTTCTCGCCTCAAATAGTATTTTTAGTTCTCTTACCTTTACCACATCAGAGTTGGATATTTCTCTTCCAGTCCTGTTTAATATTCTTGGCATGGCTGCTTTCTCATGTTTTGCAATGTTACCCTGTTTGAAAAGAGTCCAGTATATGACTTCAGTAAGGGAATGTTATGAAGGTGGAACATTGTCAGATTACATGAATCAAATGGCTCTCGACCAATGGGGAATGGAGCTGATGTTTGGTCAGACTTGTACTGCTCTTATTAATTGAATTAAGTCCTATGTCCTAGCGTTTCCCAAAACGTAACTTTCTTGGAACAACTACAGCGGGCTTTTTTATTCAGGTGTAGAGGGTGAGGTGTTAAGGGGATGAGTTTGGAGAGTGGGGAGCATCAGGGTTGTGGCAACGACGTGTGCTCACCCAGTGATTGAGTGGTCTTCATGGTAGTATACTTGGCCACATAGTCTGTAGTCTTTCTTGCTCCCTCCCCCATGGATTTAGTGAAAGGGAATTTTTTACGTACAAACAATATAGCCTTGTTGAAGTGTCCTGGCACTCTAACCAACAAGTCAAATATTCATACTGACTTTCTCTTTATCAGATCTGGATGTGTGGTGGCCAGCTCCTGATCATCCCCTGCTCGCGGGTGGGTCATATATTCCGTAAACGCCGGCCTTACGGGTCACCCGGAGGTCAGGACACCATGGCCCACAACTCCCTGCGATTGGCCCACGTATGGATGGATGAATACAAGGTACCTCAGAGGGCGATAGCACTAATTACACATCATTGAAATCCAGTCTATAAAATCACCCATTCTCCATTGGTTCAGGGCCTGAAATTAAAATCCATTCAACTGTGTTTGTATGAAATCCAGCACGCACAGGGGCCCGTAAGAACCTAGACTGAAAACTACTGGGCTCGTATTCAGCGTATCAGAGTAGGATTGCTGATCTAGGATCAGTTTTTCCTTTTTAGATCATAACTGGTCCAGATCTGAAGAGATCACTTTTCACATTCAACCTTTTCCTGAGGCGCCTGTTATGACCGCAAGCAATCCATAAGAAAACTAAACATCCGATGAAATCAGCATTTCTTCTAATCACTCTCAGCTCTGTCTTTATTAGCACAATGATGTTTGTTCCTTTCCAAGCTACAAAGAGCTATAATTGCTTTCCACGGTCTGAAAATAGCCAACCTAATTGGAAAGGAAGCCAATTGCGTTGTTTGGGTTCTCCTGAGAGAGCTCCCATTCACACACGTCAATGTCTCACTACAAGTGAGTCTGCATTTGTTTTCTCATCATTCCCCTCGGTGTGTGAACAGTTCTTGTTTCCAAACTAAACAGTAGAGGCCTTGGATATGATTAGTTATTTATGTATTCGTTATTACTTAGAACTCTTGGTGCACATAAGGCATCCACAAGACAGCGCCACTGTTTCCGGCGAGGTTTGTGCTGCTTAGTCTCGTCTCTCTTCCTTGCTCTTTCCTTCCTTCCCCTTTTAAATTATTTACTGTACATTGAACTAAGAGTGTGATTCGTAAATTGCCTTCCCTTACTCTGAATTGTTAATTCAACAGAGTAGTGTATCAATGTTCCAAGCAGTTTAAGTCTTCCAGACGGTTATTTTGGGGGATTTTTTTTCATTAGTCCACTGTTGATACAGTCCTATTTTTTGTTGTTGCATGTCAGCAGTGAAGTTTTCAAGATATTGGACTTTCAAGAAGCAAAGTGTCACCGGCCACATCATCATGATGATGCAAAATGCAATGATCGTTTTTGAGTGGATTTTCCCTTTAAGATGAAGTTTGGGTTGGCCAGTTCTGACTTCTCCATCACCACACTAATCAGAGACTGGGACAGGTTTTGTTTCCACGGAAACAGCCGGCCTAAATCAAGATATATTAAACAGGTTCTCAATAAAGGGAATAAGATAAACGTCTTGATTGTATCGGCCAATCGAAATAGACCTAAGAGTTTTCAATCTTACCTCTGAAATACTTATTCTGAGTCTTACCACCCAGAAAATACAAGCTTTTTTCATGACCAAAGAGAGGGTGGAACAACTAGGAGTACTGTTGACTTGTCGAGATTCCAGTTCAGTACTATAAATATTTCTGAATCACTCTCTACAGTAGTTTGTCTCAGCTTTATTCTGTTTTTCTGATAAAATGTTTGTTTACAAATTGACTTTAGAACCTGATCTGCCCTGTAAACCATGCACTTTTACAGACAACAGAGATACAGCTATTTTACATTTATTAAAGGGTGTGGACTGGCATTGAAAGTTTCAATAGCAATAAACTGATTATATGTCATCAATCTCACCTATTTCCTGTCTTGTGTCTCGTCCAATCAGGAGCAGTACTTAAACCTGCGGCCGGAACTCCGGGAACGTGCCTACGGCGACATCAGCGAGCGGCAGGCGGTGCGCCAACGGCTGCAGTGTCACTCTTTCAAGTGGTACCTGGACACCATCTACCCCGAGATGCAGGTTGCCTCGCCCCACAACAAGCCCCAGCAGCCTGTGTTCGTCAACAAGGGCCTCCGCCGACCAAAGGTGCTGCAGAGAGGCCGGGTAAGATGCTAAAGTGGTCCCAGATCAGTTTGTGCTGTATGGCCAACTCCTATGGTCGCATCAACCATAGGAGTTGGCTATACAGCACAACCTGATCTGGAAACAAGGCTAGAGTTGTGCTACTGTACCCCATAGAAAAATTATTGTATGTTGTACACTGTTGTGTCTCAGAATAACACTGTTCAAACTTCAGCACTGAACATGCAATTTTGTGTAACAATAAGAGGCCAATTGGTCTTCGGTCATCGATACATCACTGTTTAACTGCCCCCTGGTTTTGTCTTTAGTAGCTGGTAACCATGAAAACTGTCTGCCATAAATTTAACATGGTTACTTTGTTAAAGCTGTGTGTTGTCGGTGGTCAACCCCTGCCATCTAGAGGCAATAACAAAAAATAAACCTCAAGGAATGTATGTTCTCAATCTCTTCGTTTTTAAGGTGTAATTCTGTACATCATTCACATGCAAATAGCCCTCTATGACATATTTATAGTCATAAATTAAATAAAGTTACTTGTTTACTATCAGTGAAGCACCTTCTCTGTATACAAACAGTAGATGTCTCCTGATGGACTAGTGGTCCTCAGAAGTTGTAAACAGTGTAAGAATATTCCATGTTCCCAGTCACGTTTCTTTAGGGTTAATATGATAAGGTTTGAATGTAGTTCTAAGATTGCAACGCAGAAATACCTGAACATTCTTCAAAAGCCAAGGGAAAGCAAAAATGATCAATACAATGTTACATACTGCACCTTTAAGTTGTTTTCTTATTTAATTAAATTGAAGAAAATGCCATATCCAGTCAACAGGGGGCAGCCTGGTGTTGTGCAAGTCATGAAGGAACTCCAGTCCCCAGGATGAAAAGACACATACCACTCACAGAGGCTCAGAACTCCCGCTTCAAACAGACTGATAGAAAACAAGTTACAGTGCATTCGGAAAGCATTCAGACCCCTTCCCTTTTTCCACATTTTGTTACGTTACAGCCTTATTCTAAAGTGGATTAAATTAAATATTTTCCTCATCAATCTACACGCAATACCCCATACTGACAAAGCGAAAACAGGTGTTTAGATTTTTTTGCAAATGTATTAAGAATAAAAAACATTGGTTTTCTTTGAAAGCAATACATCTAGGATATAGACCTACTGAGCACATAATGTACAAACATGCCTCTTTGCCACTGTGCATGGTGGTGGCAGCATCATGCTGTGGGGATATTTTTCAGCGGCAGGGACTAGTCAGGATTGAGGGAAAGATGAACGGAGCGAAGTACAGAGCGATCCTTGATGAAAACCTGCTCCAGAGCGCTCAAGACCTCAGACTGGGGCGAAGGTTAACCTTCCAACAGGACAACGACCCTAAGCACACAGCCAAGACAACGCAGGAGTGGCTTCGGGACAAGTCTGAATGTCCTTGAGTGGCCCAGCCAGAGCCCAGACTTGAACCCGAATGAACATCTCTGGGGAGACCTGAAAATAGCTGTGCAGTGACGCTCCCCATCCAACCTGACAGAGCTTGAGAGGATCTGCAGAGAAGAATGGGAGAAACACCCCAAATACAGGTGTGCCAAGCTTGTAGCGTCATACCCAGGAAGACTCGAGGCTGTAATCGATGCCAAAGGTGCTTCAACAAAGTACTGAGTAAAGGGTCTGAATACTTATGTAAATGTTATATTTCAGTTAATTTTTTATAAATTAGCAAAAATGTTAACCTGTGTTTGCTTTGTCATTATGGGGTATTGTGTGTAGATTGATGAGGGGAAAAAACTATGTAATCACTTTTAGAATAAGGCTGTAACTTAACAAAATGTGGAAAAAGTGAAGGGGTCTGAATACTTTCCGAATGCACTACGTATTTCATATTGATAAACCACCGCCAGCTCTGCTACACCAGTCTCCCTGAGAGGACATTCATATTCTAGTTAGTCTGGAAGGAAACTTCATAGTGAATTCTTAAAGATGGAATCCACAGTAGGGGGAAACGTTACCACTGTCCGCCCCACAGCCATTGTTATTGGTTTTGCTTTGTTGACAAAGCAGAGGTAGGGAGCGCTGGTGGAGCGTCGTGCATCGGGGGGGGGGGGGACAGACAAAGGAAACGTTTCACCATTAAGTATTCCAGCTTTAACATACCTGTTTTTCTGAAGATATCAATAAGGTTATGGAAACAGGCAGATTTAGCAAGGAGGCATTTGGTGTAAGGTCCCTCAATAGATTGAAAATATTATTGTCATGTAGATTCAGGGGAGTGGGTGTTGGTCTATTGTACATTCCAGTGGCATAGTCTGGAGTCTGGACATAACTTCAGTTGGTTTTTATCCATGTATCTTTGAGTTTATGGGCGTGTTCCAGTTCATATAGTTTTGTAGTCGCACAGTGCATATTATCAGATCTCACAATGCCTGAAGCCAGAACCACATTAATATAACATAGCAATGTTCTCAGATGCGCTGTCAGGTTGCAATAAAGATGACCTGGAACGCAACAGTGTCTTCACCTTCACCTTAGACTGCTCACTTCTCCTTTTCTCTCTCTGTAGTTGCGGAACCTGCAGGCTGACAGGTGTCTGGTGGCCCAGGGGAGGTCCACCCAGAAGGGGGGTGCCGTGGTGCTGAGGTCCTGTGATACTCACAACCCAGAACAGGTACACTAACTAACATATTACCCCCCACCAACTCACCTCTGTCTTGGACGTCTGTGCCAGGATATTGTCTTTTCACATTGCACTTTCAAGCACGGCTCAGCATTCTAAAAGCAAGGTGGGAAAAGAAAGCAGTCTGGGGGGGTTCTACTAAGCTATATGGAATTGTTTTAAGGAGGTCATACCAAGGATTATTTTGCTATTTGATTTAGAATTTTAAGACCTCTTGAAGTATCCCAAAATAATATATAAAAAAATTACTAGATAAACATTTATTTTGTCGTTACTGTTTGCTATTAGCCATACAAACGCATTGAATAACAGATTCACTATATGGAACAACAGCCCCCCCCAAAAAATCAAAAGGAAGTTTGTTCTGACGTGTCCGTCCTATATCTGAGAGATATAAGAAAGATCAGGAAATGTGGGCGTCCTAGAGCAAAACAACCGACACTTACGTGTTTGTGAGAGTCTCACCTTTACACAGAGGGGTCATATTAGTGTGTAGCCCAAACTGTTCGGACGCTACAGATAGAAGTTGGCAGATCGGCTGTAGCGACTTCAGACTAGTCCCAAGACGCTTGTGGGGGTCGTAGAGCAAAACGGAGAACACTGTGTTCGTGAGTGTCTCATCTTTCCATAGAGGGGTCATAATAATTTGTAGGCCAAACCGTTCGGACACTACAGACGATTTCGTTAGAAGACCGACTTTCGGTACGTCTAAATGTCTGACAAACATCGCTCTAGCTCTGTCACTTTTCACCGCAGATGCAGAAGTGTTCCAGAGGCGGATGCGGCGGATTGAGACGCATCCAATGCAAAAAAAACCGGATATCTTTAGCTTAAACTGACGGATGTTTTGATTATGCTAATTAGATTTCCAGCATGGACATCAACCTTAGGGGGTTAAGGGCTAGTTCCCCGGATCCAGATGAAGCCTATTCCTGTACTTAAAAGCAAGTTCCATGGAGATTCTCCATCTGGGTATCTGGGTTGGGGAAACATCCTAGCTAGAGAAATAGGTTGTGTGTATGACTCTGCTTCATATGGTCTCCTACGTGACACTGGCAATCATGAGTCATTATTAATGTTGCCAGCCTATGACTGACCTTCTACAGTGATAATAGAACCATTACAAGAGTCTGACCTCTTTTTGACGCTTCTGTTAGTCGGCGACTTGGACAATGGTTAAGGGTTAGTGCTTTAATCTGAAATGAGTTCTATTTCAACCTCCTATCTCCAAATATTTCTATGCTTTCATTACCTTATTTCAACCGTTGTTTCTGGCCACAATCACTGTTTTGTAAGAGGGTTTCCTGGCCACACGGGGAAAGTGCAGTATCTCAACCTGGATGTACATGAACTGTACCAGTACATCCTCTCACTCCAGGCTCTTTCAGGGTCACACTCACTGGAAGAGCTTCTTTCTTCTCAGGCCTCAACTAAAAAAAGACAGCTCCATTAGGTGAGCTCTTCCACTTTCCTGTGTGTGTAAAAATGGTGCAGAGTGAGTCACTGTGTGTGTGTGTGTGTGGGGTAGAAGTTCAGCAGAGGCTGAAGCTACTGCAGTTCTGCCACACGCATTCTCCCACTCTCTTTTTCTCGACCTATATGCTCCTTCCCTTTCTGCAGCACTCTGAGTTCTACACGATGAGGTCAACAACTTCCGTTGTGAACGGTTGTTTGTAAAGTTGTCTGCTAACAAGTGAGGCGTGAAATGGTAACACTTGAAATATTCTATTGGGAATTGATTTTTTTTTGTCAAATATTGGGAGTAGGTAAAGTTTCAATTCTGGTTTATTCAAGAATGAATTATGAAATACAATGTTAATTGAAAATTCCCAATACAGTGTATTGGAAATGGAAAAAAGGCATTTTTCAATTAATTTACATTCCTCACTCAGGTCTGCACCACGTGACTGTTTTCCTTATACAGTTGAAGTCGGAAGTTTACATACACCTTAGCCAAATACATTTAAACTCAGTTTTTCACAATTCCTGACATTTAATCCTAGTAAAAATTCCCTGTCTTAGGATCACCACTTTATTTTAAGAATGTGAAATGTCAGAATAATAGTATAGAGAATGATTTATTTCAGCTTTTATTTCTTTCATCACATTCCCAGTGGGTCAGAAGTTTACATACACTCAAATAGTATTTGGTAGCATTGCCTTTAAATTGTTTAACTTGGGTCAAACGTTTCGGGTAGCCTTCCACAAGCTTCCCACAATAAGTTGGGTGAATTTTGGCCCATTCCTCCTGACAGAGCTGGTGTAACTGAGTCAGGTTTGTAGGCCTCCTTGCTCACACACGCTTTTTCAGTTCTGCCCACAAATGTTCTATAGGATTGAGGTCAGGGCTTTGTGATGGCCACTCCAATACCTTGACTTTGTTGTCCTTAAGCCATTTTGGCACAACTTTGGAAGTATGCTTGGGGTCATTGTCCATTAGGAAGACCCATTTGCGACCAAGCTTTAACTTCCTGACTGATGTCTTGAGATGTTGATTCAATATATCCACATAATTTTCCTTCCTCATGATGCCATCTATTTTGTGAAGTGCACCAGTCCCTCCTGCAGCAAAGCACCCACACAGCATGATGCTGCCACCCTCGTGCTTCACGGTTGGGATGGTGTTCTTCGGCTTGCAAGTGACCCCCTTTTTCCTCCAAACATAACGATGGTCATTATGGCCAAACAGTTCTATTTTTGTTTCATCAGACCAGAGGACATTTCTCCAAAAAGTACAATCTTTGTCCCCATGTGCAGTTGCAAACCGTAGTCTGGCTTTTTTATGGCGGTTTTGGAGCAGTGGCTTTTTCCTTGCTGAGCGGCCTTTCAGGTTATGTCGATATAGGACTCGTTTTACTGTGGATATAGATACTTTTGTACCTGTTTCCTCCAGCATCTTCACAAAGGTCCTTTGCTTTTGTTCTGGGATTGATTTGCACTTTTCACACCAAAGTACGTTCATCTCTAGGAGACAGAACGCGTCTCCTTCCTGAGCGGTATGACGGCTGTGTGGTCCCATGGTGTTTATACTTGCGTACTATTGTTTGTACAGATGAACGTGGTACCTTCAGGCATTTGGAAATTGCTCCCAAGGATGAACCAGACTTGTGGAGGTCTACAATTTCTTTTCTGAGGTTTTGGCTGATTTATTTTGATTTTCCCATGATGTCAAGCAAAGAGGCACGGAGTTTGAAGGTAGGCCTTGAAATACATCCACAGGTACACCTCCAATTGACTCAAATGATGTCAATTAGCCTATCAGAAGCTTCTAAAGCCATGACATCATTTTCTGGAATTTTCCAAGCTGTTTAAAGGCACAGTCAACTTAGTGTATGTAAACTTCTGACCCATTGGAATTGTGATACAGTGAATTATAAGTGAAATAATCTGTCTGTAAACAATTGTTGGAAAAATTACTTGTGTCATGCACAAAGTAGATGTCCTAACCGACTTGCCAAAACTATAGTTTGTTAACAAGAAATTTGTGGAGTGGTTGAAAAACGAGTTTTAATGACTCCAACCTAAGTGTATGTACACTTCCGACTTCAACTGTGTGTGTGTGTATATATATATATGCTGAACTTCTTTCTTTCTTTCTCTCCCTCCCTCTTCCTCCTCCCCTCCCAGGAGTGGGCCTATGATGAGGAGCATGAGTTGATCCTGGCCGGCCTGCTGTGTCTGGACATGTCCGAGATCCGCTCGTCTGACCCACCCCGCCTCATGAAGTGTCACGGCTCAGGGGGCTCCCAACAGTGGACCCTGGGGGTGAGTTAGCTAGACCCCCCACTCAGCCCCCACACTGTTGCTGAATCACAAATCAGCCCCATATCTGTATATAATAGACTGGTTGGTTGTTTAGCAACAACACCAACACATTTGCAACTATTGGGGAAAACAGACAGGGTTGGCTTAGATTGTTGACAACATGTAAACTATATGTAGTCTCCAATGTTTATTGAAAACATAAATACATTGGGGGAAAAAAGTATTTAGCCAGCCACCAATTGTGCAAGTTCTCCCACTTAAAAAGATGAGAGAGGCCTGTAATTTTCATCATAGGTACACGTCAACTATGACAGACAAAATGAGAAAACAAAATCCAGAAAATCACATTGTAGGATTTTTAATGAATTTATTTGCAAATTATGGTGGAAAATAAGTATTTGGTCACCTACAAACAAGCAAGATTTCTGGCTCTCACAGACCTGTAACAACTTCTTTAAGAGGCTCCTCTGTCCTCCACTCGTTACCTGTATTAATGGCACCTGTTTGAACTTGTTATCAGTATAAAAGACACCTGTCCACAACCTCAAACAGTCACACTCCAAACTCCACTATGGCCAAGCCCAAAGAGCTGTCAAAGGACACCAGAAACACAATTGTAGACCTGCACCAGGCTGGGAAGACTGAATCTGCAATAGGTAAGCAGCTTGGTTTGAAGAAATCAACTGTGGGAGCAATTATTAGGAAATGGAAGACATAAAGACCACTGATAATCTCCCTCGATCTGGGGCTCCACGCAAGATCTCACCCTGTGGGGTCAAAATGATCACAAGAACGGTGAGCAAAAATCCCAGAACCACACGGGGGGACCTAGTGAATGACCTGCAGAGAGCTGGGACCAAAGTAACAAAGCCTACCATCAGTAACACACTACGCCGCCAGGGACTCAAATCCTGCAGTGCCAGACGTGTCCCCCTGCTTAAGCCAGTACATGTCCAGGCCCGTCTGAAGTTTGCTAGAGTGCATTTGGATGATCCAGAAGAGGATTGGGAGAATGTCATATGGTCAGATGAAACCAAAATATAACTTTTTGGTAAAAACTCAACTTGTCGTGTTTGGAAGACAAAGAATCCCGAGTTGCATCCAAAGAACACCATACCTACCGTGAAGCATGGGGGTGGAAACATCATGCTTTGGGGCTGTTTTTCTGCAAAGGGACCAGGACGACTGATCCGTGTAAAGGAAAGAATGAATGGGGCCATGTATCGTGAGATTTTGAGTGAAAACCTCCTTCCATCAGCAAGGGCATTGAAGATGAAACGTGGCTGGGTCTTTCAGCATGACAATGATCCCAAATACACCGCCCGGGCAACGAAGGAGTGGCTTCGTAAGAAGCATTTCAAGGTCCTGGAGTGGCCTAGCCAGTCTCCAGATCTCAACCCCATAGAAAATCTTTGGAGGGAGTTGAAAGTCCGTGTTGCCCAGCGACAGCCCCAAAACATCACTGCTCTAGAGGAGATCTGCATGGAGGAATGGGCCAAAATACCAGCAAAAGTGTGTGAAAACCTTGTGAAGACTTACAGAAAACGTTTGACCTATGTCATTGCCAACAAAGGGTATATAAAAAAGTATTGAGAAACTTTTGTTATTGACCAAATACTTATTTTCCACCATAATTTGCAAATAAATTCATTAAAAATCCTACAATGTGATTTTCTGGATTTTGTTTTCTCATTTTGTCTGTCATAGTTGACGTGTACCTATGATGAAAATTACAGGCCTCTCTCATCTTTTTAAGTGGGAGAACTTGCACAATTGGTGGCTGACTAAATACTTTTTTTCCCCACTGTACATTTGCAGAATGAGCACTTGTTGTCTCTCAAATACATCGTTACAGTTGTTGGTTAGCCATATTAGCATAGACGTGACATCAGTCAAAACAAGACATGGTATCAAGAACAAGATCAAACGAGCCACCTCCGATTCCCCACATGGCAGCTTCTTGTCATTGTTGCTAGCTATCTGGCCATCCAGAATCACAACAACAGACGTATGTCCCACTGAAGCATTGTTTTGGTGACGTTGTCGGCTAACCCATCTATAGAGGCAGATAGGACTATAGCAACTGTTACCATCATCAGACCAGTACTGATATGACTAATACAGTTCAGTATTACTGTGGCATTTATACTGGCGTGTACCGCTGGTACCACGGGGCATCATGATGGTGATGACTAGATGGAACCACTTCTATTTCGACCACCGCCAGTAGGCTCAGGGCTACTGCACTAGCCTCCTTTATTAAGTGGTTATGCCGTGTTGGTGTCAGTGACTACTCCCCAAAAAGCAGTAGATGATGTACGTGAAGTCTCCAATCCTCTCCCTCCATTCTATACACACCCTTTGACCTTTGGTCGTTAGAGCCTGAATTTAAAATCAATTAAATGTCGATTTTTTTTTTGCTCACTGGCCTACACACAAAACCCCATAATGTCAAAGTGGAATTATGTTTGTACAAATTAATTAAAAATGAAAAGCTGAAATGTCGGTCAGTAAGTATCCAACCCCTTTGTCATGGCAAGCCTAAATAAGTGAAGGAGTAAAGTCACATATAATAAGTTAAGTGGACTAACTGTGCAATAAGTGTTTAACATGATTTTTGAATGACTACCTCATCTCTGTAGCGCACACATACAATTATCTGTAAGTTCCCTCAGTTGAGCAGTGAATTTCAAACACAGTTTCAACCACAAAGACCAGGGAGGTTTTGCAATGCCTCGCAAAGAAGGGCACCTATTGGTGGGTAAAATTTTTTAAATAAAGCAGACATTGAATATCCCTTTGAGCATGGTGAAGTTATTAACTTTATGTCCTGAATAAAAAGCATTATGTTTGCAGCAAATCCAACAACACATCACTGAATACCACTCTTCATATTTTCAAGCATGGTGATGGCTGCATCATGTTATGGGTATGCTTGTCATCGGCAAGGACTGGGAGTTTTTTTTAGGACAAAAATAAACAGAATAGACCTAAGCACGGGCAAAGTCCTAGAGCAAAAACTGGGTCAGTCTGCTTTCCAACAGCCACTGGGAGACAAATTCACCTTTCAGCAGGACCATAACCTAAAACACAAGGCCAAATATACACTGGAGTTGCTTACCAAGACGACATTGAATGTTCCTGAGTGGCCTAGTTACAGTTATGACTTAAAATGGCTGTCTAGCAATGATCAACAACCAATTTGACAGAGCTTGAAGATTTTTTAAAATAATGTGCAAATACAATCCAGGTGTGCAAAGCGTTTAGACTTACCCAGAAAGACTCAGCTGTAATTGCTGCCAAAGGTGATTCTAACATGTATTGACTCGGGGTTGAATACTTATGTAAGATATCGTTTTTTTAATATATCGTTCTATTTTTTACAAATGTTAACATTTTTCTTCCACTTTGACATGAGTATTTTGTGTAGATCGTTGACAAAAAATGACAAATCTATTGTAATCCCACCTTGTAACACAAAATGTGGAAAAAGTCAAGGGGTGTGACTACACTACCAAAAGTATGTGGACACCTGCTCATCGAACAGCTCATTCCAAAATCATGGGCATTAATATGGAGTTGGTCCCCCCTTTGCGGCTATAACAGCCTCCACTCTTCTGGGAAGGCTTTCCACTAGATGTTGGAACATTGCTGCGGGGACTTGCTTCCATTCAGCCACAAGATCATTAGTGAGGTTGGGCACTGATGTTGGGCGATTAGGCCTGTCTCGCAGTCGGCATTCCAATTCATCCCAAAGGTGTTTGATGGGGACAGGGCTCTGTGCTGGCCAGTCAAGTTCTTCCACACCAATCTCGACAACCATTTCTGTATGGACCTTGCTTTGTGCACGGGGGTATTGTCATGCTGAAACAGGAAAGGGCCTTCCCCAAACTGTTGCCACAAAGTTGGAAGCACAGAATCGTCTAGAATGTAATTGTATGCTGTAGCGTTAAGATCTCCCTTCACTGGAACTTAGGGGCCTAGCCGGAACCATTAAAAACAGCCCCACACCATTATTCCTCCTCCACCAAACTTTACAGTTGGCACTATGCATTCGGGCAGGTAGCGTTCTCCTGGCATCCGCCAAACCCAGATTTGTCTGTCGGACTGCCAGATGGTGAAGCGTGATTCATCACTCCAGAGAACGCGTTTCCATTTCTCCAGAGTCCAATGGCGGCGAGCTTTACACCACTCCAGCCGATGCTTGGCATTGCGCATGGTGAGCTTAGGCTTGTGTGCGGCTGCTCGGCCATGGAAACCCATTTCATGAAGCTCTAGATAAACAGTTATTGTGCAGACGTTGCTTCCAGAGGCAGTTTAGAACTTGGTAGTGAGTGTTGCAACTGAGGACAGACAATTTTTACCGTTCTGTGAGCTTGTGTGGCCTACCACTTCGCGGCTGAGCCATTGTTGCTCATAGAGGTTTCCACTTCACAATAACAGCACTTACAGTTGACCGGAGCAGCTCTAGCAAGGCAGAAATTTGACGAACTGACTTGTTGGAAAGGTGGCATCCTACAGTATGACGGTGCCACGTTGAAAGTCAGAGCTCTTCAGTACGGGCCATTCTACTGCCAATGTTTGTCTATGGAGATTGCATGGCTGTGTGCTCGATTTTATACACCTGTCAGCAATGGGTATAGCTGAAATAGCTGAATCCACTAATTTGAAAGAGTGTCCACATACTTTTCTATATATAGTGTACTTTCTGAAGGCAGTTTATGTAACACATGGCCCTGTCTTCCTCCAACCCTCTCCAGAAAAGCAACCGGCTGTATCAAGTCTCAGTGGGCCAATGCCTGGCAGTGGTCGACCCAGTCAGCCCCAAGGGATATGTTGCCATGGCGATCTGCAACGGCTCCCAGTCCCAGCAGTGGCAGTTGGAGGGCTGATGTTGATATGCCACGACTAGTTACATACCAGACACTGACTGACCGGATGGGGGAGTACTGCATGCTGCTACGACTAAACAAGAGAGGGATGGAACTAATTATACGGACTGTGTTCTTGAAGACTTGGAGAACGAATGCTGTTTTTGTCTTCAGAACTGGTTCCGGCCTGAAGTGCACAAAGTATGGAGCTCTTAGTGGGTACGCTATATGTACTGTAGTCATTCATTTGCCTGACTTCCCCGCTTGAAAATGAGTATTCCATTTCTTTCCCTAACAACAATTATTCCTTGTCCTATGTTTTAGATAATTAATTTAATCAAATTTGCACAGCACTCTTGCATTAGACAATTCTGAGAAACATTTAATCTTGTATAAGTCTCAAACAAGCGTTTACTAAGAACAATGGACGCTGGTTTAGGACACTGGTTTTAGAGTTAAATTGTATTTTATTCTGTACTTATTACAATCTGATATTAATTGCTATGACATACAGTACTGCATGTTATTTAGTTGAAACTTTTATTTGGGAGTATCTTTTTCTGTTGTACAAATATTTTGATCACTGGAGTTTGTTGGTGAAGTTCTGTATTTTTCATACCCTTGAAATGTGCAAGGCAACTTCTTTAATATAGGCTACACTGTGTTATCTCTACTTCGTACTACATCAGGTATATTGACCAAGTGATGGATATTGTGTGCAGTCTACGGAAATCATGTTGAATAGGGTAAATGGAAATGCGCAATACAGGGATAGTCTTGGAATATCCTACAGTATGTAGCGGTCTGGGGTCATGCCCACAATACTAGCAAAATCATCCATACTCACTGTCTGTTCTGCACTAGTGAGCTATGATGGTTGAACAAGATCTGACAATGATTTTAGTTTTTTCCCTTATCCAAATGTAATTTCTTATGTATGCTGTGCAGTTTTGTATTAGTTATTCTCTTTTGCAATGAGGCAACCAACGAAATGTTTAAGTTAAGTATGAACATCCCTTGACTAATTTGCAATGATTCAAATTCTTTCTTAGCAGACGCTTATTAAAATGTGGTCAATTTACCCCCACAGAGAAAAGTAGCACAGATTTGTGATAAAGGACATTGCAAATTTAAGATGTAAAATATTTTATTTTTTGTAAATGATCCTAAATCTGACTCCAAACTCCAAAACCCATCACACTCTATACTTCAAAAAGGCTTTTTAGACATTATACAGGACAAAGAAAAGAGACACTATTAAAGAGGTCTGAATATTGTACAAGAGGAGAAAATATCCAAGAAACAAATTTCATTAACCATAATGGAAAATTATATACAATTGATTCTTCTGAAAGTTAAAAAAGACATCATGCCATGTACTGTTTATTACAACGAGACTGAATATACCAACTTTTGTACAGTCCACTTAAGTTGTGCACAAAAATGAAAACTTAATTTCAAACTGGTCAGCAAAATGCAAGTACCAGATTCTGATTTTTGTGATCGAGTCAAAAGAAATCCAAAACATCATAGCATATTTTTTTCTCAACTAGCCAGCACTAAACAGGATGTTTCTTACAAAGAATTGTAAACAAAACACAAAAATCATTTTATGTGAAAAGCATAATTGAGTCTCCTGCAACTAGTAGTAAAAGTAAAAGGCATTTTCCCCCAGAATTATCTGCATGAGGTGAATCTCAGAGACTGCTGTACACAAACAGTTAAAGAAGCTAACTGATGAAATGGGAGGTCTCCAACCTTAAATTCACAGTTCTCTCTAATTCTACATTCACATCTGATTAACTAGGGTTAGGATTTCAGTTGTCTCGATGTGATTGGTGCTCTCTGCAATTCTTTGATTGCGCGTGTCAATGCAAACAGAAATTGTCCTAAGGAAAATGAAAGAAACGGAAAGCGTATTCTTCAAGTGGTCAGAATTTGACAACGCAACTTCATTCTAAATACAACAAAAATACTCTGGATTTTTTTTTACACATTCTGTACAGTTTTATACAGCACATAAACTCTCAGAATGATATTATGACATCCTTCTTAAATACTTTTGTCAACAAAAAAATAAAAATCACCCAAACAGCCATGATGAAGTTATGGTAGCATTTGGTCGATTGTTTACTTAATTGTCTTTGACTATTTACACTTTGTATAATGTAACACGTTCTGATCAGACTGAAAACCTGGGCAGCAGTTTGCCGGTGATTCGATAATAAATACAAAAATTCTCGTATTTTACATTAAACAAAAGGAAAAACAAACTGACTCATGGAATCAAGTATTTGACTAAATTTGTTTTGTTTTAGTGCAAGTTAATATTCCCTTAGCTTTGTCCCTAAGGAAGTCTTCTCTGTACATTCCTTGTTCAGTGGTGTCTACATTTCTGTAACTATATGTATATATTTCATAATCCAGAGGACCTGCCTCTCAATAACTAAATAAGGCGGTGGCCAGCACAAAACTCTCCTGGTCAACTGGTGAATTCTACCCCAGACCCAAAACATCCTCCCCATCCCCTAATCCGTTTACCCACTACCCTATTCTCACACTTTATATTAACAAAGATCCATCTCCACTCTATTTTGCCAAGTGAAAGAATCGGCTCTCAGCCTCATAAAAATAATTGTTTTGTGCCTGCGATTCCCCTTCCCTCTTTAGTCTTCTCTAACAGTTCTGCGGTCAGTGTCTTGCCCTGATAAGTTGTCTTTGTTTAAGTAATACAACGTTTTCCAGCTGATGAACCAACGAGCCTATAACAAGGAATGTGTGTGTGCGCCATAATTTGAAAGTGTCGTAGCCTGTATTTTGCCCCAACTGTCCCTCTTCTAGTTCATCCATTTCCGGCAGTTAACCGCACAACAGTGACAAGGGATCTTGTGCTGGTCGTCTTCCAAGTCAAATTTGTAGTCGTAGCACAGCTAAGAGAGAGAGAGAGAAAGCAGTTCAACATGGCCCTATGAATATGGAGTTTACTAGGTCAAAACTTCATGTGCTTTACTTCAATGACAAACTTGCGATAATGATGCACAATTCTATGCATGCTTGATATGATGAGACCATTCTTAAACATTAGCTGACGTTACATGGCTGAGGTAGCCACTAGATACAGTGCAATATGTCTATGTCTCCAGTCTCTACTTCCAATAATGAAGCATATTGCTAATGAAAGGAGGATATCTTACCTCCTCTCCTCTCTGGATATTGCGGCAGGCGCTGATGACGATCTTGTCGCCTCTCTCCAAGCTCACGGTCTCGGCGATGCAGTTGGGGGCGCAGGAGTGGTTGATGTATCTGAGGATGATGCCAAAGGTAAATGTCTTTCCTACATGCTAGCGACAAGACACAAGTAGTCAAATGATGTATTCTGAACGTAGGAAACTCTTACCTTGCTGGTCCGCCAGTGATGGTGGCATCGACAACATGGTCACTGTCCAGGCGGAACATGTAGACTCCACGGTTCTGCACCACAGCAAGAGAATAACATGGAAGATACAAAATTGCCATTCTTCTCTTTTGCTGTCATGTAGATGTTTTTAAGAGGCCAGATATGAAGGGGGATGATATTTAGTCTTGTGGGAAACATTTGGCAATGACTGTTTCTGAACTCACCTGGGATTCATACATCTTCTCCATCCGGTTGGCGACCTCGTTGCGAATCAGGGTACCAATGTACTCAATCACCATGGTGTGGGACTCAATGTCCCTGGCAGCATACAGACCCAACCCCTGCCAGAACAGACACAGTGAGGATCAACACCTCAAACACTGAACTAAATGAATCTGAAAGCAAACGACCACTATGAATGATATGAAATGATGCCATGTCAGTCATCCCCTCATAACCCAACAGGTAACTTGTACTTTCCACAAAAGCAACCATTGAATTCAATCAATGTGCATCAAGCAAAATTGATTGAGATATTCCAATGCCTGAATAAGTTAGACAAATATACTGAATCTGCATCAGTGCCTGTGTAGAGACTGCATGTAGCCCTAGCACAGAGTGACAGAGGTGCCCACCTGAATGCGGGAGCGCGCCAGGTACACGTTGCTCTTCCACTCAGCTTTCATGCGTCGGTACTGGAAGGGGACGGATGCAAACTGCTTGGGGATCACCTCTTCTGGTGCTTCCACCACACCCACGCTGCCAACTGTCCGCATGGACTTAGAGGAGGAGACGCCGGTGCTGGACAAAGTGTGAGGTCTATGGAAAGAGGATGAGCCAAAACATACAAGAGACACCCTGAAGCATTCCCACAGGAACAGCAGGAAGTAGTGTATGACCATAGAAAGACAGTACTACCATTCTATTAGGTCTTATTCTATCTATATGCATGGTGGACAGGTGATTGAATGGCGAGTGGGACTGCATATATGGTGGTTTTCTGGACACAGATTGAGCCTAACCCTTGACTAACAGACATGGTCAATGGATCATCTCCATTTAAAGGTCCAGGAATAGGCTTCATTTGGGTCCTCCGGGAAAGTGGTGTTCCACCAAACGAGAAGCGAGCAAGAGTTATTGGGGTGGAAAGGCAGTTCATGTGTGGCTGGGAGCAGATCCTCTATCTAGCAGATATACCAACATCTAGCTCAACATGTAAGGGTAAGTACCATTCCAGGAACCCAGGATGTTTAACATTAGCATTATTTTACAGCGAATGTGTCACTTATGCGTCATCGGGGCACTAAAAACAGTAATATGTACAATATTGACTGAAAACAGATGTGACAATGAAGGATGACTATTTCACAAGAAAAGAGTGATGAGGGAAGCCAGTTTTCTTTTGTTACTGAGCTGTCCAGTGATTTAAACAGAGAGAGAGAGACAGAGAGAGAGAGAGACAGAGACAGAGACAGAGACAGAGACAGAGACAGAGAGACAGAGAGAGAGAGAGAGAGAGAGAGAGAGAGAGAGAGAGAGAGAGAGAGAGAGAGAGAGAGAGAGAGAGCGAGCGAGCGAGCGAGAGAACACCTTGTTGTGAATGGAACAAAGAGTGTTCCAGAGAGAAAACAGTGGTCAACCGAAACAAACATGGCAGGAACTTAAAAGTGTAAAATGACACAGAATACCTTAACACCAACCTCTTGACATGGCTGCAGGCCTTGGGTTCTGAGCGGGCACTGCCAGTTGGGTTTATGGCCAAGGGGAGCTCCATGAGAGGGTTGCGTCCGAACCGGAAAGTATATCTGTCGCAGGCTTCCACTCCAGGGAGCTGGGAAACGCGCACACACACACAAAAAAACAATATTTTATTTACATTTTAAAGCGGTTTGTCCATTAAAATGGGTCAATAATGACCGATAGTTGTTCATTACAAGCTGCAATCAAGTATTCATCTTACTTTAAACACTCACTAGTACATTTCAGGTTTCCATTATGATGCATAAGTGGATTTATTGAACTGTTTTTCCTACAGGGAATTTAAAAAAGACATCTCTTACACCACTTAACCTTAGATTGAAAAAGTGCTTTCATAATCAAATGGAAAGTTAGATAAAAAAAGTGTGTTTGATGGAGAACCTTCCGTCAAAGTACTTAAGAGTGCATATGGAAAGCCTTTTCATTTAAAGCACTTAATGGAGTTGAAGTTATTTTGTATTGGAGCTTTTAACAAAAGTGTTTTAAATTTGCCCAAACTAATGGCCTTTGAAAACATTCAAAAGTCAAAACCAAACTGCTCACCTAAAACGTTAAACTCTGACTATCCATTTTATTATCCCTCTCTATCTCTGCTCTTACCGATTCTACGATCCTGGTGACAGCGGTGACGGTGAATCCAAACAGGTCCTCTCCCTTCAGGTAGACAGGGAACAGTTTCAGAGTTCCTGATTCGTTACGCCGTTCAGCCACAGGCTCTAGAATCTTGTCCCATACACCTACAACACAAGGGGGAGATTCAACAGTCAGGGTAACTAGATGTTACTAGATTCATTTATCAGGATGTGTATAGTTTTAGTTTGTGTAAATCTAACCCTAACCCATATTTGGTCTGGTTTTCTAACCATCCTTCACCTGGTTTCTACACCAGACCAATGCATTTGTCAAAGTATTTGAGGTGAGCTTGATGTAGCTTTTGAGTTGTTTGCACATTTTGGACTATTCCTTTGGTTCCATGCACCTCAAGTATTTGACTTATGTATTTGACCCCGGTGGGTTTCTCACCCCACCCTGCCCTCTTACCTTTGGGTGAGGCGCCGGTGAGCACCAGGTCATCGTAGCCTTGCTCTATCACCCGCACCACAAACTCCGGCTGGCCCTCGTTCTCCTCCACCGAGCACAGGTAGCGGCAGCGGCGGTTGCCATGGCGTGTGCTCCAGTAGATGCGGCTGGCCCGGTAGCCCACGGGGAAGATGGCGTTTGCTGAGTGGAAGGAGGCCATCTGCTGGGGCAGCAGCTGACCCACGGTGTGGAACACCAGGCTTCCCACGCGGAACGTGTGCCGGCGCTCGCCACGCTGCACGATGCTGGCCATCTGCCGGGCCTCGTCGCGTTGCACGTAGACGCGGCGGAACACTGCGAAGCATCGCAGCTCGTGGTCGTGGTGGGTAGCGGCGGGCGCCAAGACCCTGTCGCCTCCTCTCCCATCGCCACTGCCGATGCCACGGGGCCGGTGCAGGTGGCACAGCATGGTCTTGTCCTTGAAGAAGGTGCACTGGGCCTTGAGCGCGCACGTGAAGTGGTAGGCGTTGGCGCAGCGCAGTCGGTGGCAGCCACTGGTGGCCCCTGTCTGCTGGCAGTAGGTGCAGCGCACTGCCATGCCCCGCCGCAGCGCCAGCTCCACGTTGATCAGGGCGCCCGCCTGCGTCTCGTACACCTCCGATGACCACAGGGCGCAGTTGAGGTGTACCCACAGGTCCAGGTCCAGGTTGAGGAGGCGTGCAGGCCCGTCTGTCATGCCGTCGCCCTCCTCGTGGCAAAAGCAGCAACGCCGCAGGTCGCGAGGGAGGGGATCGGGACGCAGAGAGGCACCCAGCTTCCTCAGCAGCTCGTCCACCTCATCCTCACCGGGCAGAGAGGACAGCAGGCTGCCCCTAGTGGGAAACACGATGTGCACGCTCCACTTGCGCCAGCGCAGGCCCTTCCAGCGCTTGTGGTGGCGGGGCGACATGTCATCACCACCCCCGCTGGCAGAGTGGACCGCCCGGGGCCTTGGCTTGAGCTTGACCGTCACCTTGAGGGTGTCCGGCTTAGGTTTCTCCGTGGGGAAAGAGATGGGAGGGGGACTGGAGGGGGCAGACTGTTTGGGCTGCAGCTGGGCCAGGCAGTGGACGTCCAGTGTGGACATGTTGTTGCTGTACTGGTGGAGCACCTTAGACGGGCTCTCTTTGACCGACGACTCAGGCAAGAGAGGAGACATGTTTGGCTGCGAAAGAGAGTTTACTCATTAGGAATCCAATGCCAAGTCTCATGCTAATTACTCTCAGCATCTTTGTTTGCCCAGCTGTGGTCATTGTAAGACCATGTTAGAATAGTCCACCTGCTTTTTGACTGCGCTTACATGAAAACACAAATCCACTCATTCTCTATGCAATCTACAACCTATTGTAAAAATCCTGTCTTGTTGTCGGTCTGTCTGTCTACATAACGTACTGGTGTCAGTGAGGTTCTCTAAAAGCTAAGAGATTACCAATTTGTAAGTCGCTCTGGATAAGAGCGTATGCTAAATGATGTAAATGTAAATGTGAGATCAAAAGAGAAGATTCAAGACAAGAGTTGTAGGATAACTACAGTTAGAGATGCACACCTTACTGTCCTTGGCTTTGGACTGTGTGTCCGTGGCATGGAGGATGAAACAGCTGCGGCTGCAGAAGACCATGCCTTCCACCCGGCTCTGTCTCTCCTGCAGAAAGCAGAGACATGTCAGCATAATGTTCAGTGGGCACCAAAAGAAAGGAATTACATTTCAGGCTTATGCAGTTTAAATGACTAAACATGTTCATATTAAGTAACAATACTTGCTTCAGTTGAGCAACAACTGATCTGGGGCTTACCCGTTTGCTGCAGGGTAGGTCTTTGGTGGACTTGCGCACTCCGTTTCCCAGAACCACCACCTTGCAGTGGCAGCACCACTGGGGTTTAGGCCCCTCACCCCTGGCAGCTGGACCTAAAACACAAACAACTCAATCAGACTGACCATCAACATTGCAGAACATTTTATAATGTAAAAAACATGCTATTTTTTACATCAATTCGTCACTAAAAACACCTGGGCGAAAGACAGCTGAACGAGAAGGAAACAGACAGATCCTGCATTGGGGTTATTTCAAAGGGCTTCTTCACAATCAAATTAGACGACGTCTGATATGTTATATTTTTAAAGTCTGCAGCCAAAGAGCTAACAGGTTCAACCTCCCAATCATTAGTGACATGATCACTAATGGTCCTCTGTAGCTCAGCTGGTAGAGCACGGCGCTTGTAACGCCAAGGTAGTGGGTTCGATCCCCGGGACCACCCATACACAAAAAATGTATGCACGCATGACTGTAAGTCCCTTTGGATAAAAGCGTCTGCTAAATGGCATATTATTATTATATATTATATATCAATAAGAAGCTAGATAGGACTATCCACTGAGAGTAACAGAGGTTTTCTGACTCACACATACTGGTGTTTCCTTGCCCAGCTTTTGCCCAAAATCTGTTCGAAACAGCCAATTCCCTTGATCGAGGGTAATGGGATGAAAATCACTTCATCACAGCGCTTAATTGCCTGCCATTTACTGAGCTAAAAGCTACTTACTAAAATAGCTTGTACAAACTGAAAACTACTGTTTTGAAATAACCCAAATGAAAAGCTTAGGAACAAGTTTCCTAGTTTCCTAGGCTAGGAAAACATGCCATTTGATTGTTAGTCTGTTAATAACATGACACTGATAAATATATTAATTTAAATGGCGTAAGAGAGATTGTTGTGAAATAGTTTCACTGAAAGATATGGTTCCACCACCATTTTACCAGCTCTGTGGGCCAGAAACTTAATTTCTTCCATCACTATCAGTTGTTACCGTCAGCACATTAAAGTTGGATTGCTGGTGTGTACTGACCTGCGCTGGTGGGCGGGCCGATGGGCTGAAACTGCTGGCTAATTCTGGGATGAGTGGGTGGTCCGGGGGGTCTCAGGAACCTCATGGCGGGGGGCTGCTGGTGCTGGGGGAGCATGGCGACGTGAAGGGGGTCCATGCCTTGGGTCTGAGGCACCTTGAGTCCAGCCAGTAAGGCCAGGGAGCTGCGCTCGGGGCCGCGGCTCACCTCGTAGCTGCCGGGGATGGTCACACACAGTAGATCGGCCACCGCAGCCACCACACCAGGGATGTTCTGCAGGTCCAGAAGGGTCAGGGAGGTCAAATAAGTTCATAGCCAGTGGTGGTCCTCTTTAAGGAATACCTGGAATAGTATAAAGTAATCCTTCTTCCCCCACCCCTCCCTCCCCCCAAAAAGGTGGTTGTCCCACTGGCTATCATAAGTTGAATGCACCAATTTGTAAGTCGCTCTGGATAAGAGCGTGTGCTAAATGATGTAAATGTGGTCAATACAACAGCCCCATGCGCCAGGGGTCGGCAACAGGCTGCTCAAAACCGGCCCGCAAGTGAGTTTTGTATTTTTTGGGGGGATTATTATTATTTATTTTGTTACTAAAATCACCAGGAATTCAGCTAAAAATGAGTTTAATTTAGGAAATCGGTTCCCAAGTATTCCCACAAATAAAATAAATATGTTATTGTCTCAACGTAATCAAGGTATGAAATTATTGTTCTTTTCAAATACAATCTCTTTTTGGGCTTAGTTGTGGTCAATTTGCAATGTACAAATTATTATAATTTTTTCCCGGCCCCCCGTCTATTTGCTCCGGCAAAAATCAGCCCGTGGCTGAATCTAGTTGCCTACCCCTGCCGATGCTATACGTGAGACTATCATGGAAAATAGCTTTCTTGAATGTGTTGTATATGGTCTGGCTTGCTTACCCAGTAGTGTATTTACATGAATGTATGTATTCACTATGTCCACTGCAATTCAGTCTCTAGCTGCAAATGTGTACAACATGAAATAAACAGAACTATAATAGTAAAAATGGGTTGTTCACAGTTGCGTTTAGCCACTCACCTCCGCTGCAACCGGATTCAAGGTGATTGCTATGGATACCAAGCCAGCTTTGGCGCAGGATGGAGGCTGTCCAAACAGGGACCCGAAGAAGGAGCTCGACGGTTCAGTCTTGACCTCTTGCTTTATCTCAGTTCCTAAAGGAAACAACCAGACAATCTAATATTACAGAGGAACTAACACAAAGCAGCAGTTAAAATACTTGTACAACCCTGGCCTGAGGAAAGATTCTTAAAAGATATTCACCAATACAATGGCTCCCTAATGATTAGTATTACTAACAAGCAAACCTTCTTATAACTCAACATAACTTTAAAATACAATTTATTGGTACCTCTATTTCAGTCAGGAGTGAAAGGGGTGTGTGTGTGATTCTTACCTTTCCCGCTGGCGCTAGGCAGCATGGGTATGACGGGAGAGGAGCATGGGGATGGGAGCTCCTCCTTGACCTTTGACAGGTCGGGGTAGCGGCTGATGTCCATGCCGACTACGCTCTCGGGGGACGAGGAGGGGACAAAGTTGTCGGGGGTGTCCCTGTCTACACAGTGGTCCTGGCCCCTGGGACATACACAGAATCAGGGAAACTAGTTCAACCAGTGGGACAATGCAGTACAGCTTGGCTCGGCAGTGCAGAAGTCAGTCTTTAATACTCCACTCTCCGCTCAGAAGCAAAATTACAGTTACTACAGTTACTTGTTCAGAAGCCAGGTAGGAACTATCCTGCCTCTAAAATCCCATTGAAATGTGAATTTGCAAGTCCTCACCTGAGTTCCTCCTGGTTGTTATGGGGTGGTGTGGGGAGTGAGGCAGGGACGTCCACTGTCTTGGGCCCCTGGTTGATGGCATGGGCCATGAGGTCTTCCTCTGTCCGGAACGCTGTAGGCAGCTTCTTGGCTCCCAGGCCTTTGATCACTAATGTTAATTCAACAACAAACATATTTCAGCCATTGAAAAACAAAAATGTATTGTCCTTTTTATTTTCAGATCATAGAAATGTGTATTTTGCCATTGCAATGCCAGTAAAGATTCTTTGATATATATATATATACAGTGGGGAAAACAAGTATTTAGTCAGCCACCAATTGTGCAAGTTCTCCCACTTAAAAAGATGAGGCCTATAATTTTCATCATAGGTACACGTCAACTATGACAGACAAAATGAGGGAAAAAAATCAAGAAAAGCACATTGTAGGATTTGTTATGAATTTATTTGCAAATGATGGTGGAAAATAAGTATTTGGTCAATAACAAAAGTTTCTCAATACTTTGTTATATACCCTTTGTTGGCAATGACACAGGTCAAACGTTTTCTGTAAGTCTTCACAAGGTTTTCACACACTGTTGCTGGTATTTTGGCCCATTCCTCCATGCAGATCTCCTCTAGAGCAGTGATGTTTTGGGGCTGTCGCTGGGCAACACGGACTTTCAACTCCCTCCAAAGATTTTCTATGGGGTTGAGATCTGGAGACTGGCTAGGCCACTCTAGGACCTTGAAATGCTTCTTACGAAGCCACTCCTTCGTTGCCCGGGCGGTGTGTTTGGGATCATTGTCATGCTGAAAGACCCAGCCACGTTTCATCTTCAATGCCCTTGCTGATGGAAGGAGGTTTTCACTCAAAATCTCACGATACATGGCCCCATTCATTCTTTCCTTTACACGGATCAGTCGACCTGGTCCCTTTGCAGAAAAACAGCCCCTAAGCATGATGTTTCCACCCCCATGCTTCACAGTAGGTATGGTGTTCTTTGGATGCAACTCAGCATTCTTTGTCCTCCAAACACGACGAGTTGAGTTTTTACCAAAAAGTTCTATTTTGGTTTCATCTGACCATATGACATTCTCCCAATCCTCTTCTGGATCATCCAAATGCACTCTAGCAAACTTCAGACGGGCCTGGACATGTACTGGCTTAAGCAGGGGGACACGTCTGGCACTGCAGGATTTGAGTCCCTGGCGGCGTAGTGTGTTACTGATGGTAGGCTTTGTTACTTTGGTCCCAGCTCTCTGCAGGTCATTCACTAGGTCCCCCCGTGTGGTTCTGGGATTTTTGCTCACCGTTCTTGTGATCATTTTGACCCCACGGGGTGAGATCTTGCGTGGAGCCCCAGATCGAGGGAGATTATCAGTGGTCTTGTATGTCTTCCATTTCCTAATAATTGCTCCCACAGTTGATTTCTTCAAACCAAGCTGCTTACCTATTGCAGATTCAGTCTTCCCAGCCTGGTGCAGGTCTACAATTTTGTTTCTGGTGTCATTTGACAGCTCTTTGGTCTTGGCCATAGTGGAGTTTGGAGTGTGACTGTTTGAGGTTGTGGACAGGTGTCTTTTATACTGATAACAAGTTCAAACAGGTGCCATTAATACAGGTAACGAGTGGAGGACAGAGGAGCCTCTTAAAGAAGAAGTTACAGGTCTGTGAGAGCCAGAAATCTTGCTTGTTTGTAGGTGAGCAAATACTTAGTTTCCACCATAATTTGCAAATAAATTCATAAAAAATCCTACAATGTGATTTTCTGGATTTTTTTTCTCATTTTGTCTGTCATAGTTGACGTGTACCTATGATGAAAATTACAGGCCTCTCTCATCTTTTTAAGTGGGAGAACTTGCACAATTGGTGGCTGACTAAATACTTTTTTCCCCCCACTGTATATATATATATTTAATATCCCTTTAATAATAGCTACAATGTTACCACAGCATTACTTCTCCGAAGTGATTTTTAACGAGTTACTTTACCATCATGGCCGCCCAAGACGGCGGCTTTCCTGGCGAGGTTCTCGGCCGTGGCGAACCCATTGACCATCTTCTGCCTCGCCACGGGAGGCGGAGTGGGTGGGAGTGATGCTGGAGGGGTGGGCGGGTTGCTCAAGTTGTTCTGCTACAAAAATGGCAAAGCACACAACATCCTAACTGGATCCAACTAGGGAAATGTGTTTGAATATACAGGAGCATTCAACAGTGTGCGGGTATCCTTTTTATTTTTCTATTAAATCTATTCCTTTCCTATGATATACCTTGTTGTACTCTTCACCTGGAAAACGGACGGACGTCCATACACACATTTTGACCTAACAGTGTGCTCTCTTCACCTTGTAAATGAGCTGTGAGTAGTAGTCTGATACACCGTCGAGCAAGGCGCTGCCGAAGGAGCCTGACAGCCTGTTCTCCCCGTTGAGCTGCCCGCTGCCGAAGGAGCCTGACAGCCTGTTCTCCCCGTTGAGCTGCCCGCTGCCGAAGGGTGGGAAGTGGGCAAAGTTGACCCCCATTAGGGGCTCCATCAGGGGCAGTAGAGAGTGATCCTGAGGGGGTGGACGTGGAGGAAGAGAAGAGAAGAGGTGGAAGGAGAGGAAGAGAAGAGGTGGAAGGAGAGGTAGAGAAAGAGAAAGGGTGGAAGGAGAGGAAGAGAAAGGGTGGAAGGAGAGGAAGAGAAAGGGTGGAAGGAGAGGAAGAGAAAGGGTGGAAGGAGAGGAAGAGAAAGGGTTGAAGAGTGGAAAGAAAGAGGGTTAGTAAGACCAAAGGCTTTCGAGGTAAGCACTAAACAGGATCAACATTTGCTCTAGAAATTGAATGAAAACTATTGACGGTTATTAACTGAAGTCATTTTAACCTAGACTGTTATCGAAAGTGTACGGAGACATGGGAGGTCCAGACAAAAAGCAGAACAGTTCACTGCTACCCATGGTATATCTCCTCATCATCTGAATGACATGCAATTTCCTTATTTTATTATTAATCACCTAAAGATGATTATATATTTTCCATGTAATATTCTGTTTATGCCTTCCACAAATTGCGAGTGCTTCTTTTAAAAATCCACGGGCCGTTCAATTAAACCTAAATTAAAGTAATTACATATCAAGATGACAGTAATTTATGAGGTGTGTTAACAGAAAACAGAAAAATAACACCCACATTTGTACCCAAGCAGCTGCAGAGGAAGATATCAGATCCACATTCATCTACAAAATCAGCAGCCTGAGTGCTAATTTGCACATAGCGGCACCACACACATGCAACATTAAACACCATCAATCAAATGTTTTACACATCATCAAAATCTGGACATTTGTACTAAATAAAACTATTGTTTTAGGCCTGGCTACAATACCAGGCCAATCAACACATTCACAGTGGCGACCCTTCATTCAGGGCAGGTGGGGCTGAGCATGTTATTTTGGCATTAATACATGTCACATATCAGTTTGCAAACAATGTATAAACATTGAGTTAATGAAGCCGCATACAAACATGGTCTCATTTTTGCTCCAAAATGCAGGTGTTTCAGCCTAGCTCCGTGCTTTCTGTGGTGGTGGGGCAGCCAGCGGAAAATACAGAGTGTAGGGGTTGGTAATGTTCTCTAGTTGCGCCGTGATTGGCTCAGTGTTCTGTCACTCATGGGGACACTACGTCACCGCAAAATCTACAGGGAAATCGAGAAAATTCAAGCCCCTTGGGTGCTGCCATAGATTTACATTAGAAGTGCCCATCCGGGCCTCCCGAGTGGCGCAGTTGTCTAAGGCTCTAGTGCTAGCTGTGCCACTAGAGATCCTGGTTCAAGTCCAGGCTCTGTCACAGCCGGCCGCGACCGGGAAACCCATGGGGCGGCACACAATTGGCCCAGCGCCGTCCAGGGTAGGGGAGGGTTTGGCCGGCAGGGATGTTCTTGTCCCATCGCACACTAGCGACTCCTGTGGCGGGCCGGGCGCAATGCACGCTGACTCGGTCGCCAGGTGTACAGTGTTTCCTCCGGCACATTGGTGCGGCTGGCTTCCGTGTTAAGCGGGCACCGTGTCAAGAAGCAGTGCGGCTCGGTTGGGTTGTGTTTCGGAGGGCGCATGACTCTCGACCTTCGCCTCTCCCGTGTCCGTACGGGAGTTGCAGGGATGGGACAAGACTGTAACTACCAATTGGATACCACAAAATTGGGGAGAAAAAGGGGGTAAAATACAAAAAAATGTAAGTGCCCATCCAAGAAGGCTCAAGGCCATTGGCCACAGATAAACTGACGTCAAATCACGTTATATCTACTGTAGCTTTGATTGGACTGATCATGTCAACATCATACCTTCAAAATCTTAGCAAGCAAGCTAGACAAGCAGTCATCATCATGAATCAAGTCGACAATCTACTGGCAATTCCTTGTCATATGAAGAGAAATTATAGATAAAACGTATCAGTGCTCATTGGACATAAACATTACACAACAAGTAGGAAATCGCAAATTCAACAATGAGTGGTGTGGAAGGAATCAGTGGCTAACTGCAAGCGTTGCAAAGCAATCACTAGCCTGCTATTCAGTGGAGAAGGTGTGTGGTCTAAGTATGCATTTAAGGGTCTCTTTTCCAAGCTTAAAAGGATAAACATTCACATGCAACACCATGGGCCAGAAAAGGTTGAATACATTGGCCATACTGTCAATCCAGCATGACTTCAGTGAGTTCAAGACAACTGGAAACTCTGAAAAAAACATTTTGAACGGTCATCCAACTCGGAATTCCAAGTCTGGAACTCAGGCCTCTTTCTAGAGCTCCGACCTGAAGATCACTGACGTCATGATTCAACCTTGTTCTTTTCCAAGTTCCCAATTGTCTTGAAAGCACCATAAATCCAGAGAACGCCAGACTTTGATGACAAAGTTTGCCCACAAGGACCGCCGCACCACCTTCCTGTTCAAGTGAGCACAGAACAACAAGGTGAGTCCAAAAATGTATTGTATGCTGCTGCATAAATTATGTAATATGCCAGGGAGATATATATACTGTAGCTAAGAATGTAATACTAAGTGTATGTTGTGTAGTAAGCTATTAGTAGCCCATGTGCCTCACCCTAATAATTTGGCCTATTTCCCCCTCATAACTTAGCCTACTGTTCTGACCTGGTGGTGCACATATAGCCTGTTTTAGAGAAATGTCATCATCGAATATTGTAAGAGCTTTCATTGTCTGCTTATATGCCCCCTTTATTTATCCTACGGTTCTGACTTGGTGTACAGGGAGAATACTCTAAGAATGTCCCATGTTCTGAATTCTGTCGCTGTACATTTCAAAAGTGCTGAACAAATAGTTATATTGACTACGTCCGTCCTAGCTCGCTCATTAATGTCTTAATCAAAATTAAGGATTATCCACTTGTTGTCCCCTTATGCCATAGTTTGTACATCTCAATTGTCAGTAGAAACCACATTTATTTAAGCAAGTCAGCCATATCAGCTATGTTTTAAAAAAAGGCAGTAAATGAGGCTGAATGAATTGTTTTGCTGCCAGACAAGGCTCCACTGATAGCCAGGTGTAGCAGTGGTAAGGATTCACTACATGGTGCTGAAAAGAAAGCTCTGCTGTTGAGACAGCTTTATGTAGGCCCTAACAGTTTGTGGGTACCGTTTGCCACCGTTAAAGTGCAATGAATGTATTGTTTAGTGTTGTGTAGTAGCTTTGCTGGCATGCATTTAAAAAATGTTTTGGGGAGTTTCCCTCACCAAGATTTACATGCTAAAATCACCACTGCACATTCAATAAACACAAGCCAATCAACACTGTTTGGTGGCCGACCATTATGACCTGTACCTGTTTGAGCTGGGGCAGAGTGTCAGTAATAGAATAACTGATGTGCCTCTCCTCTTCCTCCTTCTTCCTCCTCTTGTAGCGTGATGGCAGTTTCTCCGCCCCGTTTTTGGGTGTCCGTTTGTTGCGTTGCTGCTTCCTCTTGCCCTGCGCCGGCACCGAGGGTTCTAGGAGCTCTGTGCTTCCTATCAGCTGACTGTGCGGGGGAGTCTGGGAAATTACAATGATACAAGCAAGGTTGGTGAGCTACTATTATACACACAACAAAGGGCTTTCTTTAGGAATGTAGTACTGAAAAGCAATTGCTTGTGCATTTTATACCCAAATAGCTTGATTTCAGAAGATGTAGTATCCTATGGGTGTGATGATTATAGTGTCTGTGTGAATGTGGTCTTTCCCTTCTCACCATGTTGTTGGTGGTGGAGGCCGGCCTGGTGGTGGCTCTGAGGTCTGCCGAGGCCTCCTGCTCTGAGCAAAGGCTGTTGCAGGATATCTGCTGTGTGGGAGGGGTCTGGTTAGCGTTGGCAACTAGCGGGGGCGTGCTCTTGTTCTTCAGCAGGTGCTTAAGCAGCTCGTTCCCCGCGTCGCCCCCTTTGGCACCGTGGAGGGGCGAAGAGAGCCCCTCCTCGCTTCCCTCCTCCTCCTTCACTGTCCCCCCGGCTCGGGGACCCTGCCCCAAGGCAGACCCGTCGTTGGCCGCCGCCCCTCTGCACTCAGTCTCTATCCTCTCCAGCTTGATTTGGAGGGTTTCGTCAAACAGGGAGGCCCTGTCATTCTCTGAGCCCATGCTGGAGCAGCCACCCTGGGCTAAGCTGCTGCCCGAGAGCTGCCTCTCCAGTTCTGAGGAGGGGGCCAAACCTGAGGACCCCACAGGGAGGAAAAGATCAGACAGATCCTGCTCTCCGGGAATGCTGAGGCTCCGGGTGGATGAAGTGTCAGACACGCGGGAGGGAGTCAGTGGGGCGCAGAGGTCCGAGTGGGGAGTGGATGGGGTCTTGACTGAGTCTGCGTCGTCAACAGTCTCTCTCTTCTTCTTCCTGTTCCTCTTCTTCTTAGCCTTCTCCTCTGGGATGATGTTGGAGTAGAGCTGGATCAAGGACTGGCCTGAGCCGGGGTAGTTGGGAGGTAGGGGGGTGGATGAGTCCATTCCAAACGGGGGTCCCTGTCCCTCGCCCCCAACCTGAGGCATCATCCCAGGGCCTCTGAACCCGGCAGGACGGGGCTGTCCAGGGGGGTAGTTGAGCCCCTGTAGCATGGGGATTTTGGGACCCATCTCTGGACTACCAAATGCCCTGTTCCCAGGCATGGGCCTGTGCACACCATCCGGCATGAAGCCCTGACCTGGGAGCGGCCCACCAGCGCTGGTGAAGCCTGGCTGCATGTTGCTCTGCTGGGGGTACATGGGCCCTAGCTGCCCCTGCTGCTGCTGTTGTGGCTGTTGTTGATGCTTAGAGGGTTGCATGAAGTCTTGGGGAAGATCAGTACTGTAGAATGGCATGTGGGCCAGGCTATCCCCTCCGGAGTTAGTAGCTCCGGAGCCGGGTGGGAGCCCAGTAGGCCCCAGACCCAGGCCTTGCTGCTCCATCTCCAGCCGCTGCTGCATGGCCCGGTGCCTCTCCACCTCCTGCATCAGCTGGATCCGCTGTCTCTCCTGCTGCTCCCTCAGGCGGTCCCGCCTCTCGCGCTCCTGGAAGCCCTCGCTGAATGGGTTGTTGTCGTCAAATTTCACAGCGAGGCTGTTTCCACCACTTCCATCGTTAGCTCCGCTGGCTCCCTGGGCACCTGTTCCGTTGCCCATTGCTGTAGCTCTTGCTCCAGACACCATTGAGGGTGGTGGCTGAAGCTGGGGCTGAGGTGGTAGTTGGGGCTGGGGTGGTAACTGGGGCTGAGGTGGTAGTTGGGCCTGGGGTGGTAACTGGGGCTGGGGCAACTGGGCAGGGCTGGCAAGGGGCATCTGTGGGGGCATTTGACCTGGAATTCTTGGACCTGGGCCTCCCATCGGTCCTTGGACTCCCCCTGGGTGCCAGCCTGGCATGTTGGGAATGCGGGCAGGGTTAGGTTGGCCAGGGTGGGGCTGCATTTGCATCATGGGCCCCATCATTGGCTGGCCCATAGAGGGTGCTCCGGGCATCATAGGTGCAGCTTGAGTAGGCATCCCTGGCATGGGTGGCATCCCTGGCATCATAGGAGCCTGGAGACTTGGCCGTTGTTGCTGCTGCTGCTGCTGCTGCTTGACACGGTACTCCTCTATCAGCTCTGCATGGTCTTTCTGCTGTTTCCGAATCTACCAGAGAGAAATAACACAGAGGAAAAAGAAAACAGAGAAACATGAGCAGATTGAAGGGATCCCACGCAGTTCTTCACAGTCCAGGAAGGCATTGAGAAACATTTTTAGGCACCACTTTTCTATCCAGTCCAATTAGAATTGGTATTTATCTGGCAATCACAGAAACTACCTGGAACCAGATAATGCTTATTGATACAGTAAATGTTTCAATGAATCCACTACTCACAAGAAATCAGATTGAACCATTACTAAGTAAATAACATTATCATTATATCTTAGAATATACTGCCAAAAAAAGGAACACTTGAGTAAATGAGGGATACAAAGTATATTGAAAGCAGGTGCTTCCACACAGGTGTGGTTCCTGAGTTAATTAAGCAGTTAACATCCCATCATGCTTAGTTAGGGTCATGTATAGAAATGCCCAGTTGCCCATTATTTTGGCTACCATGGCTAGAAGAAGAGAACTCAGTGACTTTGAAAGAGGGTCTCAAAGGAGCTTAAAGTGTGTGTATGTGTCTGTGTGTGTGTGTGTGTGTGTGTGTGTGTGTGTGTGTGTCTCAGTCACCAGATCTCAATTCTGGAGCGGCGCCTGAGACAGCGTTTTCTACCACCATCAACAAAACACCAACTGATGGAATTTCTTGTGGAAGAATGGTGTCGCATCCCTCCAATAGAGTTCCAGACACTTGTAGAATCTATGCCAAGGCGCATTGAAGCTGTTATGGCGGCTCGTGGTGGCCCAACGCCCCATTAAGACACTTTATGTTGGTGTTTCCTTTATTTTGGCAGTTACTTAGTAAAACCTCGTATTAAACGTAGTAAAACCTCATTAAAAAAGCCTTGTGAAAATGTTGACACGAGTAGACGATGTGTGTTAATGTCACAGAATAAATCACGTCTGCTGTCTCCTGTGGTGTTCATGCATCAGTGAAGTCTCGCACCTCGCCACAGTGAAAAGGTCACAGCAGTTGGAAATAATTAGCGAAGTCGCCCCTTTGTTGCTAAGAAAAGGTCAAAAGGTTTGTTTTCGGCCGTAATGTTTCCCTTGATTCTCAATAAAACGAGCAGTTCTTTAAAAGTAGCAGATGTATTGCAGCAATCAAGCTTTGTGTGCTCGGTGTGTGTTGCCAAGGAGGAGGACATTTAACCAAAAAGTTCATGGTCATGATCAAGTTTAAGATTGTCAGAATTGAGTTGTTATCGCATTTATGAGGGGACGGGAATACAAATCAAAGAGCTGATAAAGAGCCGCCTTCAAGAGTTTAACTTCAAGAGAAAATCTATAAAGGTAGAATCCAAAGGGATACCGGTGCTTAAATCCAAAAGGGCCGAGGCAAATCCTAAAGTAGACCCTCAAAGATTCAGAGAGAATCAATTTATTCAGGTGGCTTAAGATACGATTCCCTTTTCTTATCCACCTCTCCAAGGTGAATGACGACTTCATACAGATGACAGCATCTACAACCTCTCATCTTTCGTTACATTATTTAGGTAGTCAGAATTTCCAATCATATTACAGATTATGCCATGTAAAGATGTCAAATCATGTAATGTAAAAAACATATAAACCAAATCCAAGATCGAAATATTTCCAAAACCTTCAACATGGAATGCCGGTAATTAACCCCTGCTACATTTAGTTAGCTACCTGCTCCAACTGCTTCTGCACCACACTCTGCTGCTCGGTCACATGCTTCAGCTGTTCGACGTCCTCCTCAGGGAACTCCCGGCCCGCCTTTTTGGCTGTCCGCTGTTTGGCCGACAGGGCCTTCTTGGACTTCCTGTGGGCCCCAATCTGGTCTTCTAGAAACTTCTGCTGCATCTGGAGCAGCTGCTGGGTCTCCTGGAGCCACTCCTCATACTGCTTCCTCTGGCTGTCGTCTGAGAGACAAGAGTGGGTTAGGCGCCATTTTTACTTTGGATGTATAAATGCCAAAGGCATATAGGTGAAATCGAATAGACCCTGGATTGTATATCAACATATGAAATACTGAAGAAACCTAAAGAATGGTCTATGATTAATAATTTGGTTAAAGTGAATAAGGATGTCTTGATCAAATGCAAATAAAAAAACATTGGGTTGTCCACTCACTGATGAATCCAGGTCCAAAATTCGGGGGGTTTGGTCTCGCCATCTGTGGAGCCAACTTCCCGTCCTGCGAAGACAATTAACAAACGATAATGAGGCCTTGTTTTTTAGCAGAATAGATGAAACCGACAGACAGATAGTGGTTGATTCACAATGCTTACCTGTCCAAGCACATGTTTAGGCAGAGCAGCGGCAGCATCTGGTCCATGTGCTCCCGGCGTCTGCTGAATTCTGCCACAAAGACAATGAGAGGATCGTTGTTTTAGGGAACATTAAATTGACTTCTAAATATTTCCCATTCAATACTAAGCTTCTCAATAGTGTTTTGGACGGACCAAGAGAGTATTACAAAAAGCCTTTAAATTAATGTACATATTACCCACAAGCACAGATAATGAGCTAGCGGTAAGGTGAGCTTTTGTCTTACCTGTTAATGACTATTGGGGGCATTCCCATGCTGTTCTGAGCCATGACTTTATTGATTCCCTTCAGGGCTACCATCTTGGCCTTCATGATCGGGTCTGTGATGGCATCAAAGTCTGCTAAAAAATAAAAAGGTCCACTTAATCCTAGCGTTTGACCTCCTTTTAAGCCATTTCAAAAGAAGCCCCCCCTCATGTCTAAATTACGGATGGAATGCTGGTGAAGTAAGACTCCCAAAAGTGTCTGTCAAAAAAAATGAAGTCCAACATTCTGTTCCTCAAATTACAATTGAACAAATGCCAAGTACTTATTTTCACTCTAAATCTTGAATAAAGCATGAGGCTCCAACTGAAATGGCTTGATATTCCTCATATATACCAAAAAGGATGACCATGCAAAATGACTGCAAAACCCCCAGACAACTAATCTGACAACACCCTGGTAATGTGTGTGACTAAATGAAACGGGTGACCAAAACAGTTGACATGTCTATCTGAAGCTCAATGCCCTTACCCATATTGGGGAAGAAGGAGTCGCTGGAGCGCTGTCGGATCATGGCCTGCATCTGCCTCTGCTGCTGCTGCTCCTGCCTCTCCTGGTCCAGCAGGTCCTGTAGGAGGAGTGGCTGCTCTTCCAGCAGCAGAGGCCTGTTCTGTGGGCCGGCCTGCCCCAGCGAGGGGCCCTGCTGTTGGGGGAACATGCCCTGCTGGCCCTGGGGGTTCAGGCTGTGGGCATTGGGCTGCTGACTGGCTCCAACCATGGCTAGGTTTAGCTCCACCTGCTGGTTGGCTGAGGCCCCGAAGCTGTGGTTGCCTCCTGAGATGAGGTTTGGGTTTCCCATTGAAAGCCTGCTCTGAACCAACGCGGGGCTCACCCGATGTCCCATAGCCACGCTGGGATTGAGCCTGTTGTTGTCTTGGGCGTGTTGCCTAGGTAGCATCAGCATGCCAGTGTTTGGGTGTAGCCCGGTGGCCTGGGCAGCCATGTCCCCTTGGTGAGGAGAGCCGTTTGGGCCAAACCCAGTGTCTTCCAGTTTCTCTTTGATCAGAATGCTGGAGAGGACCGGAGTTGAGCCGGAGCCAGTCTGTCCAGGCTGCTCATACAGCCCTGCGCCCTCTTGGTTTGTCATGGTTCTGTTGTCATTCACCGGGCCACTGCAGAGAGACTGGTCCTGATTTTGGTGTTCATCTTTGACCTCCGTTTTGATTGTATCCTCGGTTTTAAACATGTCCAAGGTCTCTTTCGATTCGTTGGCCTCCCGTTTGTCTGATTTCCCCACCGATCGGGACGAGGTGGCTGCGCCATCCCCGCTGCCTTTCCTCTTCTCCGACAGGGCTTTCTGGAGGTCCGAGGTCTCTCCCTGTTGGTGGTCCTCCATGGGGTCGCCCAGGTCCAGATCTTCTTCACTGAACATGTCTTTCTTGTCCTCCAGGTTGAGCTCGGGGTCCGTGTAGGCGATGAGGTCAAACTTCCCCGACATGAGGAAGTCGTCGAGGTGCAGGTCATTGGGTCCCAGTTCAAGGTCTTTGCCATCATCCGGGTCCAGGTTCAGGTTCAGGTCGACCAGGTCTTTGACCTCTACATCTTCAAGGTCCTTCACTGCGGAGTCTTCAGCATCCAAGTTCTCCTCGATTCCGTCTCCACTGGGTATCTGAGTCTCCTCCGTTTGACCGGTGCTAGACCCAGGCAAGAGCATACTAGATGGCGCTGCATTGAGTGACTCACCAGTGACCGGGTGGCTGAGTGACCTATTCAGTGGAGGATGCTGTTGCTGCCCTGTGGTCATCAGAACTTCAGTCTGCTGCTGGTGCAGGTTCTCCATACTAGCCGACATCTGCATGTGACCGACCGATCCCTGGGAAGGTCTGCCCATCATGGGGTCCATCATTCTGGGTCCCTGGTTCCCGGCGAAGCCTATCTCCTGGCCTTCCATGAAGCCCTGGGGTGTTATCTGGGGCTGGTTGGAGGGGTCCATGACATTGGGAGGTCCATGCCCAAAGGGCATCCTCATCCTGTTCTGAGGGGCCCTGTGGCGGAGCTCGATGAACGGCTGACCCATGATGTTGTGCTGCTGGACAGGAAGGCCCCGTGGGGGGAAGTGCGGGGAGAGCCCCATCTGGGTGTTGCCCTCCATGACCCCCCTGGAAAACTCCACCGAGTGGGACATTCTCATCTGGGGTGGCACATTGTCGACCATGGGCCCGCCAGGCATCTGGTGAAGGGGCCTGAGGAAGTGTTGCTCCTGGCCTGGTTGAAGGGATCCTTGAGCGCCGGGGGGGAATCCAAACCTGAGAGTAGAAAAGATGGAAAACACATTGTTAAATGCTCATCCATAACTACATCCCAGGCAGAACACAATAGCATTGATTGCGCCCTACACACATCTTCAATAAGGAAGATTACACTAAGTGGGACTTCAATAATGACACTTCATTACACATTTCTAGCATGTTTAACATATTTGTATTAATTGAATTGTTTCAAGGGGCGCAATCAATTCTGCAAGCCAATTATACAAATATACAGCTGAATATGGGTAAAGACTGTGCATACAAAGAAGTTTGAACAAACTACAGCTGAGTGAAATCTATGCTGTCAAATTCAACTAACCTCATTCCTTGTGGCCTCATGCCCATGTTGCCCATGTTGGCCATGTCCCTGGGGAAGTGGGGTCTGGCAAACTGTCCCTCATTGGGGAAGTGTCCTCGCTGGTCCTCTAGGAAGGTACCAGGGAACCTCTGATCCCCGGGAACGTGGGGGCCGCCCCTCATGGGTCCTGGGTAAGGTGGTGGTGGTCTGCCGAACATGTCGCTCTGTGGGGCGGGATCGTCATGTGACCAGTGGTGGGGTGTCCCCGGGCTGGGGGCTGCAACAGCTTCCTGTAGTAGTCCTTTCTCTTGCCGGATGGCAGACTTCTGTTGCTGCAGCCTAAGGATCTGCTGGCGCAGTCTCTGGCGCTGCGGGGGGAGAGCACGGTACACTTTAGCAAGTTACATCATGCACTTAGTCATTCATTCGAATTTTAGGGATCCTTACAGAGAAGCAAAAATGTTTCACGTTGCACCAACATGCACTGCCATATTGGAATGCGGAATGACTAATCACCTGCCAATAACTATGCAAACAGAAGAAGGTTTTATGGCAAATCATGTGTTACCCATGTGAGTGTCATTGCGTCTCTACCAAATGCAAATACCTGTCTGAGCTTCTCTTCAGTGTCTCCCAGGTGTGGTAGCATGCTGTTCTGAGCGTCAACAGTGTTGCTGATAGACTGGGGGATATCATGGGCCTGCCTTTCCGAAGTTTGGGCAAAAGGTGTCATTGGACCCTGTTCAAAGGGGTCGTGAATCTGCGTTTGACCACCGTGATGATTCGATTGCGGCAGAGAGAAACCTTCATCCGACTTTCCCGGGTGCTTAGGTGTCTGAGAGCCCAGGGCGCTTGGATGGGCAAACACGTCCTGCACCCTGCCCGGAGACTGGTGGGAGAAGGGGTCAGCTGGGAGCTGGGACATGGGTATCGGTCTGGAGCATAGTCGATTGAAGGCGTCAGGGCCTGCTTCTGGTCGCGGTGTCCCTGGAGCTTGGGCGTAAGGGTCGGTGTGGAGCGGTCTTGGGGTTCCGGGTTGTTGGGCATAGGGGTCCATGTTCCTTTGACTACTGGGGGATTTGGGAAACCTATCCCCTGGGGCTGGTCTGGGGGTACCTGGCATGGAAGCATAAGGATCCATGGAGTGAGATGGAGACTGTCTGTGATTGGCTGGGTGCTGCTGGGGAAACTGGTCTAGACGAATGCTAGGTGGCGTCTGCAGGTATGAGGGATCCGAGTGTGGCCTTGGGGTGCCAGGAGGTTGGGCATAGCCATCAGAGTGAGGTCTGGGGGTGCCTGGCGGTTGGGCGTAAGGGTCAGACATCTGCTGTGAATAATCCGGCCTCGGGGTAGATGGCGCTTGGGCATACAGGTTTCTGTGAGGGTGTCTAATCATTGGCATGGGTTGAGCGAAATGGCCCTCCTGGGGTTGGCGCATCATCTTGGGCTCATTGGGGAACCCTTCCCCCATGGGTGGCCGGGGAGTGAGAGGCTGCTGGGCGTAAGGGTCGGCCTGTGGTCCTTGTGGAAAGCCATCAGATGGCCCTCGTTTAAGTCCCCCAGGCATAGGGCCACTGTAGGGCTCTTGCTGGGACTGCTGGGGAGGCATGGGGGCTTTGAACACCGGCACGGAGCCCGACTCGTTGCTGCCGGGGATGGGAGTGAGCAAAGGCCTGGAGTAGGGGTCCGAGAGGATCATGCGGTTGTGAGACATGCGCTGGTAGACCTCGGCTCGGTGTCCGCCCATCCTGGCAAAAGTCTCTCCCCCAGAGGGAGGACTCATCATGTGCCTGGCCTGCTGGTGTTGCTGCTGCTCACCCAGTCCTGAAGGGCCCACCCTGGCGGGTCCCATGGGTTTAACAAAGGGGTCGGGGGGCCTGGGGGTGTCTGGCATCTTAGCATAGGGGTCAGCATTACCAGACGTGGGCAAGCCAAACGACTCGTGGGCCGGGGAAGGCCTCCCTCCCCTTTCCTGCATCTCCGACAGAGAGTTCTGCCGGGGCGTGGTGGATCCACCACCCCCAGGGGGCGGTCTCGGGGTGCCCACCATTTTGGCGTATGGATCCCAAGGCGAGGATGGCCGGGAGCCTGAGGAGGAACCCGGGGAAAACATATGTGGTGACTGGGGCTGGGAGGATGGCCCCTGCTGGGGGTACGAGGTCTCCTGGGTGGGTGTCCTTGAGGACGGAGGTGGGAGCTGGGGTCTGAGGAACACGTCATCCTGTGACCCAGAGGTGGGTGTGCCCGGGAGTTGGGGTCTAGCGAAGCCATCCTTAGATGCTATTGGCTGCAGTGGGGACGAGTTTCCAGACTTTCCTCCATTGCTGGGCTGAGGAGTCATGGGGCTCTGGTTACCACTATTAGGGGTTGTATCTCCACCTGACTGACTGCTAAACAGCTGTTGTTGTTGTTGTTGCTGGAGCTGTTGCTGCTCATTTTTAACCTGCTCCAGCTTTTGAGTGGCTTCGATCTTCGCCTGCTGCTTGCTCTTTTGTCTCATTTGCTGCCATGGAAACAAGAAAAGCAGGGGAGGAGAGACACTTCAGTTAATTAAGCCTTTTTGGAAGCGTTGAATTTGTAATTTTATGATGACATGGTGCTAAGAATGCTTTCTTTCCCTCACTCACAACAAAGTTTTAATGCTTTTTCAATATGAGTGGGTCTAGCGTGTGTTGTTAAGCCATGCAAGAGGGAACAATGTGAAGGTGTATGTAATAATATGGTGATGAAATAAAGCTTCTGGAGGCTGTTACTGTGTTTTTTCAGGGCCAAGGACAGATTTTACCAGTTAACCAAGCTTTTCTCCCTACAACTCCACTTTACAGTTAGCTTTTCTTACACCTTGTAAATTTTGCTTTATTGGTTCTCGGCAGACGAATACCAGAACAGTGCTTCGCCTTGGGAATCTTACCAGAGAAATTTTTCCACCTCCTGCAGCTATAGTTGCCTGGTTGGAATGTCCAAAAAGGACGTCTTTATTTGTTGATTTTATGGCTTTGCTTTTTGGGACCTTTTCCTGCTGCTTCTTAAGGGGTCCCCACATCTGATTTAACTCTCCCTTTTCAATGCAAATTAAGAATTAGTAGACTGTATGAGAACGCCAAATGTATTGTTTAAAAATGACTCACTCAACCATGCACATATATAAAGTTAAATAAAAAATCTGTTTCATGCCCCCAGGTTATGTTATGTTCAATCTCACCACCTTGCTCCTACTCACAATTCCCCTGACATGCGGTACTTGATTATTATGGTGGTGTATTATGGTGTCATAAAATACATGTACACACAAAAAAGTGCACACTGCTCTCTCACACCAGGGTTTCTCAACATGCAGGAACAAAATCCCACTTATACCATTTGGCTTCCTGAAGACCTGCCAAGGCAGCCACTAAACAAACATTTCTTATTTTAAAGGCATGCATGCAATTGCCCCACAATCCTGCATCCAATCTCGTACCCTCAGACTCAGTTTAAACAAAACACATTGTAACATTTAAAAATTAAGGCCAAACGAATCCTCAACAACTCCTAGAATAGTTGTTGAGAAACCCTGCTTTACAGTGTGCCAATGCTTTATATTCCCCCTCCCTCCATTCCCAGCACCTTGTTAACCCTCCAAAGGAACTCTTACCTGTCTGAACTTCCACTCCTGCTCGTGCTCAGACTCCTTGGGCTTGAGAGAGTCTTTGAAGAGCAGCTCAGTGTCCAAGGGGACACTATTGGGGTCAAAGGTGTCAGTCAACAGCGGCTGCTGCTGAGGATGCTGGTGTCTCTTCAGCGTATCATTTGACATCTGAACTTTGTTTATGCGCAGGGCCGCCCGGTTATCCCGTGCTTTTTGCTGGAAGATAGGGGATTGGAAGAGACAGTCCATTTTGTAATTGATGGTGCAAGACATATACATTTCCTGAGCTGCTAACTTCTTAAAACCCTACTAGAACAAATAAAGGCTCCACCATTTTTCTGAATGTCCTGAAAAATCCTCAAAGAACTATCTGTTAATTTGGAAAATGTACTAGACACAACATTCAAACAGAACAAAGACACGAGAAGGGACAAAGCGCGAGAGCCTTTGGGTTTAAAATATAAACAGAAAACAGATTAAAAGAACAAGACAAGCACAAATATCGAGCTTCTCCATAATGGCCTCTACAATTTACTTCAGCAAGTTTGTTCAGGCTGATTTCCTTTGATTCATCACTTCAAAAGGTATAGGGCCCCATTTAATCAAAAGCCGCAATCAGGTTTGTGGAATCAGTCAAACAACAATGTTCTTCTGGTGAAGTAGAAATAATACATGTTTTATTGAATAGCGCTCTAAGTTTTCGTTGGAGGTTTTAAGTGTTTTGTAAAATATTTGCTATTTTTTCTTCAATGCATGTATTTTTTCTTTTGTTTATACAAACTTCTCTTATCTTTTGTCAGTCAATCAGCAAAACCTGCTGATCAAAATAAGTGCAGGGCATCACAGTCCAGCATGGATGTAAAGTACTTACCACATATGGGGCCCTGTCCTGGGAACTGGCTTTCCTCCATAACTTTGCGATTTGTTTCACTCTCATAGCCCAGTCTGAGAAAGCAAAAAGATTAGTCACTAAAACGTGTAGCGCTAGAACACACATGCAATACGGCCAAGTACAATACCTTTCCCAGTCCCCTTTTTAAGTGTTTGTCACAGAACTTCAGAGCTCATAATTATTTCATTCGAAAAAATGTAGTAGGTAATTCAAACTTTTGAATTTGACGGAACCAAAAATCATCTCATTTTCATTTGAGAAACTTTGTGTATGATGTACCAACCTGGGAACTCCTCTAGGAGGTTGGGGAAGTTGACGTTGGTGTACAGGACTGGGGCCACGGTGGCCATCTCGCCCAGAGTCTCCTCCTTCTCCCACTTGAGCGTGCTCCTCTGGGCGTTGGACATAGTATCTGTCTCGCCCTCCGGAGGGGGGACAGGGCCGGGGACAGAGCTGGGGGCGCTCCACGAACCAACCACATCACCCCCCATCTGGCTAAACTTCTTGTCCCTGGAAGGATATCTCAGGTTACACATTCTATTGGCACATTGCCAATATATTTGCAGTTATATATTGATTTGTATCACATCTCTTACACTGCGGTTCACTTTTGAGGCAAATGTTCATGTAAAAAGGGCTATAGTATAAAAAAGACATTACATTCATTGATTGAGATATGAAAGCTAACAAGCGAGCAAACCTCAGAGGAAAAATTTGGTTAAAGCGAACTATATACAATGGAGTCAAAACAATAAAGGAAAACATAATAAAAAATGAATCACTAGGCAAGTTAAAAACACATAATCCAATTGATTGTCTTCCAACAGATGAAAGCAATGCTCTAGTAATGCGTCAACAGCTTCCTGCTGTACCTGCTCTTACCTCATCTTGTCTGGGAAAGGCATTCTGTGAATGGGCGAGAAGTTTCCCAGGCCACAGGGGCCTGTGCTGCCGGGCATCATGGGAGTTGGAGGAAAGTGGGGGTTGGGCCCCATCATGCCGTTCATCATTGGCATGCGGGGAAACATCCCATGGTCGACTGCAACAGAGAGCATAGAGATGATGTCGGAGAAGTAGTTCCATAAATACATCCACATGTCCTGTTGATTATGTGAACATGATATACATACAGTGGGGGAAAAAAGTATTTAGTCAGCCACCAATTGTGCAAGTTCTCCCACTTAAAAAGATGAGAGATGCCTGTAATTTTCATCATAGGTACACGTCAACTATGACAGACAAATTGAGGAAAAAAAATCTAGAAAATCACATCGTAGGATTTTTAATGAATTTATTTGCAAATTATGGTGGAAAATAAGTATTTGGTCACCTACAAACAAGCAAGATTTCTGGCTCTCACAGACCTGTAACTTCTTCTTTAAGAGGCTCCTCTGTCCTCCACTCGTTACCTGTATTAATGGCACCTGTTTGAACTTGTTATCAGTATAAAATACACCTGTCCACAACTTCAAACAGTCACACTCCAAACTCCACTATGGCCAAGACCAAAGAGCTGTCAAAGGACACCAGAAACAAAATTGTAGACCTGCACCAGGCTGGGAAGACTGAATCTGCAATAGGTAAGCAGCTTGGTTTGAAGAAATCAACTGTGGGAGCAATTATTAGGAAATGGAAGACATACAAGACCACTGATAATCTCCCTCGATCTGGGGCTCCACGCAAAATCTCACCCCGTGGGGTCAAAATGATCACAAGAATGGTGAGCAAAAATCCCAGAACCACACGGGGGGACCTAGTGAATGACCTGCAGAGAGCTGGGACCAAAGTAACAAAGCCTACCATCAGTAACACACTACGCCGCCAGGGACTCAAATCCTGCAGTGCAAGACGTGTCCCCCTGCTTAAGCCAGTACATGTCCAGGCCTGTCTGAAGTGCATTTGGATGATCCAGAAGAGGATTGGGAGAATGTCATATGGTCAGATGAAACCAAAATTTTGGTAAAAACTCAACTCGTCATGTTTGGAGGACAAAGAATGCTGAGTTGCATCCAAATAACACCATACCTACTGTGAAGCATGGGGGTGGAAACATCATGCTTTGGGGCTGTTTTTCTGCAAAGGGACCAGGACGACTGATCCGTGTAAAGGAAAGAATGAATGGGGCCATGTATCGTGAGATTTTGAGTGAAAACCTCATTCCATCAGCAAGGGCATTGAAGATGAAACGTGGCTGAGTCTTTCAGCATGACAATGATCCCAAACACACCGCCCGGGCAACGAAGGAGTGGCTTCGTAAGAAGCATTTCAAGGTCCTGGAGTGGCCTAGCCAGTCTCCAGATCTCAACCCCATAGAAAATCTTTGGAGGGAGTTGAAAGTCCGTGTTGCCCAGCGACAGCCTCAAAACATCACTGCTCTAGAGGAGATCTGCATGGAGGAATGGGCCAAAATACCAGAAACAGTGTGTGAAAACCTTGTGAAGACTTACAGAAAACGTTTGACCTGTGTCATTGCCAACAAAGGGTATATAACAAAGTATTGAGAAACTTTTGTTACTGACCAAATACTTATTTTCCACCATCATTTGCCAATAAATTCATAAAAAATCCTACAATGTGATTTTCTGGATTATTTTTTCTCATTTTGTCTGTCATAGTTGACGTGTACCTATGATGAAAATTACAGGCCTCTCTCATCTTTTTAAGTGGGAGAACTTGCACAATTGGTGGCTGACTAAATACTTTTTTTCCCCACTGTATAAATCAATGCTCATATCCATTCATTCATATAGATTGATTTCCACAGTCAATAGTAGATTATATTTAAATTGCCAGCAACCAAATGCAATTCTCCAAGAGACTTGAGGTGGTGGTGGTGGTACCTGGGTTTGGAAGGCCCATAGCTCTTGGTCCATTGGGCCCAGGGTGGGCCGGTTGGGAGTGAGGCAGCTGTGGAGGCTGGCTGGTGCTGGGACTCAGGACCGCTGTAAAGAGGTCCTCCACGTCTTTCCCCTCCAGCTCTGTAGAGGGTGACAGCAATTAAATAGATAGCGTTGATGCACATACTTTAAACCACCATCAACAAATGGTGATTGAACCTTTCAAACGGTTATCTTTGAATTCTATGGAACTGATCATCTCTGGCATACAAATGAATGAACAACCTTCTGAAAACTCTCTAGGTTAGGCTTCAATGAGCCTGAAAATGTGAATAGAATCAAAACCACAAACCTGGAATTTTGTAGAGCTTATTGAGAATTGCACCTGAAAGAAACAAAGAAATGCATATTACATTGCTGCAGTGTTATACACTTTATCCACAGTGCTAGTTTGATGGAACCAAGCAAGCCAGTTAAGAACAAATCCTGGGGATCAAACATAGAATTTCATCAGAGGGGGTGTAGTGTAATTGCAGGTCTAAGGAATGCACATCAACCTCAACTAAAACCAGCATGGCTTCGGTTATGCATCAACGTGTAAGGCCAGACATTGCTTTTGACAGAGCCAGGAAGACGCTAAGCAGTTATAACACAGTGAACAAGTCGGGCGGGTTAAATCTCTGCCAAGGGAATAAGGTCCCTATTTGTCAACACTGTTACTTTGCGGGAAAGTCAGTTAAACTGAGCAAACATTATTTACTTAGTGTTCCATGATTTTGCAATGTGGGATGTGATTTGACCATCATGCCTTCTATACACAGCAGTTGTTCCACGTGGTGGATACTCTAAAGACCACACTCAACAAGAGGCACGCAACCCCAGGAAGAAATACTTATTTATCATGATTGACTTTTAGGGGCAGTTTCCCATAAAAAGCATGAGCTGGCGCACACCCAGAGAACATCACTTAGTGTAGAGGTGCTGACCAACGGAGAATAAACTGTAAGCTATAAAAACAAACAAAGAGAGTTGCACACTCTATGTATAAACTCACAGTAATTTATTGGGTAACAAACCACCAACGTTTCGGCATCACTGTGCCTTCTTCAGGGTAATGTCATGAATGCTTGAACCAGGTTCTAGCTTAGTCCTGGACTAAAAAGCACATTGAGAATGCTTTTTAGACTTAAACTGTGTCTCGGAAACCGACCCTGAATCTATGTACTGATGTCGACCTGGGAAACCAGGTAGTGTGTGACTCTCTGGCCTATCATTCGTCAAATAGATCAGTTAGAGAAAACAGACACTGAGGCCCTGGAGGACTGGGGATGTACACCTCTGCTCTTCACCCATGACACAGTGTGCACAAAGGAAGAGGCGAAGCCAGAGGTTTTACTCTCGCCAAAATCTGTCCAACATAAGCACAATGCGTTTCTATGGGCTTATTTTGGACCTAAGCTTGTCGCCTGCCTTCCTGCAACCACTCCCATTGTTAGGGTGGAGATATGATAATCTAGTCATTATATACAGATCTTTGGTGTGCAGCACATCTGGTAGACAGTCAGAATTCAACAAGGCCGCCATACCATCTGCGACCATCTTGTCCAGTTCTGGGCTCAGGATGACGTCCAGAGGCTCCTCCTGTAGAGACCTGGACCCCCGGCCTGCTGAGCCCTGACAGGGCCCAGTGGGATCATCAGGGATGGGGTCCATGTCCAGGCCAGCTAGGGGATGGCAGAAGAGGATGGTGAGGGGAGGGTGGTCACACATACACACATGCGGGCACACGCACGCACCCACCTTTATGTAAACAAATTAATGGACACACTAGCCCCCCCCCCCCCCCCCCCCCCCCCCCCCCCCCCCCCACCACCCCCCCCCCCCCCCCCCCCAAAAAAGGAAAGCTGTCAAACCACCAAAGAGTAAAACAGAGTTAATGAGCCATTTCAGAGAGGAGGAATAAAAAGAGAGAGGAGAGGAGAGAGAAGAGAGGAGAGGAGAGAAGAGGACAGGAGAGTAAGAGAGGAGAGGAGAGGAGAGAGAAGAGAGGAGAGTAAGAGAGGAGAGGAGAGAAGAGAGGAGAGTAAGAGAGGAGAGTAAGAGAGGAGAGAGGAGAGTAAGAGAGTAAGAGAGGAGAGTAAGAGAGGAGAGAGGAGAGTAAGAGAGGAGATAGGAGAGTAAGAGAGGAGAGAGGAGAGTAAGAGAGGAGAGAGGAGAGTAAGAGAGGAGAGAGAAGAGAGGAGAGTAAGAGAGGAGAGTAAGAGAGGAGAGTGAGAGAGGAGAGTAAGAGAGGAGAGAGGAGAGTAAGAGAGAAGAGAATAGGACAGGAGAGAAGAGGACAGGAGAGAAGAGGACAGGAGAGGACAGGAGAGGAGAGGACAGGAGAGGAGAGAAGAGAGAAGAGGACGGGAGAGAAGAGAGGAGAGAAGTGGACAGGAGAGGAGAGACGAGAGAAGAGGACAGGAGAGGAGAGAAGAGAGAAGAGGACAGGAGAGTAAGAGAGGAGAGAGAGAAGAGAGGAGAGGAGAGCTGTTCCTTCATGTCATGATGGTAAAATAAACCCTCCATGCTCTCGCATTATATCCCATCCACCCCTTGTTTTTTTTCTTCATTGTCTTCCGTAACTCCATTTTCCAAGTATAACGAGAAACTAATTTGTGTTGCCTGCTCGACAGTGTGGAAAGGGGTGGGGGGGAGAGAAGACGTCCCTTCAAAAATAGCCACACTGCTTCCATAATCAGTTCCCATCCTGCCCACATTAGAATAGACGAGGGCTTAATCAATGAAAAAAGTTCTGGGAGATTGCAATGATTAATCATCATAACCTCTGTCGTCACCATCAGAGAGGGTCTGAGGTCAATGCACATTTTACTGTGGTGCACTCTTGACTAGTTTGCTTCGTTGTTTTTTTGTCTGAAAAAGCTACTTCGCTTGTGACCTTATATATGGGAAGAGACACAGTACATGGAGACCGCAGCTCCTGCACATGGTGCTGAAGGTAAAGAATGAAGGCTAAAGAGAAAAAAAAAGGTTATCTGCTTCGGGGCCTTCAGGCATTCTCATAATACACAATGTTGGTTCTCAAATAATCTGTTGGAGAAATTCAAGGGTGAAAAAATAAAAATAAATCACTATATAACACTGCAAAACAGGATAGATAAAATACATTGTGAAAAATGCAGACTCGAGGCCACATAGAAAAAAGAAAACCTTGCCGGCTTGGGAAATTTGATTATCTTTGCTACTGTGTGAAACGTGGAGTCATTCAGTTCAAGCTTTGTTACATTCTATGACTACAGTAAGCTCACACTTTTAAACCCACACTCAACAAACTCAGCTGGGGTGAAGAGATAGAAATATATCAAATGAAAACAAAAGTTAATAAAAGTGTGTAAGCTTTTTGCTTAAACTCAAGTAAATAACCCAGGTTTTTCATGAAGAAACCAACTGAAGTACATTCAAGTTATGAAATTTGTATTAAACAACATTATTTAAAGAGCAACTCATCGCTTTCACCTCCAGCCCTTTTTTTCACAGAATATCACTCAACAGTCCATAGATTGGTCAATAGACATGCAGATTGGTGAGTGGTTGTAAAATCACAGTAGTTAGTCAAAAAGTCTGTACAGTGCTACAGCGTGAGAAAATGGGGAGCGCAGAGAAGGAAGGACACAAAAATGCAGAGAGCGTAGAAAGTTTTAGAGGGGATGGGGTCCCAAAGCAGCCCAAAGGTGGGAGAAGGGGGGGGGGGGCTCTACTCCTAAGAGGCCAGACGGGCCCGAGGACGTCTCTTACCAAACGGAGAGGGAGAGCAGTCGACTTGGAAAGGGCATAAATCAAGACCTACAGGAACCCAAAACCAGAGGATTATAAACTGGAGGGGGAGAATAGCAGGTGTGATAAAATGCTAATGCTATTACTAACACTTTACTTGAAGCAGCCCACTGTGACGCTACACCACTTTGGCTATAGTAGCGACATAAAACCAACCATCATAACACAAGTCCTAACACAGGCCTGGGTTCAAATAGTATTGGTTCCCTTTCAAATACTTAAGCTGAGCTTGAATGAGCTTGTCTGGTACAATGTAACCAATGTATTTTTTTATCAAACGCATTTGAAAGAAAACAAATACTATTTGAATCCAGTTCTGGTTGTTATTAACCTTAGTCTATGAAGAGTGTTGTGTCACTCCATTATGCAGGCATCAAGACGGGCATTTCAAGTAAACTGTTCAAAAGCAAACCAAAAACAATGCACACAGACAGAAGGGGTGGCCAGAGGAGGTACTGCAAACCAAGATTATTATTCAATGTCCAATACTATACAAGTGAAGGAAAATGCAAAATTATGAGTAAAGATGCAACAGAGAAATGCCACAGGTGCTTGTTTATGGAGTTGACCTTGCTAGCGACAGGGAGAGTGTGTATTTGAGTGGGCAGAGGAGAAAGGAAGTGGAGGCAGCCATTTTGGAGGAGGGGAGAGGAGGGGTCTACCTGAGTCGTGCCCTGACTTCACCAGATCATCCGACAGCATTCCCAGGAGATCTGCATCCGTGCTCAGGACTTCCGAAAGATCCCCTAAAGGATCCTCAGAATTGGCTGGAGATGTAGATGATATAAATATATATATATATATATATATATATATATATATATATATATATATATATATATATATATATATATATATATATATATATAGGCGTATATGGTTTTCCGTAATATCTAAGAGAACTAACACTGTCCAAAGACCGTAGTCAAACTAAAAGCTGGTGAATGTCTTCAAAACAAGCAAACCTTCCAAGTGATTACTGTGCTTCCCTCTGCCACAAATTACAGAGGGAATTTAGCGGAGTGGACGAGTGCATCCTGCATGACACTAGAGACTAACAGGCTGTTAAGAAAGTGAATATGTCTATTGAAAACAACATAGAAAAAATAAATGTATGCACTCACTAACTGTAAGTCGCTCTGGATAAGAGCGTCTGCTAAATGATTAAAATGTAAAAATGTAAAATCAAACTCTGCTGCTAATATCGCAGAAGGCAATCTGAAATAACAGTCGTTAATATAGTGCTTCTGTTTTGCTAGTCTCCAGTGTGGTCTCGTCGCTATGTGTGTTCCTAGTAGGCAGCGTGTTGGAGTAAAGTGTAAATGATTGTGGACATGGAGAAGAGAACCAAAGATGAGCAGACAGGGTGGAGGATGATGGAGGATGATGGAGGATGATGGGGGATGATGGAGGATGATGGAGGATGATGGGGGATGATGGGAAATGATGGGGGATGATGGGGGATTATGGAGGATGATGGGGGATGATGGGAATGATGGGGGATGATGGGAAATGATGGAGGATGATGGGGGATGATGGGAATGATGGGGGATGATGGGAAATGATGGGTGATGATGGGGGATGATGGGGGATTATGGGGGATTATGGGGGATGATGGAGGATGATGGGGGATGATGGAGAATGATGGGGAATGATGGGGAATGATGGGGGATGATGGGGGATGATGGGGAATGATGGGGGATGATGGAGGATGATGGGGAATGATGGGGGATGATGGGGGATGATGGGGTATGATGGAGGATGATGGGGGATGATGGGGATGATGGGGGATGATAGAAAGTGACAGATAAAGAGAACGTTTTCATCTTTAATAAGGAGCAAGAGAGAGATGTGAACATACGCAGTCCTCCTGCTCTGCTGGAGATGGTTGTGGTGGTCGAGGTAGCGCTGAGCAGCGGGTCCGAGGAGGGGTCCAGGAAGCTGGCGTTGGCGCTGGGGGGTTTGGTCTCTGGGTTCTCCTCACAGAGCCCTGTGGTCACCAGGCCTGCCTGCCTGCTCTTGTCCAGCAGCTCCTTCCCAAAGAAGGCCTCCTGTTAACATACCACAAACACACAGTCAATGAAATAGTTACCATGAAATACAGAAAACAGAGAGAACACATAGAAACACACTTATCTTTCAACAACAAAAAAAAGAAACAAGTTTGTCTCTGTGTCAGAAGGTGGGATCCAGTTAAGAATTCTAGATTTGAATTGAAAATGAATAAGGATTTTTTTCATAATTACTCAATTAAAATGACAATGCGTGCTGAACATGAAGTAAAGTTACTAATGAACCAAAGTTGTATCGGGCTATGCTACTGCTAACCCACTGGTTAAATGAATTAGTCTCCATTAGACTCGGGACTCCCTGCTAATTTTCTGAGTTGGAGTGGGAAAAGCAGACTGAAGTCAGACACTGGGTGTTGGGGACTAAAACCCATAGTGGTTCCCTGGAGATCTGGGCGGCTGTTACACAGTTCCCCAGAGGAGGAACAAACGGCCCAGACTCCAGTGTCGCAGCTCTCTATAGGCCCCAGGGTTATCCAGACTCCAGTGTTATCCAGACACATACAGAAAGAGTGAGGAGTGTATATCTAGATTCCTCCTTTACAGTGGCAGCATTCACCAGGGATCTAATGTGACAGCGACATGGCTAAAGAGCTACATGCATGCTCTCTCTAGAGAGAGAACCAGTTACATAGGAGCTGACAAACATACACACAGCCATATGGAGATGCACCAAGTCAACTCATAGGTCCACAAAAATAGAAAGTTGACTCGAAACACAAGAATCACTGATATAACAATCACCTGTATATAGTAGTGTTGCACATTACACCAAAACTTCTGTACTTTTTCGATACTAGAACATGAAAAACAGTTAGATCCTAGAATTTTTGTTACTTTCAGTTCTTATTTCAAATGCGTCTCACGTCATATTCGGATTGAGAGTATTGAGTCTGTCTAGTAATTTGTCTAAATCTCCTCCAGGGGGCAGTAGTGAGCTAGCCAGGCTACTTGTGCATGCAGCTGACACAGCGCGAGCCACTTCTGAGAAGCAAGCAAGAGGAGAGAGAAAATGCCAACAGCATGGCTTCTTCTAAGGAAAACATCATACCTCCACGCCCGCAGCTTGTTGACAATAATAATACTGTTTTATAGCGTTTTTCAAAGACCCAACCTCACTTTACAATTGTAGAAATGAAAAGAAAAACAAAACATCAGACTAAACAAAAACATGAATAAAGAGAAGGGTTGGGCTCAAAGAAGGGAAAGAGAGATGTATCAGTGGATGGGGAGGGGAGGGATTTGGATACGAACCCGGTTTAGGGTAAGGGGTGGGATTGGGGTTAGGATACGAACCCGGTTTAGGGTAAGGGGTGGGATTGGGGTTAGGATACGAACCCGGTTTAGGGTAAGGGGTGGGATTGGGGTTAGGATACGAACCCGGTTTAGGGTAAGGGGTGGGATTGGGGTTAGGATACGAACCCGGTTTAGGGTAAGGGGTGGGATTGGGGTTATGAAACGAACCCGGTTTAGGGTAAGGGGTGGGATTGGGGTTAGGATACGAACCCGGTTTAGGGTAAGGGGTGGGATTGGGGTTAGGATACAAACCCGGTTTAGGGTAAGGGTTAGGTGGTGCTCAGGTGGAGAGAGGAGTGTCTTATAAGTGTATTTCTTTGCTTGTGTGTGTGTGTGTGTGTGTGTGTGTGTTGGGGCTTGTCAAAGAGGTGGGGCTTTAGGAGGGACTAAAATATTGTGATGGACTCAGTCACAGATGGCTGGAGGGAGGGAGTTCCAGAGCCTTGGAGCAACCCTGGAGAAGGCCCTGTCACAGAAGCTCTGGAGCTCCGACCTGGGGATGACAAGGTGGCCTGCTGTGGTGGAACGGAGTGCGCATGTGGGTTGGTCGGGGAGAAGGTCTGAGAGGTAAGGGGTGGCAAGGTGGTGAAGGGCTTTGTAGGTCAGAAGGAGGATCTTGTAAATAATGCGTTGGGAGACAGTGGAGTTCACAGAGGACAGGGGTGATGTGCTGCCAGGACAGAGTTTTGAACCATTTGGAGCTTTTGGATGGAGCTTGAGTTGATGCCGGAAAGTAATGAGTTGCAGTAGTCAAGACGGGAGGTGATGAATGCATGTATGAGGGTTTCAGTGGCAGGACGGGAGAGGGAGGATCTGACTTTGGCAATGTTGCGGAGGTGGAACAATGAGGATTTGACAGTCTGTTTTATGTGGTGGTCAAAGGAGAGGGTGGAGTCCAGGATGATGTCAAGGTTGCGTGCGTGGAGGGTTGGAGAGACAGTGGTGTCGTAAATGGTGAGGGTGAGGTTGCCAGCTTTGGTGAGGGTGGATTTTGGTGCCTTTGAGGAGGAGTTCCGTTTTATCACTGTTGAGCTTGAGTAAGTTTTGTTGCATTCATGTTTTTATTGCAGAGAGGCAAGATTCAATGTGGGTCAGAGGTGGGTTGAGAAGGGATTTGGTGCGAGGTAGATCTGGGTGTCATTGCCATAGCAGTGGAAGTCGGGGTTGAAGTGGCGGAGGATCTGACGAAGGGGGAGGATATAGATGAAGAGTAAGGGACCAATCACAGAGCCCTGGGGGACACCCTGTATAACTGCAGCGGAGTCTGAGCCCTGGGGGACACCCTGTAGAACTGCAGCGGAGTCAGAGCCCTGGGGGACACCCTGTAGAACTGCAGCGGAGTCAGAGCCCTGGGGGACACCCTGTAGAACTGCAGCGGAGTCAGAGCCCTGGGGGACACCCTGTAGAACTGCAGCGGAGTCAGAGCCCTGGGGGACACCCTGTAGAACTGCAGCGGAGTCTGAGGCGTGGGGGACACCCTGTAGAACTGCAGCGGAGTCAGAGCCCTGGGGGACACCCTGTAGAACTGCAGCGGAGTCAGAGCCCTGAGGGACACCCTGTAGAACTGCAGCGGAGTCTGAGGCGTGGCCATTGAGGGAGACGTAGTGGGTCTGGTTTGTGAGGTATGATTGTAGCCAGGAAGCGAGCTATGGGAATACTTTGCTTACAGAGCAGATGAGGGCCAGCTCAACGAAATAACTATGCAAACAAAAGGTGTTACAAAGCAGTGCAAGGGAGGTTTAGTTCCAAAATGACATAAAAAACTATTTTACACATGACATTCGCATTGTAACGTTACTCTTTAGCAACTAAATTCAAATAATTTTGGAGTGACAATGACATGAACATGCTGTATATTCAGCATGACATTCATGTGAACATTATAATATGATTACAAACCAAAAGTAATGTCAAATGCACTCATAACTTCGCTTTGACAGCAATATATTTAGACAATTTAGCGCTTGTCTGGGCTTGCTAGCAGTAGCCAGCCAGCAGCCCTGGGGTCGTCACTAGTTACCACAGCCACAAATTATGGCATATGCCAAACATAATTATAGCATATTACTCCTGATATGTATCAAATTACATTTTAAAAACAGTTTAGACTCCGAGTTTCAGATATGATTTTGCATCAGGAACATTGAAGATATTCTTCTGTTATTTAATATGGTGTTATATTTTTGAAAGAATTTGAATACAGAAAAATTATATTTGTTATTTTAGTTGATCAACCAGTTATCAACATATTGTTCAATGCTTACAAAAATAAAGCCCAGTGGTTATTCTGTGACTTTAGCTAATACACTTAATTTATTCTACCGTGGTATCATTTCGGTATCAAGTATCGTGATACTAAACCTGGTATCGGTATCGAAGTCAAAATGCTGGTATTGTGACAACAGTAGCGTATAGTAATCAAAAACTGTCCTTTTGTCAAATCTAGCAGCTGTAGGAATCAATGTCTTGGATAGGATATGATTCTGATACGAGAAGTGCCATGAACTCACTGTAAACCAATAGAACTCAAACAGACAAAGACCCATACAAATAAACCCACACTCACCCAGAGACAAGGGTACACACAACCGCCCAGAGACAAGGGTACACACAACCGCACAGAGACAAGGGTACACACAACCGCACAGAGACAAGGGTACACACAACCGCACAGAGACAAGGGTACACACAACCGCACAGAGACAAGGGTACACACAACCGCACAGAGACAAGGGTACACACAACCGCACAGAGACAAGGGTACACACAACCGCACAGAGACAAGGGTACACACAACCGCACAGAGACAAGGGTACACACAACCGCACAGAGACAAGGGTACACACAACCGCCCAGAGACAAGGGTACACACAACCGCCCAGAGACAAGGGTACACACACTCGCCCAGAGACAAGGGTACACACAACCGCCCAGAGACAAGGGTACACACAACTGCACAGAGACAAGGGTACACACAACCGCACAGAGACAAGGGTACACACAACCGCACAGAGACAAGGGTACACACAACCACCCAGAGACAAGGGTACACACAACCACCCAGAGACAAGGGTACACACACTCACCCAGAGACAAGGGTACACACAACCGCACAGAGAGCCTGAACTCAGCGACACGTCATCACCTGCATGGCTGGTTGGGTTGCTATGTGTTTAAGTAAGTCAACTGCACTTCCAACATGTCTAACTGCTCCAAAGCTATCGATGTGAATGCTCCCCGCTGTGGTAAAACATTAAAAGCCTAATGCGCCGGGTATTTAAATAATTGATTAAAGTCATTTCTCTGGTGAGGACCTTTAGGTTTAATTTTGAAGTGCAGCGTACAAGAAAGCCTAAAGTGACAGCTGGTGCGCTTAACGCATGGTTGCCCCCTCGAACGCTGAGCATGCTGGGTCATTTAAAGGCGTGGCGTGGCACAGAGAGGGCAACGTCTTTCCGAGACGCCGTTTAAAATGGCGAGGACTTTTGCTTCAGATATTTTTTTATATCATTTAGGTAATACTTCTCAGAAGTGGGCAACATGCTACTTATGCTGTTTGAACTGGGTGGGGAAATAAAGTTGCTACTAGCAAGTGCTTGGTAGGTGTCCTATAGAATATTCACTATTCTAATGTGGTACAGAACATGATTAAAGGCCCAGTGCAGTCAAAAACGTGATTCGCCTGTGTTTTATATACACTGAGTGTACAAAACATTAGGAACACCTTCCTAATATTGAGATGCACCCCCTTTTGCCCTCAAAACAGCCTCAATTCATCGGGGCATGGACTCTACAAGGTGTCGAAAGCGTTCCACAGGGATGCTGGCCCATGTTGACTCCAATGCGTCCCACAGTTGTGTCAAGTTGGCTGGATGTCCTTTGGATGGTGGACCATTCTTGATACACACAGGCAACTGTTGAGCGTGAAAAAACCACCAGCGTTGCAGTTCTTGACACACTCAAACCAATGCACCTGGCACTTACTACCATATCCCGTTCAAAGGCACTTAAATCTTTTTTCACGATCTGAATGGCACACATACACAATCAATGTCTAAATTTTTTCAAGGCTTAAAAATCCTTCTTTAACTTGTCTCCTCCCCTTCATCTACACTGATTGAAGTGGATTTAACAAGTGACATCAATAAGGGATCATATCTTTCACCTGGATTCACCTCATCAGTCTATGTCATGGAAAGAGCAGGTGTTCCTAATGTTTTGTACACAGTATGAGGTTGGAATAAAACTGTACATTTGTGAAAATTATGATAATGCCCTTTTAGTGTAAGAGCTGTTTGAAAAGACCCCCTGAAATGTCAGCCTGTTTTGGTGGGATGGCGTTTTGGCCTGCTGGTGACCTCACCTGGCGGTAAATTAGTTAATAGACCAATAAGAAAGACCTCTCTGACAATAACAACTCGTTTTCAGTTTTCCCCTCCCCACTCAGACCACTACCAGACAATCCTAACAAAATTCTTGCTTGAGAAATTGCTCTTGCTAAGAAGCTATTTTTGTTGATTTTTTATCATTTTAATTTAAAACAATCACAGTAAGGTACTTAATTGTTATCCAGAAATGATTTGATATTGAGATAAAAACGGCTGCATTGGGCCTTTAAGGACAGTAAGGATAAGACTTATTGGCGAAGACGGTTCATACATCATGTAGCCACACTAGCACCTTTGTGCTTGAATAGGTGACTTCATGCATATTTCACCGGTGACCTTTTCCTATAAATAGCTTAATAAGACAGTGTATGTATGATAACATAATTAAAATGAACATTGTAGACCAAAACTGATATCATTAGTGTACATGTGACTGAAAGTCACCTGCAGGTACGAAGGAAACTCCTCTTCCAGTTTGGTTTTCTTTTTGCGGTATCTTTTCTTGACTTTCTCCTGACATTCAGGCACCGGTGGGGTCTCCTCCACCGGCGTACTCTCCGTCTCGTTCCACACTGCAACACACCGACAGGAGGTCACAACCTCAAAGTAACATTCTGGGACCCCCCTTATTACTGGGTTAAGTGTTTGATTTATTAATTCTGCGTGGAGTGCCAGATGGGTGGGATTTGCACCTTTGGGACTATTCCATTTGTTCCATTGTCCTTACCCTCCTCTTTGCACATTGAGTTTTCTGGTAATGACCTCGTCGAGTCTTTCCTGGATAGGGATCGTTTGGCTATGCCTTGTCCCGTCCTGCTTCTCTGGCGGACCATAAACCCTCCAATACCTGGCCGGGAGACAGGGGGGAGGGAGGAGAGATGAGACAGTGTTCAGCAGTAGAATAAAATACATGATTAATGTTGACTGGCCTCTAATTTTGTCAAACATGAGAGGAGAGTCTGACGGTCCAATCCCTGACATTAATCTTCATTATTCAGTGACCTATGCGCACAGAGCCTGAGGAGTGTGTGTGTGTGTGTGTGTGTGTGTGTGTGTGTGTGTGTGTGTGTGTGTGTGTGTGTGTGGGGGGGGGGGGGGGGGGTTGGGTGAGAGAGAAACTGTCATTGTGTGTTGAACAGAGTGAAAGAGCATGAGCGAGTGTGTGACAGAAAGAACAAACGATAGAGTCAAAGTGTGTGTGAGAAACTCATCTCCTAGCCACTAGACGAGAGAGAGAGAGAGAGACAAGAGACGAGAGAGAGATAGCAAGAGAGAGATAAGAGAGACGAGAGAGAGATAGCAAGAGAGAGATCAGAGAGACAGAGTTTTTTTTTTCTGGATCAAATTGGGCCCTCCGTTTTAAAGCTCATTTCCTGCAATTCAAAAAATTTGCCATGTGGCGGAGATAACATTTAGCAGTTTTAAAGCGAATTGCCTGCAATTCTACACATCTTGCCATGAGGCTGAGAATGTTTTTTTTGCAGTTTTAAAGCAAATTTCCTGCAATTCTACGCATTTTGGCATAGCTTATGCTATCTGATTGACTGAAACATAACAAAATCAATGGGGGCCCCATGCCATAAAAATACTCCTGAATGCATAATTTTATATACACTACCAGTCAAAAGTTTGGACATACCTACTCATTCAATGGTTTTTCTTTAATTTTACATTGTAGAAATAGTGAAGACATCAAAACTATGAAATAACACATATGGAATCATGTATTAACCAAAAGTGTTAAACAAACCAAAATATATTTTATATTAAAGATTCTTCAAATAGCCACCCTTTGCCTTGATGACAGCTTTGCACACTCTTGGCATTCTCTCAACCAGCTTCATAAGATAGTCACCTGGAATGCATTTCAATTAACAGGTGTGCTTTCTTAAAAGTTAATTTGTGGAATTTCTTTCCTTCTTAATGCGTTTGAGCCAATCATTGTGTTGTGACAAGGTAGGGGGGTATACAGAAGATAGCCCTATTTGGTAAAAGACCAAGCCCATATTATGGCAAGATCAGCTCAAATAAGCAAAGAGAAATGACAGCCCATCATTACTTTAAGACATGAAGATCAGTCAATAAGGAACATTTCAAACTTTTAAAGTTTCTTCAAGTGCAGTCGCAAAAACCATCAAGCGCTATGATGAAACCGGCTCTCATGAGGACCGCCACAGGAATGGAAGACCCAGAGTTACCTCTGCTGCAGAGGATAAGTTCATTAGAGTTACCAGCCTCAGAAATTGCAGCCCAAATAAATGCTTCAGAGGCAACTCTGCCTAGGTCAGCATCCCGGAGTCGCCTCTTCACTGTTGACGTTGAGACTGGTGTTTTGCCGGTACTATTTAATGAAGCTGCCAGTTGAGGACCTGTGAGGCGCCTGTTTCTCAAACTAGACAATCAAATGTATTTGTCCTCTTGCTCAGTTGTGCACCGGGGCCTCCCACTCCTCTTTCTATTCTGGTTAGAGCCAGTTTGCGCTGTTCTGTGAAGGGAGTAGTACACAGCATTGTACGAGATCTTCAGTTTCTTGGCAATTTCTCGCATGGAATAGCCTTCATTTCTCAGAACAATAGACTGACGAGTTTCAGAAGAAACTGTATTTGTTTCTGGCCATTTTGATCCTGTAATCGAACCCACAATTGCTGATGCTCAAGATACTCAACTAGTCTCAGGAAGGCCCGTTTTATTGCTTCTTTAATCAGCACAACAGTTTTCAGCTGGGCTAACATAATTGCAAAAGGGTTTTCTAATGATCAAATAGCCTTTTAAAATGATAAACTTGGATTAGCAAACACAACGTGCCATTGGAACACAGGACTGATGGTTGCTGATAATGGGCCTCTGTACGCCTATGTAGATATTCCATTAAAATCAGCCATTTCCAGCTATATTAGCCATTTACAACATTAACAATGTCTACACTGTATTTCTGATCAATTTGATGTTATTTTAATGGATAAGGACATTTCTAAGTGACCCCAAACTTTTGAACGGTAGTGTATGTATGTATGTATGTATGTATGTATGTATGTATGTATGTATGTACATTATCTTTTATAGATACTTTATATCTGGTTTTAGTCATTTATGTTTACACTTACAACTTGTATTTTATTTTACTGTTGGGACATCAGCGGCCCGAAAACACACTTTTCTATGCCCAATACTTTTCTATGCAGAAAAAACCCTGGAGAGATACAAAAAGAAGGGAGCATTTCAGGTGAGCCTATTCTGGATAGCTTGGGTATTGACAGAGCCTTCCAGCCTTCCTTAAACTGCCTCAGAGCAAGAGGGGAGACTTTAGATTATGTATGTGTAGGGACATGAGAGGAAACAGCCATTTGAATTTAGAGTGCCCAGGATACCAACCCCCTAAAAGAGATCCTACTCTGAGAGCATTCTATGGAAGGACTTTTTCTGCCATTGAAAACATTGGGTGGGCCGCCTAAAAGTTTTTTCTGCCTCCCTAATTATAAAAAAACTAAAAAACATGTAAAAGATTTTCAGATAAAGTATGAAGAAATGATAATGGAGCTATATATTTTTTATAATCTTTGAAAACAAACATTCACCAAAATAAAAGCTTGACAGGGAGAAGAAAAAATTCCAAAACAATTAATTTAGCTATATTGATTTTGTTATGTTTGAGCAAAATAACACAGCATTAGCCATTGCAAAATGCATAGAATTGCAGGAAATTTGCTTTAAAACTGCAACATTGTCTCTCAGCTCCATGGCAGAATTTTAAAACATTGTTTAATTTTTTAAATCTCAGCTCCATGGAGAAATGTGTAGAATTGCAGGAAATTGCCTTAAAAATGCAAAAATGTCTCTATACCGCGAAGATGAGGGCCTCTAAAATGTTCTCTCAAATTCAGCCGTGTCGACGGGCTGACTGCACCCCTTTTTGATCCAGAAGAAACCCTGAATGGAGAAACAACTCTGTGTCTAAATGAAGGAACACTATGATATGATATTCTATTACCACCAGTAAGGCATACACTCGTTCAAAAGAGCCAAATTACAAAACATAGTATCATTTTAAGATCATAACCATGAAAAAAAAAAACTTTGCAATGAGGTCTTGTAACAATCATACAGAACACAATCTAGGTTCAAAATAGCCAAAATACAAACATTATTTAAGACATCAAGTCATAAAAGCCACAGTATACCACATAATAATAGCCTTCTAGCCTAATCAATCTTAAATGCAGTAAATATTGTTATTTGTGTGATACTGGTACAGTGGGGGAAAAAAGTATTTAGTCAGCCACCAATTGTGCAAGTTCTCCCACTTAAAAAGATGAGAGGTATGTAGTGTTGGGACGATAAACCGAAATAGCCAACAACAATGACAAGCCGCCGCCATGTGGGGAATCGTAGGTGGCTCATTTCAGCTAGTTTTATCTTGTTCTTTTTTTTTTTTTTAGCAGACGCTCTTATCCAGAGCGACTTACAGTTAGATACCATGTCTTGTTTTTAGGTGTTTTGACTGATGTCACGTCCAATGTTCTCTCTAAGCTGCGCACGTACGCGGCCGCGTACCTCCTCCAGGACTGCCGCGCAGAAGAAATGCCAGGCTGCGCATAGACGCAAGAGATTGAACTTCACTGAGTTTGCCCCATTCTTTTGTACTGTATAGATCAACATTTTATCTGTGATCAATTCAACATTATATCAGCCCCTTTTCAATGCAACAAACCAAAACAAATCTAACTTTGTAAGCTTGAGTCTGTGATTTTATTTAAGGCAGAGCCAGAGCGCAACGGAGTAGAATTCTACTGGTGGTGTAGCCCACGAGCGTCTTCCAATCACCCGTGAGTGAAACGTTTTGGGTCAAACGTTTCGGGTAGCCTTCCCACTATAAGTTGGGTGAATTTTGTCCCATTCCTCCCGACAGAGCTGGTGTAACTGAGTCAGGTTTGTAGGCCTCCACGCTTTTTCAGTTCTGCCCACAAATGTTCTATAGGATTGAGGTCAGGGCTTTGTGATGGCCACTCCAATACCTTGACTTTGTTGTCCTTAAGCCATTTTGCCACAACTTTGGAAGTATGCTTGGGGTCATTGTCCATTTGGAAGACCCATTTGCGACCAAGCTTTAACTTCCTGACTGATGTCTTGAGATGTTGCTTCAATATATCCACATACATTTCCTTCCTCATGATGCCATCTATTTTGTGAAGTGCACCAGTCCCTCCTGCAGCAAAGCACCCCCACAGCATGATCCTGCCACCCCCGTGCTTCACGGTTGAGATGGTGTTCTTCGGCTTGCAAGATACCCCCTTTTTCCTCCAAACATAACGATGGTCATTACAGCCAAACAGTTCCATTTTTGTTTCATCAGACCAGAGGACATTTCTCCAAAAAGTACGATCTTTGTCCCCATGTGCAGTTGCAAACCGTAGTCTGGCTTTTTTATGGCGGTTTTGGAGGAGTGGCTTCTTCCTTGCTGAGTGGCCTTTCAGGTTATGTCGATATAGGACTCGTTTTACTGTGGATATAGATACTTTTGTACCTGTTTCCTCCAGCATCTTCACAAGGTCCTTCGCTGTTGTTCTGGGATTGATTTGCACTTTTCGCACCAAAGTACATTCATCTCTAGGAGACAGAATGCATCTCCTTCCTGAGCGGTATGACGGCTGCGTGGTCTCATGGTGTTTATACTTGCGTACTATTGTTTGTACAGATGAGCGTGGTACCTTCAGGCGTTTGGAAATTGCTCCAAAGGATGAACCAGACTTGTGGAGGTCTTGGCTGATTTCTTTTGATTTTCCCATGATGTCAAGCAAAGAGGCACTGAGTTTGAAGGTAGGCCTTGAAATACATCCACAGGTACACCTCCAATTGACTCAAATGATGTCAATTAGCCTATCAGAAGCTTCTAAAGCCATGACATCATTTTCTGGAATTCTCCAAGCTGTTTAAAGGCACAGTCAACTTAGTGTATGTAAACTTCTGACCCACTGGAATTGTGATACAGTGAATTATAAGTGAAATAATCTGTCTGTAAACAATTGTTGGAAAAATTACTTGTGTCATGCACAAAGTAGATGTCCTAACCGACTTGCCAAAACTATAGTTTGTTAATAAGACATTTGTGGAGTGGTTGAAAAACGACTTTTAATGACTCCAACCTAAGCGTATGTAAACTTCCGACTTCAACTGTAAGTATAGGTCAGCAATGGGGAGTTACTGCGTCCTACAAGAGCACCAAACGTGTAGGATTAGGCTACATTTCAAGCTGTCTTCGAAAAGACAGTCAGATAAAAAGCTTATGTCTTAATTAAAGGGGCAGTGATGTATTTTGAGACAGGCTTGAATATGAAAAGGGGTAGCCTACATTGTCCAATTCTCTGTATGGTAATAATAAAACATTTTATTTTTTAAAAGAGGTTTCTTGCATCATACAACGCAATACAATGCAATTTACAGTCACCTATTTGGCCCATGGTGTTACAGACCAAGTAAAAATAATGAATTAATGTCAAGCCTTTCATAAAGTAAAAATGTTTTTAAAGGTCTCATGCAATTTAGGCCTGCATTGAACACCAGATATAGGCTACTGCAGGCTATACCATAGCAATCAAAAGCTATTTCCATGTGAAATTGTTATGGGATTTGCTCCATTGGTTTTGTTTGTAGGCCTAGATTATGCTCAAATAGCCACAATAGCCTATTGGCTGCTGTCTAAAACTGTAAGGATATAGCCTCAGTGTTCACTGTGAACGCGCACTGGAAGTCGCACAAAATTCTTACAACGTTCAAGTTTCCACTCAGAAGACCAAAAATGTGCTCAGTGCCCCAAAAGATTGGAGGGAACATTGGTCACGTCTATGCTAATACAGCAAAAATCCGCTAGCTAGCTAACCAACAACTGTAACGATATATTTGAGAGACAGTAAGTGCTCATTGTGCAAATGTATTTAAGTTTTCAATAAACATTGGAGACTAAATATAGTTTAGATATGGTCAACAATCTAAGCCAACTCCGTCTGTTTTGCCCCATAGTTGCGCACGCGTCAGTTTTGTTACTAAACAACCAACCCATCTATAATAGAGAAATGTGAAGTTTGAAATGAAATACGCTTGCTAATATGGGTGAATTGTTAATGGGACAATTGAGGGCTGCAAACATCAAACTAGTAGTAGTTTAAATAATAAAATAAAATAAAAAATGTTGTTATAAACTTAACATTCTATTTATCGTTATCGTATCAATTCAGGAAATGTATTTTTGTCCATGTCACCCAGCTCTACTGGTATGTTATTTGCGAGATGATTTTTCTGCAGCCAGTTGCCTTTCTCTCTGTTCACCAGAGCAGGGTGGAATAAATTGACGGTTCATAACAAGTGACCGGTCATACAGGAGAGACGCCGTCGTCTCCACCTCTCCCCACCCCATCCATCTCTCCTCTCTTCCCTCCTCCTCCCTGCCTCCCTGTCAGACCCAGCTACTTGACATGGGTGAGTGTGTGTGGTTCTCTCTCTGCCATAGACATTCACATACACACATCCCACACACTTAGGAACAAACACATGCACAGGCAAACACATATACCACACATGCACAAACAAACACACACTGGAAGGAACAGGCATGGACATAGACAAACACTTCTACCGACATTCACATCTAATGGAAATGTGCAAACACATACAGTGGGGAAAAAAGTATTTAGTCAGCCACCAATTGTGCAAGTTCTCCCACTTAAAAAGATGAGAGAGGCCTGTAATTTTCATCATAGGTACACGTCAACTATGACAGACAAAATGAGGAAAAAAAATCCAGAAAATCACATTGTAGGATTTTTAATGAATTTATTTGCAAATTATGGTGGAAAATAAGTATTTGGTCACCTACAAACAAGCAAGATTTCTGGCTCTCACAGACCTGTAACTTCTTCTTTAAGAGGCTCCTCTGTCCTCCACTTGTTACCTGTATTAATGGCACCTGTTTGAACTTGTTATCAGTATAAAAGACACCTGTCCACAACCTCAAACAGTCACACTCCAAACTCCACTATGGCCAATACCAAAGAGCTGTCAAAGGACACCAGAAACAAAATTGTAGACCTGCACCAGGCTGGGAAGACTGAATCTGCAATAGGTAAGCAGCTTGGTTTGAAGAAATCAACTGTGGGAGCAATTATTAGGAAATGGAAGACATACAAGACCACTGATAATCTCCCTCGATCTGGGGCTCCACGCAAGATCTCACCCTGTGGGGTCAAAATGATCACAAGAACGGTGAGCAAAAATCCCAGAACCACACGGTGGGACCTAGTGAATGACCTGCAGAGAGCTGGGACAAAAGTAACAAAGCCTACCATCAGTAACACACTACGCCGCCAGGGACTCAAATCCTGCAGTGTCAGACGTGTCCCCCTGCTTAAGCCAGTACATGTCCAGGCACGTCTGAAGTTTGCCAGAGTGCATTTGGATGATCCAGAAGAGGATTGGGAGAATGTCATATGGTCAGATGAAACCAAAATAGAACTTTTTGGTAAAAACTCAACTTGTCGTGTTTGGAGGACAAAGAATGCTGAGTTGCATCCAAAGAACACCATACCTACTGTGAAGCATGGGGGTGGAAACATCATGCTTTGGGGCTGTTTTTCTGCAAAGGGACCAGGACGACTGATCCGTGTAAAGGAAAGAATGAATGGGGCCATGTATCGTGAGATTTTGAGTGAAAACCTCCTTCCATCAGCAAGGGCATTGAAGATGAAACGTGGCTGGGTCTTTCAGCATGACAATGATCCCAAACACACCGCCCGGGCAACGAAGGAGTGGCTTCGTAAGAAGCATTTCAAGGTCCTGGAGTGGCCTAGCCAGTCTCCAGATCTCAACCCCATAGAAAATCTTTGGAGGGAGTTGAAAGTCCGTGTTGCCCAGCGACAGCCCCAAAACATCACTGCTCTAGAGGAGATCTGCATGGAGGAATGGGCCAAAATACCAGCAACAGTGTGTGAAAACCTTGTGAAGACTTACAGAAAACGTTTGACCGGTGTCATTGCCAACAAAGGGTATATAACAAAGTATTGAGAAACTTTTGTTATTGACCAAATACTTATTTTCCACCATAATTTGCAAATAAATTCATAAAAAATCCTACAATGTGATTTTCAGGAAAAAAAAATCTCATTTTGTCTGTCATAGTTGACGTGTACCTATGATGAAAATTACAGGCCTCTCTCATCTTTTTAAGTGGGAGAACTTGCACAATTGGTGGCTGACTAAATACTTTTTTCCCCACTGTATCTGCAGACACACAAGTCTTTAATGTTAGGTTAATCAAACGCTCAAGCGTAGGAACATTTGAATGCACTTCATTCTAGGGCCGTTTTATTCTTGGATATTGTGTGTGCACGGGGTGTGCGTGCCTGCGCTTGTTTGCCTGTGTACTGCAGTGGAGGCTGCTGAGGGGAGGACGACTCATAATAATGGCTGGAACGGAGCAAATGGAATGGCACCAAACCATGTATTTGATATCATTCCACTAATTCTGCTCCAGTCATTACCACGAGCCCGTCCTCCCCAATTGAGGTGCCACCAACCTCCTGTGGTGTACTGCTAAATAGCTCATCAAATGGCTACCCGGACTATCTGCATTGACACTTTTTTGCACCAACTATTGCACTGACTATGCATACACACTGGACTGTACCCACCACACACTCAATCATACAGTGCCTTAAGAAAGTATTCATACCCCTTGATTTATTCCACATTTTGTTGTGTTACAGCCTGCATTCAAAATTGATTACATAGATTATTTTTCTCACCCATCTACACACAATACCCCATAATGACAAAGTGAAAACATATTTTTAGAAATGTTTGCAACTTTATTGATAATGAAATACAGAAAGATCTCATTTACATAAGTATTTACACCCCACATGCTGTGAATCTTTCTGGTAAGTCTCTAAGGATTGTACAATATTTGCCCATTATTCTTGAAAACATTATTCAAGCTCAAATTGGTTGTTGATCATTGCTAGACAACCATTTCCAAGTCTTGCCATAGATTTACAAGTATATTTAAGTCAAAACTGTAACTCGGCCACTCAGGAACAGTCACCGTCTTCTAGGTAAGCAACTCCAGTGTAGATTTGGCCTTGTAATTTAGGTTATTGTCCTGCTGAATTCATCTCCCAGTGTCTGGTGGAAAGCAGACAACCAGGTTTTCCTCTAGGATTTTGCCTGTGCTTAGCTCCATTCTGTTTCCTTTTTATCCTGAAAAACTCCCAAGTCCTTAACGATTACAAGCATACCCATAACATGATGCAGCCACCACTATGCTTGAAAATAAATAGTGTGTTACTCAGTAATGTTCTCTGTTGGATTTTCCCCAAACATAACACTTGTGAATTGCTTTGCCACGTTTGTTTTGTGAAAGTATTACTTTAGTGCCTTGTTGCAAACAGGATGCATGTTTTGGAATATTTTTAGTCTGTACAGGCTTCCTTCTTTTCACTGTCAATTAGGTTAGTATTGTGGTAGTATGTTGTTGATCTATCCTCAGTTTTCTCATATCACAGCCATTAAACTCTATCTGTTTTAAAGTCACTATTGGCCTCATGGTGAAATCTCTGAGTGGTTTCCTTCCTCTCCAGCAACTGAGTTAGGAAGGACACCTGTATCTTTGTAGTGACTGGGTGTATTGATACACCATCCAAAGTGTAATTAATAACTTCACCATGCTCAAAGTGATATTCAATGTCTGCTTTTTTTTTTTTTACCCATCTACCAATAGGTGCCCTTCTTTGCGTGGCATTGGAAAACCTCCCTGTCTTTGTGATTGAATCTGTGTTTGAAATTCACTGCTCGACTGAGGGACCTTACAGATAATTGTATGTGTGGGGTACAGAGATGAGGTTGTCATAAAAAAATCATGTTAAACACTATTATTGCACACAGAGTGAGTCCATGCAACTTATTGAGTGACTTGTTAAGCAAAATATTACTCCTGAACTTATTTAGGCTTGCCATAACAAAGGGGTTGAATAGACATTTTAGCTTTTCATTTTTAATTAATTTGTGTAAAAAATTCAAAAAACATAATTCCACTTTCACATTACGGGGTACTGGGTGTAGGCCAGTGAGAAAATATCTCAATATAATACATTTTAAATTCAGTCTGTAAAACAACAAAATATGCAAAAAGTCAAGGGGTGCGAATACTTTCTGAAGGCACTGTACTTTACACTTACATCCCCACACACACGAGCACACGCACACACTTGCACACACACACACACCACGTATTCAGACTCACCACATATTCAGACTCACCACATATTCAGACTCACCACGTACGCTGCTTCTACTGTTTATCCTGTTGTCTAGTCACTTTACCCCTATCTATAGTATATGTACATAGCTACCTCAATTACCCCGTACCCCTGCAAATCGACTCTGTACTGGTACTCCGTACCCCTGCACATCGACTCTGTACCGGTACTCCGTACCCCTGCACATCGACTCTGTACCGGTACTCCGTACCCCTGCACATCGACTCTGTACCGGTACTCCGTACCCCTGCACATCGACTCTGTACCGGTACTCCGTACCCCTGCACATCGACTCTGTACCGGTACTCCGTACCCCTGCACATCGACTCTGTACCGGTACTCCGTACCCCTGCACATCGACTCTGTACCGGTACTCCGTACCCCTGCACATCGACTCTGTACCGGTACTCCGTACCCCTGCACATCGACTCTGTACCGGTACTCCGTACCCCTGCACATCGACTCTGTACCGGTACTCCGTACCCCTGCACATCAACTCTGTACTGGTACTCCGTACCCCTGCACATTGACTCTGTACTGGTACTCCGTACCCCTGCACATCGACTCTGTACTGGTACTCCGTACCCCTGCACATCGACTCTGTACTGGTACTCCGTACCCCTGCACATCGACTCTGTACTGGTACTCCGTACCCCTGCACATCGACTCTGTACTGGTACTCCGTACCCCTGCACATCGACTCTGTACCGGTACTCCCTGTCTGTAGCCATGTTATTTTTACTCGTTATTGTATTCATTCCTCATGTCACTATTTCTATTTTGTATTTAATTTTTTTATCTTAACTTCATTGTTAGAAAAGGACCCGTAAGTAAGCATTTCACTGTTAGTCTACACCTGTTGTTTACCAAGCATGTGAGGAATAAAATGTGATTTGTACTGTGTGCCAGTGTGCTGTGGTGTGTGTGTGTGAGCGCAGTGCCCAACACACTGTGACAACTTCAACCAGAGAGAATAATATCACACCAGCCGTGGCTGGAAAACGGACAAGAACAGTGTTCCGTCAAGCGAGCAGAATTGGGTCCGGTGCACTTCATTACTGCAACAAATTCTTTAAGTCCACACAAGATAACAAGCATCCCTTCAGGACAAAAATTAGAGTGCAGTTCACTAAAAGATAAGGAAGCAATGTCTAGCGGGTGGAGAATCCACTAACCAGAGATGTGGCCTACTGCTGTGAAACACTTCAGAGGAGGAACTATTTTCTTTTTTTAAAGATAGGCAAATTAATAAGTCCTATATAAAAAAACAATTTCCGTATTGAATTTTTTGGGGACAGAGATTTTTCCTTTGAGTATAAGAGTCAATGTTATTTTTCCGGAGCCCTCTTTTCCATAGCTTTAAAGGCCCACACTCTCTCTCTCTCTCTCTCTCTCTCTCTCTCTCTCTCTCTCTCTCTCACCATCATCCACCACTCTCCTTCCTGCTCTCCCTCTCCATTCATCCCCTCTTCTCTTTTCTCTTATGGGGCTACACATAAGATGTTCCTAAGAGCTGCTCTAAAATCAGCTTCATCTGAACCTCAACCCCTATGAGACAAAACTGACCCAAGCTCTGTGCTGACCTATGGAAGGGGACCCTTACATTTTATAATGATGCCTCATATGTACTGTTTTTGTTTTTTTACATAGTTTTTGCTGTGCCGTCTGTGAGCCAAAATACACATGTACGTTTTTAACCCCCAAATGTAATACGTTTTTAACCTACCGGGCCGGTACGGTTTCCTCTTCCTTTTCTTGTTGCCGTCGGCGTCGTCGGCCCCCTTGGCGTTGTCGTAGACAGGCTCCCGTTCCGGGCTGGACTCCGACTTAACGTCACAGTCCATCATGAGGTCCCCTTCTGGAACGGAACACAACCATGTCACCAAATCCAGGACCAAACCAGAACCATTTCACCAAACCCAGGACTACAGACCGAGGTCTTGTTCATTAGGACACGCAATCGAAAACACTTTTTGCAATTCAAGTCTCGGTAATCCCTCTCTATTGTACGCATTTGGTGCTTAATGAACATGCCCTGACCCTGCACATCATTCTGGTGACCCACAAAACCCTCAATGTATCTTTGATGGAAGGTCTGCCATCTTCATATGCCTGGTGTCTGAGTAAGACCTCTGGATGAGGCGTACATTAAGTGGCGGAATTACCAACAAACCACTTAAACCATTTGAGATAACCCTTAGCAATAACCCTTAGCGATAACCCTTTTTAACACTTTAGTATTTCTCAGATTATATATGCAAATGAGTGGCATCTCCAGGATTTGTTCAATGATTGATGTATATATCCTTTACATTTGGGTCTTGCACAAATATACATACTGTATATACGCATGATTAGTCTAAGGCTGACTTTTTGGTTGTTATTTCTCTAATTTTTCTTCATGCAATGAGGTTCATGTACTGCACTTATGGTGGTTGGCTATAACACCTACAGACATCCTAAAATAGTCCCTAGTACCTGATCACAACCCTAGTTCACTACTGTAAAGGCTAAAATAGACTTCTTCACGCCAAGATGAATCTAATCTATCTAGCAGCTCTTCATACTGCCCCCCCGAGATTCCCACGGGGGGCCAGTATGAAAATAAAAATAAAAAGAATAATGTTTGCACTAACTGTAAGTCGCTCTGGATAAGAGCGTCTGCTAAATGACATAAATGTAAATGTATAAACTCATGTGCAGTCATAGCTACATTATAACGTAGCTTTACGTGATGTGTACAGCAGCCATCCCTCTCGGAATGGGCTAAATCTAGATGTCCACATATAGAGTGAGCAGGAAAGGGTTAATTCCTCATCATTAGCCCTTGCTTGCACTCTGAGAGCAGAGTTCTGACGGATGAGCTGCGGATTAATTCAGTTAGCCCCGGCCGGCCTCCTCTCATCACCAAAATGCCAATTCAGGTATGATTTGCTGACTGCTGTTTTCAAATACTTTCTTCTCTCTTAGTCAAATTCATTACATGCCTGCTGCTATCCATCCTTTGCTTCGCTTTTCCAAAATAGGCAGGGATGATTTTTAAATTTTTACATTTTCTGTGCATCTACATTGAGATGATTGAAACGTTGCTTCTTGGCAAACATCCGCACTTTCTTTTGACCATTCTGATTAAAAAGCAATGAGGAATACCTTGTCATACCAAGAAAATCTAACTGAAAACTCTATCCTCAGAAAATAGCCCAGATATTCCAGTGCTGGCCAATGTGAATGGCCATTGAGCTCCAATATCTGCATCTTCTCATCCCAGTTCAAACATATTATTCTACATTTTCAATGAAAACAAAACTTGATGTTTTAGACTTCTCGGGGGGGGGGGGGGTTATTTGAGCAAACCTCTTTCTTTTTTTCTTCTCTTGTCATTTTGTTGCCGGGTTGGAGCCCCCGGACCCCTCAAGGTGGGGCACCCGCAGCCAACCATTCGTGAAACCCTAGAAGTCTTTACCTCGGTTGTTGTCCATGTACCCGTCCCGGGACAGCTCTGAGTAGTGGGAGTCCGATGGAGTCTGGAGCACAGCCACGCTGTTCTGGTTGATGATCTTCAGCTTGAGCTTGGGCTTGGGCCGCCTGTTCTGTCCTCGGCGGGTCGACGTAGAGGGCACCGCCAGGCTCTGCAGCTGGCACAGGCCTGACTCTGTCAGACACACCCCGTCCTGGGTGTATGTCTTCTGAATGGCTAAAGGGCGATTTAAGGGTTTCAACAACATTAGACAATCGCAGAAAAACAAGCAGCAATGTAGCTCGAGGACTTCGAGTACACTAACCATGAAGTATTTTAAGTATTGTGAACTAAATGCTGCCGACCGTGTACACGTCGAAAAGCATATGTGCTTACCATATTTTTTTTTAACAAATAGTGAAATACTTGTGTCCTCATACTTTGGCTATTACAGTAGTCCAACACTGTCAACGAGCTACAACATTTGCAGAAAGTAATGATTCATTTGATTCACACCACTTCATAAACCGTGACTATTATCAGGGTTATTTGGATCTGTAGAGCTTGATTACCTGGTTCTCTCGTTTTAGTCACAATCTGGGTCACCATCGGGGCCTCGCAGCCATCAGACAGGAGGGCCTTCATTTTGCCTGAAACGATGACATTACAAATTTGCAAAATGTCATGAGTCGTTATGAATAGGATTTGCAGACTTTCGATTTCAGTGCATTGAAGTCAAAAACAGCAGTGAACACTGTTGCCTTAATAAGTGCATCAAACTGCGAGCACTGGATCCCAACGCTGCCACCAAATGTAAAGAATAAACACTTAAATATGTAACTCAATTATCATTTAATTGAGTTCCTTCAATAATTCCATCATTCAAATAAGGATGTCCATTTATCTCCCTACCTCCCTTTCTCCATCACTCCATCACTCCTTCTCGCTTTTCTCAGAGGTAAAATCTGTTCCCAATTTCAATCATTATCAGATTGCAGGATAGCAGGTTGCAGGTTGATTTTTTATTCTAGCCATCTGCTGTTGTAATGAACAGCCCACTAGCTGAGGCTGGTCCCATTAACAGAATAGAGGATGCCTTTAGGCTAATTGAGTGGAGCTGGTTGGGTTCATTGAGATGAGCTTGGGAACACTGTAGACTACAGTACATTTAAAAATACTGGCTAAATCTACGGCGTTAAAATGCCTATTTACAGTACTCTGTTCCATCTGACTGCACAATCCACTGTCTCATCAGCCTAGCCAGGCAATTTATAAACTTGATCTCCACTATAAAAAGCATATAGACATTATCTCGCATTTCTTTTAGACTACAGTGGAGATTTGTATAAACCTTGCTGTCTGTGTCTCCGACATTTGCAACACTGTTCCAATATTCAAATTCGATCTCCAGCTGTCGCATAGTAAGGAGTCGGGATGAGGCAGACAGGCAGGCAGACAGGCAGGCAGGCAGGCAGCTTTTCTCAGCCAGTCGAAATGATGAATCAGCATAATTTTTATGGATACAGTTGAAGTCGGAAGTTTACATACACTTAGGTTGGAGTCATTAAAACTTGTTTTTCAACCACTGTCGGTTAGGACATCTACTTTGTGCATGACACAAGTAAGTTTTCCAACAATTGTTTACAGACAGATTATTTCACTTATAATTCACTGTATCACAATTCCAGTGGGTCAGAAGTTTAAATACACTAAGTTGACTGTGCCTTTAAACAGCTTGGAAAATTCCAGAAAATGATGTAATGGCTTTAGAAGCTTCAGATAGGCTGATTGACATCATTTGAGTCAATTGGAGGTGTACCTGTGGATGTATTTCAAGGCCTACCTTCAAACCCAGTGCCTCTTTGCTAGATATCATGGGAAAATCAAAAGAAATCAAAAGAAAAATTGTAGACCTCTACGAGTCTGGTTCATCCTTGGGAGCAATTTCCAAACGCCTGAAGGTACCACGTTCATCTGTACAAACAATAGTACGCAAGTATAAACACCATGGGAACATACCGCTCAGGAAGGAGACGCGTTCTGTCTCCTAGAGATGAACGTACTTTGGTGCGAGAAGTGCAAATCAATCCCAGAACAACAGCAAAGGACCTTGTGAAGATGCTGGAGGAAACAGGTACAAAAGTATCTATATCCACAGTAAAACAAGTCCTATATCGACATAACCTGCAAGGCCGCTCAGCAAGGAAGAAGCCACTCCTCCAAAACCGCCATAAAAAAGCCAGACTACGGTTTGCAACTGCACATGGGACAAACATTGCACTTTTTGGAGAAATGTCCTCTGGTCTGATGAAACAAAAATAGAACTGTTTGGCCATAATGACCATCATTATGTTTGGAGGAAAAAGGGGGTGGCTTGCAAGCCGAAGAACACCATCCCAACCGTGAAGCACGGGGGTGGCAACATCATGCTGTGGGGGTGCTTTGCTGCAGGAGGGACTGGTGCACTGCACAAAATAGATGGCATCATGAGGAAGGAAAAGTATGTGGATATATTGAAGCAACATCTCAAGACATCAGTCAGGAAGTTAAAGCTTGGTCGCAAATGGGTCTTCCAAATGGACAATGACCCCAAGCATACTTCCAAAGTTGTGGCAAAATGGCTTAAGGGCAACAAAGTCAAGGTATTGAAGTGGCCATCACAAAGCCCTGACCTCAATCCTATAGAAAATTTGTGGGCAGAACTGAAAAAGCGTGTGCGAGCAAGGAGGCCTACAAACCTGACTCCGTTACACCAGCTCTGTCAGGAGGAATGGGCCAAAATTCACCCAGGGAAGCTTGTGGAAGGCTACCTGAAACGTTTGACCCAAGTTAAACAATTTAAAGGCAATGCTACCAAATACTAATTGAGTGTATGTAAATTTCTGACCCACTGGGAATGTGATGAAAAAAATAAAAGCTGAAATAAATCATTCTCTCTGTTGGCTAGCTCTTCTGAACAACAGTGTCCTGACGAGAAAGCGCATTTTCGATGCCAGGTGAAATTGCGCATCATTAGCTCATTGTTATGGATGTATCCAAATAAATGTCACTACTTTGTAGATATTCTGGCTGCACCGTTTGACGTGACTGTAAGTTAGTCATAGTTGGCTCGTTAGCAAGCAAGGGATAAGAACGTTGCCAGCCAGTATGGCAATTGAACATTTAGAATGAATGACTGGGTCGCGTCCATAAATACAGAACAACGAGACTTAATGACAGGGTCGCATCTGTGGCAACCGAACCGATAGAACGAACGACCAGCTGGATTGGGTAGCAACCCTAGATTTGTGTCGGGACTATATCTTGTGGAAGGATGAAATAGTATGAATAAATTAATAAAAATAAAGTTTTTAATGAAAATATGTAAATCATTATTTAAATATGTTGGTAACCCGTTGTATAAAAACACCCGTGCCAAAAACACCCGTGTCAATACATCCTCCAAACACCAGCTTCTCTGGCATTATCACTTAACAACTAGTCATCAACTATTGTGCATAGGGGTCTATTTACAGCATCTTTCCAGCAAATTGGTTCCTGTTTTTCTGATGCAGACTAACACACACTTTATATAGCCATCACCACATACCTATTGTAAGGTATTGGCCTTACTATCATACACATAGCTTTCATAGCGTGTGGGCTAGGTCTGGAGTCTTACCCTGTGAAGGCAGAGCGTGCATTCGACACATGGTGCAGTCAAAGCCGTCATCTGCTGCATTCTCCACCTCCTCATCCGTGTTCAGGCCCTGGCAACACGCGTGGATCCACCTGAGATGGGAAGGAGAAGATCAGATACATTTACAGACGAACTTTATGCCTGGACTTTATAAATGTGTAAGTAGTCACGCAATATGAATATATGCAAGTGTAAAAACACAGATCCACAGATGTACAAAGACACATAAACAAGCTCTTACCTACACACACACACACACACACACACACACAGATTCCGACATGCATTAACCCAGTTGCCACAGCAACCATACGTTCCGGCCCCTCAAGCCTTACGATTACTAAATTAAACCGTAGTAAATCTTTGGACTGTTGTCTTCGTCAAACTGAACGCTGGATGCCAGCATGCCATGTCTACAGTGTTGTCAGGCCCTAGTGCCACCCAATCATTCTCGGCTGGCACCTGGCCTGACAGAGGGAGAGAGAGCGCTGCCCACCTGTCACACTGGCGGCACTGCACGATGAGCTCGTCCTCGCGGTAGCTACGCGTGCACATCGGGCATGATGCCAGGCTGCCACAGGGGCCGCACAGGGTGTAATGGTTCTGCCAGTCACACCTCAGGCCAGGGGAGGTGGCACCACACTGGGTACAGGAGACACACCTATGGCAGGGGGAGAGAGGGTGGCGTGAGGGGGTGAGATTCAGCAAGGGTGAAATACACACACACACAACCGCAGCGACTCACAGCATATCTAGCATACATTCCAACACAGACGTGTCCAAAGATAATGTATCTCACACACACAGAAATACTGTTCATCCAAACAAACCTGAGGGTAAACTGACACACACACCTACTATAAATACTAAAATAACCGACTCCAGTTACTGAAGTGTGTGTGTGTGTTTGTATGGATCATCCACCATGAAAAGAGCTGCCCTACAAATAAATATGTCACTGGCGGGGCTCCAAGGAAAGTCCTGAATGAATGTGTCTCGCTGCAGTGTCAACAGAGCGTTGTTTGACTGGGGATTAGGGACTGACGTTACACCTGATATGGGGGAAATCCCATAAAGCGCTGCTACAGATCAGTGTGAGGGGGAGGGACCATACAGAAACGTGGATGAGAAGGTACATTATAGAGATGGAGCCATATCAACAGATGAGGTACTAAGGGAAAGAAGAGTGACAAACCAACAATAAAAACAAGTCATGTTCTGAAAACATTTCACCGCTTCATTCGCGCAGCCAGACAAGCTCTGATGCTCTGTTTGGCTGTGCTCCGTGAGTGACAGCCGTCACAGCTTATACACACCACTTGCACTTCCAGCTGCCCTTGGGCACCGTCTGCAGGGGAGGGTCCAGGCAGTAGGTGTGGTAACTGATGTCACAGTCATCACACAGCAGCAGACGGCCCGGGTCGCTGGCCTGGCCGCACGCCTCGCACACCGTGCACTCCAGACAGCGCCAGCCTTTACTCAGCACCACCCGGGAGATCTGGTGGCACAAAGGGCAAAGGTTAGGGAGGGGTTAAAGGGGCACAGCAGGTATAGGAATCCCCTTTAAGGTTAATTTCAATGGAACATATTGACTAATAGTTTTGTGTTATATATTTACATTGCAGGGAAATAATCCAAACTCGAATTCTCAGCAGCACATCTTCCAGAGAAGTTAAAGGTCATTACTGATCTACTTGTCAGCACTGGTATTTATTAGCCATTATAAACTGGGTGGTTCGAGCCCTGAATACTGATTGACTGAAAGCCGTGGTATACCACGGGTATGAAAAAACATGTATTTTTACTGTTCTAATTAGTAATAAGGCACCTCTGGGGTTTATGGTATATGGCCAATATACCACGACTAAGGGGCTGTATCCAGGCACTCCGCGTTGCATAGTGCAAAGAGCAGCCCTTAGCCGTGGTATATTGGCCATATACCACACCCCCTCAGGCCTTATTGCTTAAATAAACCATGGGGAGGGAGGATCAATCAAAATAGAGAAAGACCCTCCTCCCCCACTCCTCCTCCTCTCATCATGTGCTGAAAGCCAAACAACAGATACCATGGAATACCACATAACAAGCTGACGTTGGTCCAACGATTTTCACTTGCATAGCCTAGCCACCCAGATTTTGACTAGTCCTGGACTTAAAAGCATGGTCAATGGATATCTTCATTAAAATTGCTTTTTAGTCAAGGACTCTGGGTCAGGTATTTAGAGATTGCACAGAAAACAGTTAACCAATATCATGACCCAATTACTATCTACAGTAAGCCACCGTTTCCATTGGAACCGGTAGACTGAAACGGCTGACACAAAATACTTATTCTCAACATGTTGTCAATAACAGGTAAATGGTCCTTTTACTAGCCTTGTAAAATAACAATAAATAAAAAGTACAACCAAGAAGCCAATGTGAATAGCCGTGACTGAAATTCACAGTCACACTGAGTGCTGCTGAGCATGTGGCTTGGCTGCCGAGGGCAATTAGCCATTTCGCTAGCTAGCGTGGGCCGTCAATAACTGCATCTCCATCATTCCCGTCCATTAGCTTCCACCGGTGCGCTGCGGTGCTGCTAACATCAATCAGGTTAATCACTGTGTATTAGCTGGCCTAGGAGCGATTGGTTGGCAGAGGCAGGCGTGATTTTGAAGAAAACAAGTGTGTCTGATAGGCTCCCATTACTGAGTGAGATCTTTTATTTTTAGGGGGAGAGATTATAAGGGGGGGGGGGGGGTGTACAACCTATATATTTCAGGGTGACTTTACTGAATACATTGAGGAGGCAAAATAGACATCAGCAAAAAAACTGCTTAACATACTATTGATTTAATTGAAAAGGCTTTGTTCCAACTACAATGAACTATGACAAGGCGGCTTGGAGTGGCGACTGGTTGAGGTGTTATTTGCAGGAACGACACCCTACAGTGCATTCGGAAAGTATTCAGACCCCTTGACTTTTTCCACATTTTGTGACAGTACAGCTTTATTCTAAAATGGATTATGTTTTTAAAAAGCCAAAGCAAAAACACATCCCCACAGCATGATACTGCCACCACCATGCTTCACCGTAGGGATGGTGCCAGGTACTCATCATTTTTTGAGGAACTCTGGAACTCTGTCAGAGTGATCATCGGGTTCTTGGTCACCTCTATGACCAAGGCCCTTCTCCCCCGATTGATCAGTTTGGCCGGGCGACCAGCTCTAGGAAGTCTTGGTGGTTCCAAACGTATTCAATTTAAGAATGATAGAGGCCACTGTCTTTCTTGGGGACCTTCAATGCTGCAGAAATGTTTTGGTACCCTTCCCCAGATCTGTGCCTCGACACAATCCTGTCTCTGAATTATGCGGACAATTCCTTCGACCTCATGGCTTGATTTTTGCTCTGACATGCACTGTCAACCGTGAGACCTTATATAGACAGGTGTGTGCCTTTCCAAATCATGCCCAATCAATTGAATTTACCACAGGTGGACTCCAAATCAAGTTGTAGAAACATCTCAAGGATGATCAATGGAAACAGGATGCACCTGAGCTCAATTTCGAGTCTCATAGCAAAGGGTCTGAATACTTATGTAATAAGGTATTTTTTTTTTTTTTATATACATTTGCAAAAATTTCTAAAAACCTGTTTTCGCTTTGTCATTATGGGGTATTGTGTGTAGGCTGTAACATAGCAAAATGTGGAAAAAGTCAAGGGGTCTGAATACTTTCCGAATGCACTGTATATCAAAGGAAACTGGCTTAGGTCCTAGTGGATGCACAGCATTTCATGTTGTTTGTCTGCCAGAGGGGGTAGCGGTGCGACGATAAGGCTTGGCCATAAGTCCATCAAGAGAATCCACACAAGGTGCTTAAAGTGAAACCTCCTAATCATCCCAGTATCTATTTGACACCTCAGCTCAAAGCTGCTTTGGGAGGTCGACACAGAGCCTAATACTATCTGTAGGGGATCACCTGGCAGCTACACTACAACTAAGTTATGCACGCACGACACTCAGAGGAGTTTCCTGGGACCTAAAAGTGTCATGGGAATGGAAGAGGAACAGCCACATGCTTACGTAACCGAAACTAAAAACTTTGGTCGAAAAATAACTATCAGTCACTGTCTCATTGCTGACTCAGTGAGTCTGCCATGTTTTTCTTCTTACATATTGAAACCATTCTTAGTCACTTAGCATCTAACACTGGTACAATAAGTTGATGGCCATATGGCTTTCAGACAGACATTCTATACTGTACATTATTCACTGACATACAGAGACATATTCAGTGTTTTTATACGTCATTGGTCGGTTGGGTATGATCTTTTAGAGATGGGAAAGAAAGCCCCCCCCTGCCTCCGTTCCCTTCTAAGACAGCCAGCACGACTACTCAAACTGTCAAACGACGTCACTCCTCACCATCTACAGGTAATGCAAAAACAAAAGACGGAACGGAACGTCTGTGGTGGAACTTTTATGCGTAGGGTACACGGTCATTATCGAAGGTGATCTTAATACTGTAGCAGAAGCTAATGACCAAGTTCGAACGCAACTAATAGGGAGAAGAACCATTCAAATGAAACGTGGAAGGGGTGCACAATGGGAGATTCTTCTTTGTTTAATTATTTTTAATCAATTCTCAACCCTTTTTGTAAGGTGAAATTAACAATTGATGTGATGTATTGATGTTAAATCACCTCTTTTGATCCCAAAACCTATTTAAATATCTATCTACAGTGCATTTGGAAAGTATTCAAACCCCTTGACTTTATTCACATTTTGTTACGTTACAGCCTTATTCTAAAATGGACAAAAAAGCACCTTTGGCAGGGATTACAGCCTAGAGTCTTCTTGGATATGACGCTACAAGCTTAGCACACCTGTATTTGGGGAGTTTCTCCCATTCTTCTCTGCAGATCCTCTCAAGCTCTGTCGGGTTGGATGGGGAGCGTCGCTGCAAAGCTATTTTCAGGTCTCTTCAGAGATGTTCGATCAGGTTCAAGCCGGGCTCTGGCTGGGCCACTCAAGGACATTCAGAGACTTGTCCCGAAGCCACTCCTGCGTTGTCTTGGCTGTGTGCTTAGGGTCGTTGTCCTGTTGGAAGGTGAACCTTTGCCCCAGTCGGAGGTCCTGAGCGCTCTGGAGCAGGTTTTCATCAAGGATCTCTCTGTACTTTGCTCTGTTCATCTTCCCCTCGATCCTGACTAGTTTCCCAGTCCCTGCCGCTGAAAAACATCCCCACAGCATGATGCTGCCACCACCATGCTTCACCGTAGGGATGGTGCCAGGTTTCCTCCAGACATGACGCTTGGCATTCAGGCCAAAGAGTTCAATCTTGGTTTCATCAGACCAGAGAATATTGTCTCTCATGGTCTGAGAGTCCTTCACGTGTCTTTTGGCAAACTCCAAGCGGGCTGTCATGTGCCTTTTACTGAGGAGTGGCTTCCGTCTGGCCACTCTACCATAAAGGCCTGATTGGTGGAGTGCTGCAGAGATGATTGTCCTTCTGGAAGGTTCTCCCATCTCCACAGAGATGTTTTGGTACCCTTCCCCAGATCTGTGCCTCAACACAATCCTGTCTCAGAGCTCTACAGACAAGTCCTTTGACCTCATGGCTCGGTTTTTGCTCTGACATGCACTGTCAACCGTGGGACCTTATATAGACAGGTGTGTGCCTTTCCAAATCATGTCCAATCAATTGTATTTACCACAGGTGGACTCCAATCAAGTTGTAGAAACATCTCAAGGATGATCAATGGAAACAGGATGCACCCAAGCTCAATTTCGAGTCTCATAGCAAAGGGTCTGAATACTTATGGAAATAAGGTATTTCTGTTTTTCATTTTTAATACATTTGCAAAAAAAATCTACAAACCTGTTTTCGCTTTGTCATTATGGGGTATTGTGTGTAGATTGATGAGGGAAAACATTTATTTAATCAATTTTAGAATAAGGAAAACATTTATTTATATAGACTAACGTAGCAAAATGTGGAAAAAGTCAAGGGGTCTGAATACTTTCCGAACTCTATCTATCTAAATCCTTTTGAATATGAAATACAAAATATATTTTTAACACACAATAATCAACAAAACAAGAGATGATGCTAAACAACTGTCTCTATCTCACCTTGATGTTGACACAGAAGGGATGGTAACACTGGCCACACTGAGAGCAGGCCAGCAGCCTGCCCTCTGCCCCCTGGCCAAAACTCCCACACACCACACACATGTCCTGTGGGAGGGGGAGAGGGGGGAAGAGAGGGGGAATGGGGAATAGAGAAAGAAAGGAAAGTACAGAGGGGAAAAGGGAGGGAGGGTGAAGGAGGGAGGGAGAGGTAGAGAGGGAAAGAAAGAGGGAGAAAGGGGAAAATATTGAGGGAGCAGGGGAGTGAGAGAAAAGGATGCGGAGGGAAAAGGAGTGTATAAGTCGTGGGGGAAAGAAAAGAGAAAAAGGAGAAAAACAAGACCGTTACATTTCCCAACAATAATGTAGACACTTTCCCCGGCACACAACGCTCACGCAATAACAAGTAGCGTGACCAGTGGTGCTTTTGTCTTCCACGACTCAGCATCTCTTAAGAGCCTTACCACACAGCACGACTCATTTATGTCTTAGGTGTGTATGTGTGTATGTATGCGAGTGTGTATGCCTTCGTGTACATGCATGTAGAGAGAGGTCATGACCTCCAAAACGGTACAGATGCAAACCAGGGAAAAAGGAGGAAAGATGAGACTAGTGAACATGCTGTACAACAAGACCAAGAGGAGAGTAGTGAACAGGCTGTACAACAAGACCAAGAGGAGAGTAGTGAACATGCTGTACAACAAGACCAAGAGGAGAGTAGTGAACATGCTGTACAACAAGACCAAGAGGAGAGTAGTGAACATGCTGTACAACAAGACCAAGAGGAGAGTAGTGAACATGCTGTACAACAAGACCAAGAGGAGAGTAGTGAACATGCTGTACAACAAGACCAAGAGGAGAGTAGTGAACATGCTGTACAACAAGACCAAGAGGAGAGTAGTGAACATGCTGTACAACAAGACCAAGAGGAGAGTAGTGAACAGGCTGTACAACAAGACCAAGAGGAGAGTAGTGAACAGGCTGTACAACAAGACCAAGAGGAGAGTAGTGAACATGCTGTACAACAAGACCAAGAGGAGAGTATCATAGCATCATCATTATACAAAATGCATATTTTATGTGTCATTGTCTCTCATTGCTGGGGTATTTGTTCATCAGCATGTATATTCAGATATGTACAGTACAGTATTTGGGTATCTGAGACATTGTTAACAGGCTTTAGGCCTATACAGCAGAGGAGAATTGGCCAGGGAGGAAGAGTCATATTGTCCTCCTTATTCATTTAAGTCACCAGCCACCACTGCTATACAGAGCCTTTTCTAAGGAAGACAAACAGGATTTGACAGTAGCGAGACAGTGAGGGGAGTTAAGATGCTTTAAGCAACACAGAGACACATAAGCTAGGACTCTGACAGCACAAAGTGTCAATTCTCTATCGTTTTAGTGAGGTACACTGCATGACCAAAGGTATGTGGACACCTGCTCGTCGAACATCTCATTCCAAAATCATGGGCATTAATATGGAGTCGGTCCCCTCTTTGTTGCTATAACAGCCTCCACTCTTCTGGGAAGGCTTTCCGCTAGATGTTGAAACATTGCTGCAGGGACTTGCTTCCATTCAGCTACAAGAGCATTAGTGAGGTTGGGCACTGATGTTGGGCGATTAGGCCTGGCTCGCAGTCGGCGTTCCAATTCATCCCAAAGGTGTTCGATGGGGTTTAGGTCAGGGCTCTGTGCAGGCCAGTCAAGTTCTTCCACACCAATCTCGACAAACCATTTCAGTATGGACCTCGCTTTGTGCACGGCCATGGAAACCCATTTCCTGAAGCTCCCAACCAACAGGTCTTGTGCTGACGTTGCTTCCAGAGGCAGTTTGGAACTCGGTAGTGAGTGTTGCAACTGAGGACAGAGGATTTTTACGCGCTACACGCTTCAGCAGTCAGCGGTCCCGTTCTATGAGCTTGTGTGGCCTACCAATTCGCAGCTGAGCAGTTGTTGCTCCTAGACGTTTCCACTTCACAATAACAGCACTTACAATTGACCCGGGGTAGCTCTAGCAGGGCAGAAATTATACGAACTGACTTGTTGGAAAGATTGCATCCTATGACAGTGCCACGTTGAAAGTCACTGAGAACTTCAGTTAGGCCATTCTACTGCCAATGTTTGTCTATGAAGATTGCATGGCTGTGTGCTCAATTTTATACACCTGTCAGCAACGGTGTGGCTGAAATAGCCAAATCCACTAATTTGAAGGGGTGTCCACATACTTTTGTATATAGAGTGTATGTTGGAACTAACCTGTCTGAGAGTGAAGTGGTCTGTGGTTGAGAACATGACCACAGTGTTATGCATTGTGCTCTCCTCCTCCACCACGTACGGCTGCTCCACAAAACTGGCCTGGACACACACCAAGACACACACAAGCAGCGGTTAATTAACAGATTAGAAAACAAATGAATGTTCGTCTTTTGAAATTAAAACCCATGGTAAGATTGCGTGCAAAATTTGTAACACTGAGAAAAAAAAAAAAAAAAAAAAGTGTGCTTTGTCCCGTACAGTATTTTTCAATTGAGGTAGAAAACATCTTCCAGGAATAAGCCGGATCTAGGTCTAGGATATGGAAGCAGTTCTCATGTGACTAGATGTCACACCTCCAGACTGTGTCGATATATTATCATGTCACCCACAGGGACAAACACGCAGCAGGGTTCAGTAGATCAGCATTACCATGACGCCAGCGTGTCAACAAGCATGCTGCCTAGTGGCTGGCTGCAGCAGATCTGAATACAGTCTTACTTAATGCCTGCCTACCTACCTACCATATAGGATTCCTATAACACTCAACCAGGTAGAGACATGTTTGCTTGGTGGGAGAGGGTGTAAGGGTGTAAGGTTGTGTGTGTGTGTGTGTGTGTGTGCGCTCTCACCTAAAATCTAATTATCTAGCTCGTACACTCAATACAGCATTGACCCACAATGTACAGTATATAAATCCACGTTGGACAGTATATAAATCCATGTTGGACACATTTTCCCAATCAACCACCCACAGTTTTTAGTGAGAGGCAAAAACATGTCAGTGCCCTGCCCACTGCTCTGTATAAAATAGCATTTCTACCCCTCCACCCTCCCATGTACCACCCCTCATGCCAAAAGCTTTCCCAAGCTTGAGTGCACTGCTCTTGCTATTATGACAGCGCTCTCTGGGCTAAGCTAAGCACATTTGGCCACTGTTTTATTCATGTATGCAGAAGAGGGGAGAGAAGGAGGGGTTTAGGGAGGCAGTAGAGGGGGGGGCAGGGTGGGGGGGGCAAGGACTCGTACCCCAGGGGTCACGGCAAAGCTGGTGTAGGCCTTGAGTCCCCGGGAGCGTCCGCGGCCCCCACGCCCAGACAGGTTGGCCCCCCGGGGCCTCCGCCTTCCAGGGAAGCCTGAACCACGACCCTGTGTGGGAAAAAGAGGGAGAGATGGAGGAGAGAGCGTGTGGAGAGAGCAAGACAGGGGGGAGAGGGGGAGGAGAGAGACAGACAGACAGAGAGAGAGAGAGAGAGAGAGAAGGGGAGAGAGACAGAGAGGAGGGAAACAGTTAGATGAGGGAAAGAGGAAGGAGAGAGAGGGAAGTGGAGGGAAAGACATAACATGTCATCAGCCAATCACGCGTCTTCTCACTGACGAAGAATAAACACATTTCACAAAACACACTCCTGCATCTACTGCAGTCTAAAGTAAACCCTAAAGGAATTCCCCACCGATACACACAATATTAACATCCCAGATGCATTTACTGTCAAGCAAATTCAAAATGGGAACATTAGCATACAGAGAATTAAACTGCAAGATTCTGACAATTACATTTTTCTACATACCCAGAGTCAGATGAACTCGTGGATAAAAAATGTATGTCTCTGAGTGCAGTATGAAGGAAGTTCGAGGTAGTTTCGCAAGCCAATGCTCACTAGCATTAGTGCAATGACTGGAAGTCTACAGGTACAGTAGCGTATGCTACCTCAAACGTTCTTCATACTGCATGAAGAGACATAAAAATGGCCCACCTTTTAATGCTGAGCGATTAACCAACATATTATTTTTGTCCTTTTTTTTTGGTTATTAAACAACTAATTGACCAACGTCGGTTCAATTACTTGAATTCCATTTAGTAAAAAAAATAAAAAATTATGAGCCCATCGCGCTGTTTCTCTAGAGATAAATCAAATTATTCACGAGAAATATGAGAAATCATGTCAAGAACTATGTGGGACGCTGGGTGGAAGGGAGTTGTAGTTTTCATTAAGCAAATATTACATTTACATTGTAGTCATTTAGCAGACGCTCTTATCCAGAGCGACTTACAGTTAGTGATTGCATAAATTTTTCATACTGGCCCCCCGTGGGAATCAAACCCACAACCCTGGCGTTGCAAACGCCATGCTCTACCAACTGAGCTACACGGGGCAGAAACGTGTTTTTTACCTATAATGACCATAATCCATTGCGGCAGTTTTTGCTGGCTCAGAGACGGATCAGCGAGGAAGAGGCGAAGCGAGAGATTTCACTCTTGCCAAAATCGGTCCAAAATAATCCCAATGTGTTTCTATGGGCTTATTTTGGACCTAAGATTTTGCGCCTGCCTTCCCGCCTTTGGGACAACGACTCCCATTGTTAGGGCGGAGACACGAACATCTCATCATTATATACACCTGGCTGGCTGACTGCTACTACCTGAGTAGAGATTAGATACACACAACTTAAATATTTTATTATTTCATAGTAATTTCATATTTTTCTATTGATGTCTACCTAATGTGGACCTGACAATTGAATATTCACTATTTTTGGCTTTGGAATATCCATTAAAAAGCTCTAAATCATTGTAACGTCTTTATTTCATAATAAAAACATTTTATTGAAACCGATTTTTTTATTTTTATTTTTTGAATAATCGAACCAAAACGACCTCAAAAAGCACTAATCTCTCAGCACTACTGCCTGCTAAATAATGTTTGTGTTGCTTTATAATATATGGATGACAAAAGCCTGAGGGAGAGCGAGAGATAACATTTTTTAGGTCATGTCCCTTTTCCATCTCCCCATGGACACTAAAGTCACTCTTAATTATGGTTCCCCCACCCTTTCGAGTCAGTCCTTCAAATCAGGAAGTCTGTGGCAAGTTTTATATAAACTTATAAAGAGAGGCCTTTGCCAAAGCCAGCCAGTTAATGGAGTGTTGACACAGGAACAACTGATAGTCCTTCCCACAGGAGTCCACCTTCATAACACCTATCAGTTACTGACTGACTGAGGAGGCTTGTTGCGGAGCGTTAGCGTCAAAGTGGATTCCTGTCACAATGTCAGGACTAAAGGGTTGCGGTGGGGGTGACAGACAGGGGGATGAGGGGTAGCCTGGAAACCAAGGCTGGATTGAGCTCTGCTTCACGTTTGTGTCACGCCACAATCAGTCAGGTATTCCTGTCATTCTGGCAATGGTAACAACACTAAATGCTAACAAAGCTAATTTATAGAATAATAAACGCCATTCATAAAAATTTGCTAAAACTATGTTTTCCCTTCCGTACATCTCTGCAGGTGGCAAAGTGTGTGTGCCGTGTCACATCCTAACCTGTCCTCACCTGGCCAGGCTAAACCACTGAGTGAAAGGCAGGTGGAGGGGGAAGGGGGGGGTTGGACATGGACATCATAAGCACTCCATTTACCACTCTCATGCTCCAGACGGGCGCCTCTTGCAGCTGCTTGGTTTGTAGGCCGTCCCACCCCCCCTCCAAGGGGTCCTGCTGGGACCAAGAGGGGGGGCTCGCTGCCCTATGGTTACTCCATGCTCCCTGATGGGGGAGGAGGGGTGGGGGGGGTTCGAGAGGAAGAGTGGTTGGGAGTGGGGAGGAGGGAGGAGGGGTGGGGGGTAGAGAGGAAGAGTGGTTGGGAGTGGGGAGGAAGGAGGGTGAGTGGGGAAGAGGGATGGGGTAGAGGGGAGGAGGGAGGAGGGGTGGGGGGTAGAGGGGAAGAGGGGTTGGGGGTAGCGAGGAAGAGAAGTTGGGAGTGGAGAGGAGGGGTGGGGGGTAGAGGGGAGGGAGGAGGGGTTGGGGGTAGCGAGGAAGAGAAGTTGGGAGTGGAGAGGAAGGAGGAGGGGTGGGGGGTAGAGGGGAGGGAGGAGGGGTTGGGGGTAGCGAGGAAGAGAAGTTGGGAGTGGAGAGGAGGGGTGGGGGGTAGAGGGGACGGAGGAAGAGAAGTTGGGAGTGGAGAGGGGAGGGAGGCAAAATGCAGTAAATGCAACAGCCAAATGCAAATGTCAAACAAAGCAAACCAAGCAACAACAAAATAAAATGGGAACACATGACACAGACAGGCATTTTTATAAAACAGCCAAGAAACCAGCGAGATATGAGACATTTGGGACAGATCCTATACATGAGGAGAGGTAAGTTGAATTCACCTCAATTTGGAGATGCAGCACGATTCAAATTGGAAATATATTCTAATCAAAAGTAAAAGGGAGATTGTGGACAACGATAACATTCAATATTGATGTCTGCAAGAAACGGGTCTAGTTCAATAGTCTGACAGAAGACAAGACATTGTGTGTTTGCACATCCACGGTCTCTAAAAACGCCACGCCTAGTCAAGCACTCTGCAACAGTCAATCCACAACTACACACTATCCAGTGTCAGGGCTGCCAGTTGCCATGGCAGCTGCGTCGCTTGTTGGCGTGTTTACAAAACAAGTTATGATTATGTCAGCATGACAGTGCGCCGTCGCTGCTGTCGAGATAAACACAGCGACAGTCGTTAGGGAATTTCATATTAAATCGTCACAGGGAGATCTTTAGTTTGTTTAATGAGCTAATCGGCGAGATGCTATATAATTAGGCTCAATAACACAATCACTGAGAGGCCTTTTTCCTTTTTTGTTTTGCAAAGCTAAATCATTTCGGGCCGATTAATAATATATCAGAGCCGTGGGTTTGATTTTTCGCTCTCCACTCGTTTCCTGTGTTTTTATCCATCTCATGTTTACATTTGTCCCAAACCCTGTGTCAAGCACTTTTTATTGAAACAAATAGCATTCCCTTAAGCATGAGACAACTTTAAAAAGTGTCAGTGTGCAAAAGATAGGTTTTGAGAGAGAGAGAGAGATTAAAGTAGATGATGTACACTGTGTGTGGAGAATGAGGATGCAAGCGAATGGTGATGTATGAGTTCAATACATTCATAGACATTGAAAAGAACATGATCATGCCATCTTCAAGCACATGCTTGTGAATACAGTATGCTCAGAAACAAATGGAGCTCAATAGTTAGGCTGAACCCAACACAGGCCAATGTCAGAGAGAGTGAAAGGGGGATTGAATTGGGAGAGATTGTCGGCTCCATGTGACAGTACAGAGACTTTCTTTGCTGCTTGCATCATAAACGTGTGACATGACCACAAATATTGTCATACTGCCCGACTTTCTAAGCAACCCCATCCCATTCTACACATGATCCATTAAAAAGGTAGACTAAGCAATAAGACATCATTTGAGAAGACTTCCTGCTCACAGCCATCAACAATAATAACATGCAACCATTGGCTCTTAATGTCGCCACGCCTCTAGGGAGGGCACAACTTAAGAAGAACCTATAGTGCCAGTCCTAGCAGACTTGAATTTGGTTGTCTTATTCTTTAGGAATGTAGTGGAGTAAAAGTCTAAAATATAAATAGTAGTGTACAGATACCCACAGAAACGACTTAAGTAGTACTTTAAAGTATTTTACTTAAGTACTTTACGCCACTGATATTGGACCACTAAATCACCATGCAGGTCATATTGGACCACTAGACAGTAAGTCAGAACAGTCTCCGGAGCGATTGACTCAGAATACTGGAGCACGGAGGAAGTTTAAGTATTTAATATCGTGCGGAGGAAGAAGATGAAGCATATCCGTGCTCTGGCACATCTTCCTAATCTAGCAGCAATATTAACAATCGGTGTAGTGGTAAGCCTCTCTATCCTCTTACAACAGCCAAGTACCCCCCAACTGCCATATTTCACATAAACACAACGGAAATCAAAGTATGTAAGCCCATGAATTGAAAAGGGCAAGATGCTTCAATAAAGAAGGAGGACACTGTGCCACATTTTGTTTTCACGTTTCGCTCCGTAGGCTTTCTTACTCAGATGGTTTTGCTGATAACCCGTCAGTATAATATTACACAGCCACGCTGTTCGCTCTTTTCCATTTCCACAAAACTGTACGGCATATCACATTTTACGTTGTACATAAAAATATACAGTAAACTGAAATCCAGCTTAAAACCTTCCCACAAATGTCCCCCTGCCTGTCTCAAAGCAAGTCCATGGGGCGGGGGGGGGGGGGGGGGTGGCCTGGTTCAAGGAAACGAAGCGCCGTGGCCTCATTTACACAACATAAACGTGCCAAGGAGCTAGAATAAAACCCCACACACAAAAACACACACCAGCACTCATGGGAGTGCACACTCCACATAGTGCACACTCCACACAGTGCACACTCCACACAGTGCACACTCCACACAGTGCACACTCCACACAGGGAAGCACGTATGCAAACACACACACACGAGCAGTAGAGCTCATGCCGGCAGGCAAGTAGACACACCACACACACAGGAAATCCCAGCTGATTCTAGCGATGGAAGCCCACCCTGTAAATGATCCTATACTGGAAAGAGCAATACTCCTGAGATAACAGGAAGTAGGGGAAAAACTATAGACGAAAAAAAAGGATGGACTAAAACTTCAGCTCAGCAACTTCTGTATTGACTCTAGTGATGTGTTATACACAGGAATCCACTTGAAATCTGACAATCAAATAGAAGTATTGCACATGTTCGCCCGAAGTCGAAGCAAGGTGGCTTCTTTTATATGTGAGTTCTTACAGATATATCCTTACAACAACAACAAAAAATGTTATATATATATATGATATCCAAAACAAATTGAAGTAAATAAACAACAAACATTGACCTCTATACTTGAATGAAAAGGGTAGGTCATCATTCAAGGCTTTCCAGTTCTGAGTCTATTGCTGCCTATTGAGCTTAGAAATACAGAGGAGCCAAGTTGAATTTCCCCTTCTGACAGCTTTGGCTGTCCTCCCTCTCCCCTCAGCTTGGTGGAAATGGGTTTGTGCCGTGCTCCGCGCATCAATGAGTTCCCTATCCAAATTAAAACACCCACAAAAAAAGACTCTGTTATGTGTTGCCCCCCCTCCTCCTCCCCAGCATCAAACCCTTGGCACAGACCTGAGAGCTAGAGATAGAGATAAATAGAGAGAGAAATAGAGAGAGAGAGAGAGAGAGAGAGAGAGGTGGAGGGAGAAAGAACAAGGGATACAGACGGCAAGAGCGAGAGAAGAGGGGGGAAAGAGACAAAGAAAGGGAGCCGAAAAGAGAGAGAGCAAGAAAGACAGAGATAGCTAGTGAAAGAGTGAGAATGCAAGAAAGCAGCCACAGCCTCTCAACATTAATTAATGCACACTCCACACTGGCACTAATCAATGTGACCGAGCAACACAAGAGGGATCGAGGAAGAAGGGAATATAATTACAGAGAGAGGGGATATGAGTTGTGGATCAGACGGAGGATCACAACTCCCAGACTCTCTGCACAACTATCAAACATGACCTCCTGTGAAGGTAGAAGGCTTCTGGAAGACTAGGAGCCTTCAAAGGGAACTGAAGGCCTTTGGATAGAGCTACAAACTTGGTTGAAAAGCTACAGACCGTCCTGAAGCGCTACTAGAAACCTGGTCCAAGACCTACATACCTTCCTGAAGAGCTACAGACCTGCTAGAGACCTGCTAGAAGAGCTACAGACCTGCTAGAGACCTGCTAGAAGAGCTACAGACCTGCTAGAGACCTGCTAGAAGAGCTACAGGCCTGCTGGAAGAGCTACAGGCCTGCTGGAAGAGCTACAGACCTGCTAGAGACCTGCTAGAAGAGCTACAGACCTGCTAGAGACCTGCTAGAAGAGCTACAGGCCTGCTAGAGACCTGCTAGAAGAGCTACAGGCCTGCTGGAAGAGCTACAGGCCTGCTGGAAGAGCTACAGGCCTGCTGGAAGAGCTACAGGCCTGCTGGAAGAGCTACAGGCCTGCTGGAAGAGCTACAGGCCTGCTGGAAGAGCTACAGGCCTGCTAGAAGAACTACAGATTTGGTAGAATGGCTACAGACTGGAATAGACTACAGATATTTGTGAAAAGCTACATACTTGGTAGAAGAACTAAAGAGCTGGTAGATGAGCTACAGACATTTTTGAAGAGTTATAGGTCTGGCAGACGAGCTAGACCTTGCTGAATTGTTATAGGTCTGGCAGAAGAGATACAGACCTTTCTGAAACGATATAGGCCTGGAAGATCGCTACAGACCTTCTTCAAGAGCTTTAACCCTTCCAGTACAGTTTTGGGGAAGAAACCTTTCTTTAAGAACCCAAAGACAGTAACAAACAGATTAACAGCCTTACCTGCTTCACCCTTGGCCTCCCTGGGGAGAACTTCCTCTTGGAGATGGCAGGCTTCCCCATGCCAATCTTGGGGGTGAGGGGAATAAAGGTTGTGGTGGGGGGAGGCACACTAGCACTGTATCCAGAATGAGGTTGGACCTGAGGCGAAGCCTGGGCCTGGATTTGGACCTGAACCCGGTGTGGGCTGGCCTTCCTGGGGGAGGCCTCTGTAGAGAAGGGGGACGGGGCCAGCATAAACGAGAGCTCGGGAGACATTCCAGGGGAGGCCTTCGGGCCTTTGTCCTCTCCCCTCGGCGAGCCGAAGTCCGAGAAGCTGCAGTCGCTGGCAGGCGTAGTATCCATTTCTACCGTGGTATCCATGTCTACCGTGCTCTCCAGTTCAGGAAGTTCAGCCACGGGACTAAGCACCTTTTCTCTGATTGTATCCTCTTCAACTGGCAATACATCTGAAGGCAACACCTCCCCCTCATCTAAAACAATTGGAGGCAAATCCTTCCCCTCGTTCACTAACTCCTTCTGCAACTTCTCCTCAACCTCCTTTTCCGCAACTGCCCTCTGCTCCTCCTGCATGGGTTCCAGAACATTCTCCTCAACAGTGGTCTCCATTGCAGCCTGTTCCAATTCCGAAGGCGGCATTTCCACAGGTGCTACTTCCATAGGCTCCTCCTCCTCTACAGGAGCCTCCTCCGTAGTCTCCTCCAAAGGCTCATGGGATATGTCTTTGGTGGGCGTGGCTAAAGTGGTTTTGGAGTCCTCCGATTTGGTCTCCTCCTTCTCCTCTACATTGTGCGGCAACGCCGCCTCAGGCGCCGCCACTTTTGCTGTTTCTGGCAAGTCTGATATTTCCAGTTCCTGTTGGTCGTCGGCCCTGGGTGCGGCGGGACTCTGGGAGGCGAGCGGTGACACGCCCACTAGAGTTCCAGACCTCTGGGGAGACTCCGGGCCCTCTGTCAGGGTAACGGTCACCTGGATCTCCTGTGCCGGTTCAGCACCTGGAACGGAGAAAGCCAATTAAATTAGAGCTCCAGCTTGTTTTTTATCATGAATCAAATAGCATGCTTTATTGAAATCGATGTTGTGGTGTTTCTTCTTCAAAAGTGACACCTACAACAAGAGGGTGGAGACGATCTAATCTAAGTGGTTGTGGGAAAAAGTATACAGCATGGTTTTCTATACTGCACCTGAGGGAGATTCTTTGGGCTCCTGTTCCTTTAGAGGGCTAGAAAACGCCCCCTCCTCCCGCCGAGGGCTAGGGCACGCCCCCTCCTCCCGCCGAGGGCTAGGGCACGCCCCCTCCTCCCGCCGAGGGCTAGGGCACGCCCCCTCCTCCCGCCGAGGGCTAAGGCACGCCCCCTCCTCCCGCCGAGGGCTAGGGCACGCCCCCTCCTCCCGCCGAGGGCTAGGGCACGCCCCCTCCTCCCGCCGAGGGCTAGGGCACGCCCCCTCCTCCCGCCGAGGGCTAGGGCACGCCCCCTCCTCCCGCCGAGGGCTAGGGCACGCCCCCTCCTCCCGCCGAGGGCTAGGGCACGCCCCCTCCTCCCGCCGAGGGCTAGGGCACGCCCCCTCCTCCCGCCGAGGGCTAGGGCACGCCTCCTCCTCCCGCCGAGGGCTAGGGCACGCCTCTTCCTCCTTTAGAGGGCTAGGGCACACCCCTTCCTCCTTTAGAGGGCTAGGGCACGCCCCTTCCTCCTTTAGAGGGCTAGGACACGCCCCTTCCTCCTTTAGAGGGCTAGGACACGCCCCTTCCTCATTTAGAGGGCTAGGACACGCCCCTTCTTCATTTAGAGGGCTAGGACACGCCCCTTCTTCCTTTAGCGGGCTAGGACACGCCTCTTCCTCCATCCAAGCACTATGACATGTCTCTTCATTCAGCTGAGTGTTAGGACACGCCCCTTCCTCCATCTGAGCGCTACAACATGCCTCTTGCTCCAGCTGAGGGCTAGGGCACACCTCTTCCAAAAGCGGCACTTCCTCCTCCACCACAGCCATAAAGACATCTGGAAGACAGGAAATAAAAACACAAAGTCATGACTTGATTGACAGCTGTTTCTCACAAAAAAACTACTAGGCTTCCAACCAAAAAATAATAATAATAATTGGCCATGTTGCAGGAGAGTAATCAAGAGGATTTGGATAAATGCGAGCTCAGTTTGGTCCCGTGGAAAATCTGGCCATGAGACAAATGTATAGATGAGAATGCTATTCATTTCCAAAAGTGTTTGGCCACCATCAAAGGGATTTCTCATTAGAAAAAGTTCCCAGTTTTGAATGTAGAACAATGGGGAACTGAGGCCCCACTCAACTCCTGTGGTTTTCTAGTGAGTCACACACTGACACCATCCAAGCAGAACAATTCACAGCCCTTCCAATTAGGCTCTAATCTCGAGTTAATTAGGGAACATCTTCCTCCCAGGTATTCACTTCAACTCCCCGCCCCGCCCCATCCCAAAGCCAAAACCCCAGCTCCTTTAATAACTCAATACCTAGTGTTCTCTCTATAAACAGAGTCTACGACTTGACAATTCCATGCCCTGAGGTCTTTCTATAGTGGATGGAGTGTATGCGAATACTAGAACGTAAGCCGATATCACAACTATTGAGTGATTCCTCATGAAACCAGATGGTACAATTATTCTCTACACTATACTTGCTTGTTTCGTCACCGACTGAAATTAGGTGAACTATTCGAATTTTAGCAACCAGGAAATGGTGGAGCGATTTCTGCAGAGTGCATCTTTAAGACTCCATAATGTTTTACCTGTAAGTGCTACAAAGCAAACATTGGTGTCATATTAAGCTTTACCGCTTGCTCTGTAATATGAGACGTATTTGATTTCAATGACATTTTTTTTACATTACATATGAATAATTAAAAATATAAACATGAATATTGGAGATTTTTTTTAAATAATAATTTGCCTTATTTTTCAATATATTGTTGAACATAATATACTCTACAGGTTCCAGAGTGGGATCTCTGGTAGTTTTAAAGTCATGTCCCATTTTATACAGAGCAATTGGCATAGAAGGCAATGAAACCAATCACAGCCCTCCTTTTACTTGTATCATTGCACATCCTGCAAATCACCAGCAGAGGGTGACCATTTTGAATCCATTTTCACATTCACACTGTTGGTAATGCTTACAAATTGGATCATAACTCTAAAAGTAGCAGAGATCCCACTCTGGATCTTTGAAATGCCTGTAGAGTATATCATGCTCAACAATATATAGAAAAGGTAGCAAATCAAAAATGATACATTTTCAAGATTCATGTTTATATTTTTCAATATTCATAAATGAATGTAATATTTTTTTTTACTGAAATCAAAATACAAAACAGCATTTAAGCAACATGAAATAGTATTCAAATCTGTTCATATACACCCCCAGGAAGAATATGACGCCTTTTTAATCAATTTTCTGACAAGCGAGCAAATAACTTGAAAAATACCATGTCTTTCATAGAATGTTTGGGAATGTTTGAGAACAAGTTCTCATTTACAACTGCAACCTGGCCAAGATAAAGCAAAGCAGTGCGATAAAAACAACACAGAGTTACATATGGGGTAAACAAAACAAAGTCAAAAATACAACAAAAAATATAGGTAAGGTAAGGCAATAAACACTGGAATGATAGATTATGTGCAAATAGAGATACTGGGGTTCAAATTAGCAAAATAAATAACAATATGGGGATGAGGTAGTTGGGTGGGCTAATTTCAGAATGGCTGTGTACAGGTGCAGTGATCGGTAAGTTGCTCTGACAACTGATGCTTAAAGTTAGTGAGGGAGATAAGAGTCTCCAGCTTCAGAGATTCTTGCAGTTCGTTCCAGTCATTGGCAGCAGAGAACTGGAAGGAATGGCGGCCAAAGGAGGTGTTGGCTTTGGGGATGACCAGTGAGATATACCTGCTGGAGCGCAGACTACGGGTGGGTGTTGCTATGGTGACCAGTGAGCTAAGATAAGGCGGGGATTTGCCTAGCAGTGATTTATAGATGACCTGGAGCCAGTGGGGTTGGCGACGATTATATGTAGTGAGGGCCAGCCAACAAGAGCGTACAGGTCACAATGGTGGGTAGTATATGGGGCTTTGGTGACAAAACGGATGGCACTGTGATAGACTACATCCAATTTGCTGAGTAGAGTGTTGGAGGCTATTTTGTAAATGACATCACCGAAGTCAAGGATCGGTAGGATAGTCAGTTTTACGAGGGCATGTTTGGCAGCATGAGTGAAGGAGGCTTTGTTGCGAAATAGGAAGCCGATTCTAGATCTAACTTTTGATTGGAGATGCTTAATGTGAGTCTGGAAGGAGAGTTTACAGTCTAACCAGACACCTAGGTATTTGTAGTTGTCCACATACTCTAGGTCAGACCCGCCAAGAGTAGTGATTCTAGTCGGGTGGGCGGGTGCAAGCAGCGTTCGGTTGAAGAGCATGCATTTAGTTTTACTAGTGTTTAAGAGCAGTTGGAGGCTACGGAAGGAGTGTTGTATGGCGTTGAAGCTTGTTTGGAGGTTTGTTAACACAGTGTCCAATGAAGGGCCAGATGTATACAAAATGGTGTCATCCGCATAGAGGTGGATCCGAGCGTCACCAGCAGCAAGAGCGACATCATTGATATACACAGAGAATAGAGTCGGCCCGAGAATTGAACCCTGTGGCACCCCCATAGAGACTGCCAGAGGTCCAGAATACAGGCCCTCCGATTTGACACTGCTGTAAATAAAACCTCAAAAACGTGTCAGTCTTGTCCAGGCCCGTCTCTACACAGACACAGGTGCGCCATAGCCAATCAGAGCTACAGTAAGCCTATACGCAAATAAGCCTATATGCAAATAAGCCATTTGCCACACGGGCCTGCCATCATTCACTTGAACTGGACATTGGTTTACAGGCAGTAGCAACAGCGCGACTTTAGTTCATTAGAAAGCATTCGCCAAAAGCCATAACATACACATGAATGGATTTCTGCAAATATGTAAATACCACAGGAGTCTTCTTACATTTCGGGAACTTTACAGTCAAATTGATCAAACAACCATGAACAGGTAGGCGCTCTCCCTCAGTTGCCTATGCACATCAACAACAACAAGATCAACAACTGTTAGCCAGCGCGAGATGAGCAAAAATCTAATCAGGCAACCATAGATAAATCCTCTCAAACATTTTCAGCTTGTTGTTGGCTCAAAATTGCGCTGATAAACGATGAAGAATAGTAGTCTGCTCATCTTTCTGCAGCTTGCATGTCAATGCATGCTTGTCCCAACCCACGTTTTGACATCTGAATGGGAACTTGACAGCCTACCCGCCCATTTGATCGATGCCAAATACATTTGATTGACAAATTCAGCATAGCTAGCTAGCTTTAGAAAAGTGATTGACATTTCTTGCTAGCTAACCAAATGACACCTGCATCTCTTGCAACCGAAAAACGATATGGGGGAGAAAAAGTTGGCCACTCACCCACTCGTCCAATGACGTCCTACCAGCAGCTAGCTAGCTAGTTAACGTTTGGCTCCATGTTTTTAGCTTGCTAAATAAATAAATACCTACAGTTGAAGTCAGAAGTTTACATACACCTTAGCCAAATAACTTTAAACTCAGTTTTTCATAATTCCTGACATTTAATCCTAGTAAGAATTCCCTGTTTTAGGTCAGTTAGGATCACCACTTTATTTTAAGAATGTGAAATGTCAGAATAACAGTAGGGAGAATGATTTATTTCAGCTTTTATTTCTTTCATCACATTCCTGGTGGGTCAGAAGTTTACAAACACTGAATTAGTATTTGGTAGCATTGCCTTTAAATTGTTTAACTTGGGTCAATAAGTTGGGTGAATTTTGGCCCATTGCTCCTGACAGAGCTGGTGTAACTGAATCAGGTTTGTAGGCCTCCTTGCTCGCAAATGCTTTTTCAGTTCTGCCCACACATTCTTTATAGAATTGAGGTCAGGGATTTGTGATGGCCACTCCAATACCTTGACTTTGTTGTCCTTAAGCCATTTTGCCACAACTTTGGAAGTATGCTTGGGGTCATTGTCCATTTGGAAGACCCATTTGCGACCCAGCTTTAACTTTCTGACTGATGTCTTGAGATGTTGCTTCAATATATCCACATAATTTTCCTTCCTCATGATGCCATCTATTTTGTGAAGTGCACCAGTCCCTCCTGCAGCAAAGCACCCCCACCGCATGATGCTGCCACCCCCGTGCTTCACGGTTGGGATGGTGTTCTTCGGCTTGCAAGTTACCTCCTTTTTCCTCCAAACATAATAGTTCAATTTTTGTTTCATCAGACCAGAGGACATTTCTCCAAAAAGTACGATCTTTGTCCCCATGTGCAGTTGCAAACCATAGTCTGGCTTTTTTATGGCGGTTTTGGAGCAGTGGCTTCTTCCTTACTGAGCGGCCTTTCAGGTTATGTCGATATAGGATTCGTTTTACTGTGGATATAGATACTTTTGTACCGGTTTCCTCCAGCATATTCACAAGGTCCTTTGCTGTTGTTCTGGGAATGATTTGCACTTTTCGCACCAAAGTACGTTCATCTCTAGGAGACAGAATGCGTCTCCATCCTGAGCGGTATGACGGCTGTGTTGTCCCATGGTGTTTATACTTGCGTACTATTGTTTGTACAGATGAACGTGGTACCTTCAGGTGTTTGGAAATTGCTCCTAAGGATGAACCAGACTTGTGGAGGTCTACCATTTTTTTTATTTTCTGAGGTCTTGGCTGATTTATTTTGATTTTCCCATGATGTCAAGCAAAGAGGCACTGAGTTTGAAGGTAGGCCTTGAAATACATCCACAGGTACACCTCCAATTGACTCAAATGATGTCAATTAGCCTATCAGAAGCTTCTAAAGCCATGACATCATTTTCTGGAATTCTCCAAGCTGTTTAAAGGCACAGTCAACTTAGTGTATGTAAACTTCTGACCCACTGGAATTGTGATACAGTGAATTATAAGTGAAATAATCTGTCTGTAAACAATTTTTTGAAAAATTACTTGTGTCATGCACAAAGTAGATGTCCTAACCGACTTGCCAAAACTATAGTTTGTTAACAAGAAATTTGTGGAGTGGTTGAAAAACTACTTTTAATTATTCCAACCTAAGTGTATGTAAACTTCCGACTTCAACTGTACATTAATAGAGAAGCTAGTCTATTAGCCACGTTATGACTGACTTGTGATCATTTCCCTCGCTAGTTTGATTGTATTGACATTCCCAGCCTTAGCTTGTCCCGTTTTGTCCAATTTTGAGTCATTGAAACTGAAACCGTGCATCCCAAATGGCTGGAGGAAGCAAACAAGGTACCAGGCCAGTTGTGATTTACAACACTGGTAGCAATATTTGTTGGACTACCAAGAAATATATTGGTGAATTAATCATGCACTGAACTGCATGCATCTATTCTGACAACAATGCCTTACTGTACGTCATGGAATTTTGAGTCAAATATAATCTATTTTTAAAACCTCTTATAAAGTTGGTTTTGTAGCATAAACTGGGAATTAGATTTTTTATTTCTGATATTATGATTGTTTGTTTTATATGTGCAAAGTAGTTAAAACACTGTCAGTTCCACTTTAAAGGAGGCCTGGGAAAGCCAGAATTTCACAAATATTCCAAATTAAATTAATGATTTCTCAATTATGCTTTAAGATTCAACAATCCTTCCTCCAAAGGACCATTCTAAGGATGAATATTTTGTGAAAATCCAAAACATCATGGTATGTTTCTGCCCTGGTTTCGTGACGAATCAATTAATAGCAGTGATATCGGCTTACGTTGTAATATTCTCGTACACTCCTTCCACTATAGAAAGACCTCAGGACATGGTAATTGTTTTCCAATAAGAAAGGGATGTGTGAAATACAGGAATATTAATATGATAAGCTTCATTTCAAGACTCTTTAGTACTCACTGTATCTAGGCCTATATCTCAATGCAAAAAAAAGGCTATTGGGGTGAAGTGCCCATTTCAATTTCTTAAAATATTTCTAAACAACTACCATTCACATTACCCTGAGAGCTGGTCTGAAAAAGGCCCCCACCCTCAACTCTCACTTTTCTGCCTCTCGCTCCTTACATCCACGCTTCCCTCTTTTTTCCCCCTCCTCACATTGGAGGAGGGGCAGCACATGCAGTAAAACCCACACAGAAAGGCGTTACCATGACAACCCCTGTATAGAAGGCCCTGCTCTCATTAGAACGCCGAGGCAATGGTTTCAGGCAGAAAATAACAGTCCCAGCGAATCGGGTGAGAGATTAAGAGCGAGAGAGAGAGAGAGAGAGAGAGAGCGCGAGAGAAAAAAGGTGAGAGAAAAGTTTTAACAATCCCACTGTGTTTGGCCTGCAATGAAAGTCTTAGGCTTTGCATTGCATCCACCCTCCTCCTCCTCCCTCTCCCCCCCAAGGAGCAGCCAAGTTCTCTGCCTTAGCAAACTAAATAGAGTGAAATGGATGTGTGTGACAGACTACACCGGCGGGGGAGTCAGAGTGTGCAAAGTGGAATCTGTAACTGAGTTCTAAGGCCTGCGGACCAACCTGGAACTCTAGTATTCCCACATCTCACTGGGCGGTTTAGCTAGGCTCATCTTCACCAATAATGACTTGAAACTAAAATGGTTAATGTGTGACAAATTATCGACCAATCAGACAAGTGGGAACACAGTTTGGTGACCACCCTGGAGAAATCAAGGGACCCCCTTGATGACGTCAATGGTTGGGAATGCACTCAGAGTAGGATCAGGGGTCATTTAAGGACATAGTAAACACAGAGGGAAGACAAGTGGTCCTCTGTAGCTCAGCTGGTAGAGCACGGCGCTTGTAACGCCAAGGTAGTGGGTTCGATCCCCGGGACCACCCATACACAAAAATGTATGCACGCATGACTAAGTTGCTTTGGATAAAAGCGTCTGCTAAATGGCATATTATATTATTACAAGCAGAGCCTCTTGATTAGGCTTACATGGGAATGTCAGATTCATCGTTAGCAAAGCATACCTGCTAAAGACTGACATGCCAATATGATGGATTTCTAGATCCTCTTAACTATCCATCCAATCAAAATACTGTTCTTTGGGGGGAAAAATAAATGTATGCATTCAGATGATAATATGCTTATTGACGGGAGTCTGTCTCATTGTAGAGGTAGGAGGAGATGTATCAGAAAAGGAGAGTGGGATGGGGAGAGAGAGAGAGGGGAGAGAGAGGGGAGGGCGATGGAGAGAGAGATGGAGAGGAGTGCCTGTTTTAATCCTTTCCAGTGGTAAATACACCAGCGTCTCTCCATCTCTGTCTCTTTCATGCTGCTGCCGTGGTGAATACATGCCCGCGTTCACACTCGGCTAGCACAGATGGGAGGGGGAGGGGGGGGTGACGAGGCCAGAGCGTCCCATTGGCTGAGCCCGGGGAGCTATTTTTAACTTGCGGCGGAACTGCCACTGTCTCCTGAGATGTTCCTCCCCTCTCATTCCTCCCCCCCCCCCACCCACTTCTCTCCCCTCCCCTCCCCCAAGAGAGCCGTACTGCAGCAAGAACATCTCAACACCACCACAGAGCAGCCAGACAAGGCTGGATTCCCTTCATACTTCCATTCTCCACCCATACTCTGATTATGCTGTTGGGCTGTTAGTTTCTCATAGAGAATAAGTGAAGAACATGGGTTTGAGTCCCGCTCGGACCACCCATGGGAAAATGCATGCACGTATGACTTGGATAAGGCTCTGCTAAATGGCATATATCATTATTTTATATTATAGAATGAGAATCTATATATAAATATCTATAGACTACCAATACTAGATGTGTCACATTGCTGCCTCAATCATATGGTTGAGAGTGACACGTTGTGTTCTAAGTACAGTTCACAGTCAAGTTTCACCTTTGGTAAGACTTTTCCTTTTAATCCTCTCCCCCTCATACAAGACAGTACTTCTGCATTGTATTTCTGGTAGGTACAGACGAGTCAACCACTAGAATGACGTAGTAACTGTAATGTAACGGGAGCAGTCTGTACTTGCCTCAGTTGACAAGCAGGCTGTGGCCCAAATAGTGCACTACTTTTGACCATAGTCCCTATGGGCCCTGGTCAAAAGTATTGCACTACATGGGGAACAGGGTGCCATTTGGGAGGCAACCTGCAACGAAAGGTCCTTGCTTGAATCAGATCCTTGACATTGAGGCAAGAGCTCCCATTGTCTGGAGGGTAAAAAAAAACTGTTGCTGAAGTTCCAATCACACACAGTGCCACACACAACACCATAGCCTCAGCTGCCCTGGCTAGATGGAGACTACGGCTGTGACGATACCAGTATCGCAATATTTTTTCCATGGCAAAAACGAAAACATTATTTTGCCCTTTAAAAATGTGCTGTATGTAACATTTTGAGTGCTGGGAAAATAAATACATGTGACTGGATGACAACCTAATGATGTTTGTTGCCAACATTAGAGCTGTTTTCCTACAGAAGTTAAATCCGTTTTGTGTTTTTTTTCCTAGCCACGATGCTAACGAGTATCGCGATACTGGTTTGGTACCGGCCCTAATAGAGAGTGAGACAATACCGGAGAGAGGGAGAGAGAGAAAGTGATACAGGACCAGTAGAGAAATAATAGAGCCCAGGATAGAGAGACAGTGTGAAAAGAGGACTGACTGAGCGACACCTCCCCCCTCTCCCCCGCCTCGCTAGAACACGTCCTAGCCATCACGCTGTCCCAGGCTTTCAGCCTAGGGAATGAGCGAAAGGGGTCAAAAGAGAACATTAGCTCTACCACTGAATATAAATAGTCTGTGTGTAGGTGGCTAATACACACTATCGGTCAAAAGTTTTAGAACAACTACTAATTCAATGGTTTTTCTTTATTTTTACTATTTTCTACATTGTAGTATAATAATAATAATAATAATAATAATAATAATAATAATAACACATATGGAATCATGTAGAAACCAAAAAAGTGTTAAACAAATCAAAATATATTTTATATTTGAGATTCTTCAAATAGCCAACCTTTGCCTTGATGACAGCTTTGCACACTCTTGGCATTCTCTCAACCAGCTTCATGAGGTAGTCACCTGGAATGGATTTCAATTAACAGGTGTGCCTTAAGTAAATTTGTGGAATTTCTTTCCTCCTTAATGCGTTTCAGCCCATCAGTTGTGTTGTGACAAGGTAGCGGGGGTATACAGAAGATATCCCTTTTTGGTAAAAGACCTAGTCCATATTATGGCAAGAACAGCGCAAATAAGCAAAGAGAAACAACAGTCCATCATTACTTTAAGACATGAAGGTCAGTCAATACGGAAAATTTCAAGAACTTCGAAAGTTTATTCAAGTGCAGTCGCAAAAACCATCAAGCGCTATGATGAAACTGGCTCTCATGAGGACCGCCACAGGAATGGAAGACCCAGAGTTACCTCTGCTGCAGAGGATAAGTTCATTAGAGTTACCAGCCTCAGAAATTGCAGCCCAAATAAATGCACAGAGTTCAAGTAACAGACAAATCCCAACATCAACTGTTCAGAGGAGACTGTGTGAATCAGGCCTTCATGGTCAAATTGCTGCAAAGAAACCACTACTTAAGGACACCAATAAGAAGAAGAGACTTGCTTGGGCCAAGAAAAATGAGCAATGGACATTAGACCGGTGGAAATTTGTCCTTTGGTCTGGAGTCCAAATTTGAGATTTTTGTTTCCAACCGCCGTGTCTTTGTGAGACGCGGTGTGGGTGAACGGATGATCTCCGCATGTGTCGTTCCCACCTTAAAGTATGGAGGAGGAGGTGTTATGGTGTGGGGGTGCTTTGCTGGTGACACTGTCTGATTTATTTAGAATTCAACGCACTTAACTTAACCAGCATGGCTACCACAGCATTCTGCAGCAATACGCCATTCCATCTGGTTTGGGCTTTGTATTTCAACAGGACAATGACCCAACACACCTCCAGGCTGTGTAAGGGCTATTTTACCAAGAAGGAGAGTGATGGAGTGCTGCATCAGATGACCTGGCCTCCACAATCCCCCAACCTCAACCAAATTGAGATGGTTTGGGCTGAGTCGGACCGCAGAGTGAAGGAAAAGCAACCAACAAGTGCTCAGCATATGTGGGAACTCCATCAAGAATGTTGGAAAAGCATTCCAGGCTAAGCTGGTTGAGCGAATGCCAAGAGTGTGCAAAGCGGTCATCAAGGCAAAGGGTGACTATTTGAAGAATCTCAAATATAAAATATATTTTGATTTGTTGAACACCTTTTTGGTTACTACATGATTCCATATGTGTTATTTCATAGTTTTGATATCTAGTAAAAATTAAGAAAAACCTTTGAATGAGTAGGTGTTCTAAAACTTTTGACCAGTAGTGTAGGTCAGATTATCCCACAGTGGGCTGTGGCAGACAGTGGCACCACCAGGTAAGTGGTTAGCCAGTGGGGTCAAACACCAACCCCACCCCTACTTTCACTCCAGAGGGGCCCGTCCTCATTGGCTAAGCACCCCCCCAGTCCCCACATCTGACACCCCAGATCGATACACAGCCATATGTCTCTCCTGACAGCATGGAAAAAGAGTATTCCCCCCAATGCAAAGCTGCTGCTGAGGTTAAACTAAGCTGCACTGAGTTTATCAGCCATGAATGTTTGAGGTTGTGTGGAGTTAGTGTGTGTGCGAGCGCACGTGTGTGTGTGTGTGTGTGTGTGTGGGAGTGGACTTTTAGGCAATAGAATCAGATAAGGCACACAAAGCAAAGCTTAGGTAATGGTGTTATTGGTCATTGGGTCAGAATGAGTTATGCAGTTGTGCATTAGCAACTCTGTAGGGATGCATATACAGTGCATTCGGAAAGTATTCAGACCCCTAAACTTTTTCCACATTTTGTTACGTTACAGCCTTATTCTATAATGGATTCAATTGTTTTTTCCCCTCAATCTACACACAATACACCATAATGACAAAGCAAAAACAGGTTTTTAGAACATTTGCAAATAAAAAATAAAATAAACTGAAATATCACATTTACATAAGAATTCAGACCCTTTACTCAGTACTTTGTTGAAGCACCTTTGGCAGCAATTACAGCCTCGAGACGTCTTGAGTATGACGCTACAAGCTTGGGACACCTGTATTTGGGGAGTTTCAGGTTCAGCTCTTTCAGGTTGGAGGTGGAGCGTCGCTGCACAGCTATTTTCAGGTCTCTCCAGTGATGTTCGATCGGGTTCAAGCCGGGCTCTGGCTGGGCCACTCAAGGACATTCAGAGACTTGTCCCGAAACCACTCCTGCGTTGTCTTGGCTGTGTGCTTAGGGTCGTTGTCCTGTTGGAAGGTGAACCTTGACCCCAGTCTGAGGTCTTGACCACTCAGGAGCAGGTTTTCATCAAGGATCTCTGTACTTTGCTCCGTTCATCTTTTCCTCAATCCTGACTAGTCTCCCAGTACCTGCCGCTGAAAATCACCCCCACAGCATGATGCTGCCACCACCATGCTTCACCGTAGGGATGGTGCCAGGTTTCCTCCAGACGTGACGCTTGGCATTCAGGCCAAAGAGTTCAATCTTGGTTTCATGAGGCCAGAGAATCTTGTTTCTCATGGTCTGAGAGTCCTTTAGGTGCCTTTTGGCAAACTCCAAGCGGGCTGTCATGTGCCTTTTACTGAGGAGTGGCTTCCGTCTAGCCACTCTACCATAAAGGCCTGATTGGTGGAGTGCTGCAGAGATGGTTGTCATTCTGGAAGGTTCTCCCATCTCCACAGAGGAACTCTGGAGCTCTGTCAGCGTGACCATTGGGTTCTTGGTCACCTCCCTGACCCAGGCCCTTCTCCCCCGATTGCTCAGTTTGGCCGGGCGGCCAGCTCTAGGAAGAGTCTTGGTGGTTACAAACTTCTTCCATTTAAGAATGATGGAGGCCACTGTGTTCTTGGGAACCTTCAATGCTGCAGAAATGTTTTGGTACCCTTCCCCAGATCTGGGCCTCGACTCAATCCTGTCTCGGGGCTCTACGGACAATTCCTTCGACCTCATGGCTTTGTTTTGGCTCTGACATGCACTGTCAACCGTGGGACCTTATATAGACAGGGGTGTGCCTTTCCAAATCATGTCCAATCAATTGAATTTACCACAGGTGGACTCCAATCAAGTTGTAGAAACATCTCAAGGATGATCAATGGAAACAGCACCTGAGCTCAATTTCAAGTCTCATAGCAAAGTGTCTGAATACTTATGTAAATAAGGTATCTGTTTTTCTTTATATATTTGCAAACGTTTATAAAAACCAGTTTTTGCTTTGTCATTATGGGGTATTGTGTTTAGATTGATGAGGGAAAAATGTAATTTAATCCATTTTAGAATAAAGCTGTAACGTAACAAAATGTGGAAAAGGGTCTGAATATTTTCCGAATGCACTGTACATGCAAGCATGTAAATGGTGTGTGTGTGTCAACAAAATGAAATGTATTACTGTATGCGTGTTAAAAACGACTGCATGAGTGAATGAGTATAGGCGTAGGAGTCTAGCGTAGTGTATACAGCTTGATGTGGTTGTGTGTCTGCACCCACCATGACATGTGACAGGAACAGGATGGAGAGAGGCAGGGGGCGGGGCAGGAGAGAGGCAGGGTGGTGGGGGAGGAGAGGGGCAGGGGGTAGGGGAGGAGAGAGGCGGGGGTGGGGAGGAGGTGCAGGGGGTGGGGGTGGGGGAGGCGAGGGGCAGGGGGAGGAGAGAGGCAGGGGGTGGGGAGGAGAGAGGCAGGGGATGGGGGAGGAGAGAGGCAGGGGCGGGGGAGGAGAGGAGAGGGGCAGAGGGGCAGGGGCGGGGGAGGAGAGGAGAGGGGCAGAGGGGCAGAGGGTGGGGGTGGGGGAGGAGAGAGGCAGGGGGTGGGGGAGGAGAGAGGCAGGGGGTGGCGGAGGAGAGAGGCAGGGGGTGGGGGAGGAGAGAGGCAGGGGGTGGGGGAGGAGAGAGGCAGGGGGTGGGGGAGGAGAGAGGCAGGGGGTGGGGGAGGAGAGAGGCAGGGGGTGGGGGAGGAGAGAGAGAGAGAGAGCGAGAGAGAGAGTGAGCGAGATGGAACAAAGAGAGAGAGAGGGGATGATGATTGCTTCCTCTCCCTGTGCTACTCTGCAGGCTGGCCTGTTTTGGCTCGGACCCAGAACTCTGCTGCTTCTGGCAGCCTGGTTCCACAAAGGAGAGGCCCATGGCTACAGTGAGTAACAAACACTTCCTATCCAGTGTCATCACTCAACTAATCCCATGCATATATGCGAGCGCACACACACACACACAACACTGATGCGTTTGAATATATGCATGCACATCCCAGTTGTACACACACACACAGACACGCATAGACAGACACACAGACAGACACACACACAGACAGAGGCAAACAGATGCACAGACACAGACGCACACACAGACAGACAGACAGACGCACACACAGACAGACGCACAGACAGAGACAGAGACAGAGACAGACACACAGACACAGACAGACAGACACACAGACACAGACAGACACAGAGATAGACACAGAGACAGACATACACAGAGACAGACAGACACCGAGACAGACAGACACCGAGACAGACAGACACCGAGACAGACAGACACCGAGACAGACACCGAGACAGACAGACACCGAGACAGACACCGAGACAGACACCGAGACAGACACAGACACAGACACAGAGGCAGACACAGAGGCAGACAGGCACAGGCAGTGCAGAGTGGTGATGGGGTGGCTACAGGGAGGTGATGGGGTGGCTACAGGGAGGTGATGGGGTGGCTACAGGGAGGTGATGGGGTGGCTACCGGGAGGTGATGGGGTGGCTACAGGGAGGTGATGGGGTGGCTACAGGGAGGTGATGGGGTGGCTACAGGGAGAGAGAAGAGGAGGAAAGGAAGAGGAAATCACAACAACTCTGCACCATAATTCATCTGGGTGCCAAGCGGGCTGGGAACAGGGTCCATTTTCATTTGGCCAGGTTTTTTTCTCCATTCCAAAAATGAAAACCCGAAGCAGACCTAACTCTTTGCTGCTTTAAAAACCTGCTGTATGTAAAATATTGTGTGCTATAGCTTGGAAAATAAATACATGTGACTCTGGATGACAACATAATGATGTTTGTTTCCAACATTAGGGCTGTTTTCCTAAAGAAGTTAAATCTGCTTCGTGTTTTGTTGCCTTGCCACGATACTAATGAGTATTGCGATACTGGTATCGTCCCGGACCTAGTAATAACGCTTTAGAGGGAAATCAGATTGGATTTTAGCTGGCGGCGCGGGGCCGGCCCATGATAGGTCACCAGCTGGTTCTGTGAATACAGGAAGCCAGTAATTGAAGCATTTCTCTCCCACTACTTGCTGCCTGGCTCTGTGAGAGATGGTGTGGATAGAGGGGATTCAATGCTGTGTGGACCTTCAATTTAGGGATGACCAGAATTGCAAAGCATCATCCAAAAAGACATCACAAAATACCAAAACCCAAAGAGATATTGTCCAGAAAATATGTTCAGGCCAGTTAATTGTTGGTTAGAGACAAATAGTCAGACTATAGAGCTATACAGCACTATTCCACATAGTCAACAACAAGACTACAGCACTATTCCACATAGTCAACAACAAGACTGCAGCACTATTCCACATAGTCAACAACAAGACTACAACACTATTCCACATAGTCAACAACAAGACTACAGCACTATTTCACAGTCAACAACTAGACTACAGCACTATTCCACAGTCAACAACTAGACTACAGCACTATTCCACATAGTCAACAACAAGACTACAACACTATTCCACATAGTCAACAACAAGACAACAGCACTATTCCACAGAGTCAACAACTAGACTACAGCACTATTCCACAGTCAACTAAATTACAGCACTATTACACAGTCAACAACTAGACTACAGTTATATTCTACATAGTTGACAACAGTACTAATGCAATTAGTCAATAAGATGACACCACTATTCCACATACACTCCCCTTCATTAGTATTTGGACAGTGAAGAAAAAAAAATGACAAAGAAATTATCAGTCTATAATTTTAAATGGTAGGTTTATTTGAACAGTGAGAGACAGAATAACAACAAAAAAATCCAGAAAAACGTGTCAAAATGTTATAAATTGAGTTGCATTTTAATGAGGGAAATAAGTATTTGACCCCATCTCAATCAGAAAGATTTCTGGCTCCCAGGTGTCTTTTATACAGGTAACGAGCTGAGATTAGGAGCACACTCTTAGGGAGTGCTCCTAATCTCAGCTTGTTACCTGTGTAAAAGACACCTGTCCACAGAAGCAATCAATCAATCAGATTCCAAACTCTCCACCATGGCCAAGACCAAAGAGCTCTCCAAGGATGTCAGAGACAAGATTGTAGACCTACACAAGGCTGGAATGGGTTACAAGACCATCGTCAAGCAGCTTGGTGAGAAGGTGACAACAATTGGTGTGATTATTCGCAAATGGAATAAACACAAAATAACTGTCAATCTCCATCGGCCTGGGGCTCCATGCAAGATCTCACCTCGTGGAGTTGCAATGATCATGAGAACGGTGAGGAATCAGCCCAGAACTACACGGGAGGATCTTGTCAATCATCTCAAGGCAGCTGGGACCATAGTCACCAAGAAAACAATTGGTAGCACACCACGCCGTGAAGGACTGAAATCCTGCAGCGCCCGCAAGGTCCCCCTGCTCAAGAAAGCACATATAGATGCCCGTCTGAAGTTTGCCAATGAACATCTGAATGATTCAGAGGAGAACTGGGTGAAAGTGTTGTGGTCAGATGAGACCAAAATGGAGCTCTTTGGCATCAACTCAACTCGCCATGTTTGGAGGAGGAGGAATGCTGCCTATGACCCCAAGAATACCATCCCCACCGTCAAACATGGAGGTGGAAACATTATGCTTTGGGGGTGTTTTCTGCTAAGGGGACAGGACAACTTCACCGCATCAAAGGGACGATGGATGGGGCCATGTACCGTCAAATCTTGGGTGAGAACCTCCTTCCCTCAGCCAGGGCATTGAAAATGGGTCGTGGATGGGTATTCCAGCATGACAATGACCCAAAACACATGGCCAAGGCAACAAAGGAGTGGCTTAAGAAGAAGCACATTAACGTCCTGGAGTGGCCTAGCCAGTCTCCAGACCTTAATCCAATAGAAAATCTGTGGAGGGAGCTGAAGGTTCGAGTTGCCAAACGTCAGCCTCGAAACCTTAATGACTTGGAGAAGATCTGAAAAGAGGAGTGGGACAAAATTCCTCCTGAGATGTGTGCAAACCTGGTGGCCAACTACAAGAAACGTCTGACCTCTGTGATTGCCAACAAGGGTTTTGCCACCAAGTACTAAGTCATGTTTTGCAGGGGGGTCAAATACTTATTTCCCTCATTAAAATGCAAATCAATTTATAACATTTTTTACATGCGTTTTTCTGGATTTTTTTGCTGTTATTCTGTCTCTCACTGTTCAAATAAACATACCATTAAAATTATAGACTGATCATTTCTTTGTCAGTTGGCAAACGTACAAAATCAGCAGGGATCAAATGTTTCATAGGAAACAGTACAGAATGTCACTTTTTATTTGAGGGTATTTTTATACATTCTGTATTTGAGGCAATTTTCCTACATGCCTAATATGAAGTATTTCAAATCTAAAATGCTGGAGTATAGAGCCACATTTTACATTTTAGCTTCACTGTCCAAATACATATAACACTAGTCCACATATTCCAAAAGACTACAAAACTATTCCACATAGTCAATTAGACTCCAGATGTGCAGTTTCTGTTCTTACCCATAGTTGGTTCTGGTTCTGGTTCTGTGGGTTCCTGGATGGGGCTGGTCGGGGTTTCCACCATGTCCCTCTCCAGCTGTGTACAGACGTAGTGGGCCTGGGGGTGGCGGTCCGGGTCGCCCCCTGCCTGCTTCTCACACTCCCCATGAAGCCACCTGAGAGAAACAACAAAACACCATTAAATCAACAAACAGCTTTCCATTACTTCAACTTGTAGCATCAGTGTTTCCCCCATTTAATTTGGTTTCCCCAACCATTTCTTCTTTCACAATACCCAGCACCTTTGTCATATTGTTTACATAAGTGTCATGTCAGGTTATGACAATATACATAACAACCCACTAACAACACCTGACTATGACGATGCAAGAAATACTATTTTGACTGGATGTACCACAATCACATGCACCATCATAACAGTGTAACTTCACTTGCCATAAGCATGAAGCTGGTTTCCATCAGTCCTTCTTTATACCAGCCTTAGTTATTATTTGACATCCACCCCGATGCATTAGGCATGACTAAACTGTCTAGTCAGGCAGGTTGGGTTCATCATCAGTCAGACAGCATCCATGGCAGCTCTCCCAGAGAGTGGTCTCTCAGCCTGTGGGGTTGCTCTCCCAGCTGTGTTTCCCTCTCTCACTCTCCTCCACTCTTCCTCCCTTTTCTCGCCCCCTCTCTTACTCTGCCTTGCTCCCGCTCCCTCTCCCTCCCCTCTTTCCCTCTACCGTCTCTCTCTCCCCTCTCTCCAAATGAATTCTCTGTGTCGCGCTGCTGCAGGTTTGTCCCAGTGGGGTGCAGCCCGACTGTCTCCTGCTCCATTTTCTCTCCGGCTCTCCCTGCCTGCAATAATTACATTTCTGCGCAGGCATCTAGGCCGGGCAGCCGGCTGTGTCGAGAGGACCCCCGAGTGAGTGTCCGCGGGAGGTAGAGGGTCATTATGGGGAATTGGGCTACTCCAGCGACTGCTGAGGTCCGGCTACTTCAAAAGACGGACCAGTTTGAGTTTGATTAGAGTTTCAGCGGGGAGACTGGCAAGAAGCTAGTTAGCTGAGTCAGTGTGACGGGTAAGCACTAAGCAATTGCACCATGCAGTTCATCGATGGTAATACGTCCGAGTGTGTTTGGGGAACTTTAGTATGACTACCAGAGAAGTGGCCGTGTGAGCCCTACTCAGCAATACGAGTGTGCTTAATCATACTTATGAGGGACCTCTTAGAGAATGGCCCTTTCAGCCCTCTCCGGGAGCTGGTGTTAAAACGACTGTTAAAACTAGCCACAATAACAATGCAGAACTGGCCTTGTGAATAATTTATGTGAATAACCTATGGCTAACAGTTTTTCCTCCCCCAATACAAAATGGCTAAAACAGCACTTCAAGTGAGGTTCCACTGTAGGGGTTGATTTGAGTTTGCAGCTTCTATCTACTTCCCTGGACCCCAGGAAGTGTCTACTACAGTGAATGATGTGTCTGACCCTCAGGCGACTTGCTGGACCTTGGATAAACCAATCCATTCGCCACAGCGGTTTTTACTTTACTCGACCCCTCGTCACAAAGGCATCACTGTGCCACCGACCGCATGAGCTCTGGGTTGCCGTAATGACTTCGCAGTGGTCGCTGTTGGCAACAATCACTCTGTTGTGGAAAACCCTCAGCAGAGCTGCCAAATCCAGCTCTGTGATTGGTTAATAATAGTGGTTGGTGTAGAGGCCCCGTAGCTAGTAATCTACTGATAAATCGTTTTCGGTGACCAGGATTGGCTGGAGCGCTGAGCCAGTTGTTAACCTGTAGATTACCTTTGGTATTGAACATTTGTACGCTATGAAACGTGTGAGAAACCAACTAAACTAACCTACTGGGCTACAACTATGTAATGATAAGTTTCCCTGTCTGTGAAGCTTGTGAACCAATTAAGTTCAATCTATCGAAGATATTAGCTAACATTGTGGTTGTGACAGTCAGCAGCTGTAAACCACATTATAATCCAATTCATTAGAAGACGCCGACAGCCAGGTGTAAAATCCACAGTTAGTCAATAAATAGCTCAATCACGCGTAACGAGACAGATGATAAAACCTGCGTACACAGGGACACTTAAAGAGGTCCCTTGGGGACCCATGTGGCAGATACAGTATAATACACCACAGACTGATACACGTAAGCCTGGTCCCAGATCTGCTTGTGCTGTATGACCCCTCATGTCAACCATGACAATGACCACAACACTAACAGATCTGGGACCAAGCTAGTCACATACAAAATAAATATTATAGCTCTGCTGTATATCAGTTAATTGTCTTGCATTCCCTCTGGAACATAATCAACAGGAACCACGGAAACAGAATGAGGCGTACCTTTTGCAGGTACGGCAGGTGATGACGACGTCCTTGGGTACGTCGCCGGGGCCCTGGCCCATCCCACACAGCGGGCACGGCAGGGCGGGGGCGGGCTCCTCCGGTTGCATGTGGCAACTCTCACACAGCGTGATGTTGTGGGCCCAGTGGCCTGCCTGCCTGACCCCGCACTGAGAACAAACCCGACATTTCTGGAGAGGGAGAGAGACATGATACATTAGTTACACTACTACATATGGATTCATTGTATTCCAGAACATTTCAATATTTCCATTTCCATTGTCTAACAACCAAAGTTTGGAGTCGCAAAACTACAACATGCAAAAAAATATTATTTGAAAAACATTTTTCCCGGTGGCTATAGAATGTTTATCTACATGGCACCAGAATGACAATACATACTATAGAAAGTAATGACTATTTCTGCTAACCACCTTCAAACTTTTGCCAACTGACCTTTGTTATGAAGCATGAAATTGTTCTGTTTGAATGTTTGTTGAAAATGTCACACATCAGAGGACTAAACTGATTGCCATTTACATTGTAATGTCAGTAATTAAAACTGATATAACACTTGACATCTTTACGACAGCCATTTCAAATACTTTCTGTATTGGGTTACGCTAATCATAATAATTAACATACATTTCCCCAATGCATCTTTAAAAATATGCCTCCCTCTATGCAATGAGCCAGTGATCAGCCAGCTGGAAATTTCATTACGCCTTCAAAAGTACCACTTCAAGCTCATTGAGTAGCATTCAAAAGGAGCAGCGTCATTCCCAGCTTTTGGGGGAGAGTAGGAGGAACAAGCTCATTCTAAAGCTTCTCTGTGAAAACCCCCACAACCCCCTACGACACTCAAACCCACCCCTTCTAAAGCTCAGACCCCCACTGGCCTAGTGCAGTGACAAGCCACCATTCTGGCCTGGGTCCAGTGGCCAGCTCATGTCCAACAGTGGGGGAGAGAGTTGGTGAATACTATCGCTGTCTGTCAGGTCCTGCCTGTGGGCCGGGGAAGGAGAGAGGGAAGGAGGTAGGGAGATAATTTCCTCAGGATGGACAGGGGGGCATTTAAGTGCCTGTCTGGGATTTGGGAGAAGATGGGGATAAGGTGGGGAAGGGGAGGTGTGTGTGTGTGTGTGCGTGTGCGTGTGCGTGCATTAGCAGGCCTCAGATAACTAAATTTGCCATGGCAGCACAGTGTGTTTTGTCACAGTAAGCAGTGGACAGACAGGGATTAATGAGAGAGTTGGGGTGTAGGCTCTGCTCAAACTCTACATCCCAACCCAAGTACTCTGTTCTGCCACCTCTGGTCTCTTGGCCCTCACACCCCTACGGGAGGGCAGTTCCCTCACAGCCCAGTCCAAGCTCTTCTCTGTCCTAGCACCCCAATGGTGGACCCAGCTTCCCCGTGAAGCTAGGACAGCAAAGTCCCTTGCCCATCTTCCGAAAACATCTAAAACCCTACCTCTTCAAAGAGTATCTTAAATGATCCCACAGCAATGAATGAATAAGCCTTTTGTGAACTAACACTGGCCCTTGACTCTCTCCCCTCTTACTACCTCTGACTTTGCTGATAGCTACAGTGAGGGAAAAAAGTATTTGATCCCCTGCTGATTTTGTTCGTTTGCCCACTGAAAAAGACATGATCAGTGTATAATTTTAATGGTAGGTTTATTTGAATAGTGAGAGACAGAATAACAACAAAAAAGTCCAGAAAAACGCATGTCAAAAATGTTATAAATTGATTTTCATTTTAATGAGGGAAATAAGTATTTGACCCCTCTGCAAAACATGACTTAGTACTTGGTGACAAAACCCTTGTTGGCAATCAGAGGTCAGACATTTCTTGTAGTTGGCCACCAGGTTTGCACACATTTCAGGAGGGATTTTGTCCCACTCATCTTTGCAGATCTTCTCCAAGTCATTAAGGTTTTGAGGCTGACGTTTGGCAACTCGAACCTTCAGCTCCCTCCACAGATTTTCTATGGGAATTAAGGTCTGGAGACTGGCTAGGCCACTCCAGGACCTTAATGTGCTTCCTCTTGAGCCACTCCTTTGTTGCCTTGGCTGTGTGTTTTGGGTCATTGTCATGCTGGAATAACCATCCATGACCCATTTTCAATGCCCTGGCTGAGGGAAGGAGGTTCTCACCCAAGATTTAACGGTACATGGCCCCGTCCATCGTCCCTTTGATGCGGTGAAGTTGTCCTGTTCCCTTAGCAGAAAAACACCCCCTAAGCATAATGTTTCCACCTCCATGTTTGACGTGGGGATGGTGTTCTTGGGGTCATAGGCAGCATTCCTCCTCCTCCAAACACAGCGAGTTGAGTTGATGCCAAAGAGCTCGATTTTGGTCTCATCTGACCACAACACTTTCACCCAGTTCTCCTCTGAATCATTCAGATGTTCATTGGCAAACTTCAGACGGGCCTGTATATGTGCTTTCTTGAGCAGGGGGACCTTGCGGGCGCTGCAGGATTTCAGTCCTTCACGGCGTAGTGTGTTACCAATTGTTTTCTTGGTGACTATGGTCCCAGCTGCCTTGAGATCATTGACAAGATCCTCCCGTGTAGTTCTGGGCTGATTCCTCACCGTTCTCATGATCATTGCAACTCCACGAGGTGAGATCTTGCATGGAGCCCCAGGCCGAGGGAGATTGACAGTTCTTTTGTGTTTCTTCCATTTGCGAATAATCGCACCAACTGTTGTCACCTTCTCACCAAGATGCTTGGCGATGGTCTTGTAGCCCATTCCAGCCTTTTGTAGGTCTACAATCTTGTCCCTGACATCCTTGGAGAGCTCTTTGGTCTTGGCCATGGTGGAGAGTTTGGAATCTGATTGATTGATTGCTTCTGTGGACAGGTGTCTTTTATACAGGTAACAAGCTGAGATTAGGAGCACCCTTTAAGAGTATGCTCTTAATCTCAGCTCGTTACCTGTATAAAAGACACCTGGGAGACAGAAATCTTTCTGATTGAGAGGGGGTCAAATACTTATTTCCCTCATTAAAATACAAATCAATTTATAACATTTTTGACATGCGTTTTTCTGGATTTTTTTGTTGTTATTCTGTCTCTCACTGTTCAAATAAACCTACCATTAAAACTATAGACTGATCATTTCTTTGTCAGTGGGCAAACGTACAAAATCAGCAGGGGATCAAATACTTTTTTCCCTCACTGTACTTTGAGGGAAAATGTCCTGCCTATGACTGTGATAGGTGGTTGTTCCACCTAGCTATCTTAAGATGAATGCACTAACTAAGTCGCTCTGGATAAGAGCTTCTGCTAAATGAATAAAATGTAAAAAAAAAAAATAATGAGTGAGAGAAAGAGGGATAGAAAGGGGTACAGACAGAGAGAGGTAGCTTAGTGGTTAAGAGCGTTGTGCCAGTAACTGAAAGGTCGCTGGTTCTAATCCCCGAGCCGACTAGGTAAAAAAATCTGTCGATGTGCCCTTGAGCGAGGCACTTAACCCTAATTGCTCCTGTAAGTCGTTCTGGAGAAGAGCGTCTGCTAAATTACTTCTTTTTTTTTTTTTTTGAAAAAAGAAAAAAGAGGGGGAGCTTCCGGTCAGAGGCATGGGATCAGAGAGGCATATTTATCCATCCTCCGCTCTTCTATTCATCCCGTCATCCTTCCTCTCCTCTCCCTGCACACCTTCACTCATCCCAACCTCTGTCCCTTTACCCCTCAATTTCTCCTGACCGCCTCATGTCACTCCTCCGTCCCTCCAACCCAAT